>NC_135277.1:9704318-10007348 GCF_051311805.1 Agelaius phoeniceus
ACGGGACACGCTCCGGGGATGGCCACCGGCAGCGAGCGGGTCCCGGGGCCGCTCTCGCCGCATCCCGGCTCGGCTCCCGTCACAGGACGCGGGCAGCACCCGGCAGCGGCGAGGCCGCCCCGCTCACCCCGCTCACCCCGCGCCGCCGCTACGAACACCCCGCCGGGCCCGTCCCGCCTCACCTGCCGGTGGCCGCCAGGCAGTTGAAGAGGTACGTGACGGGGATGGCGGTGAGCGAGAGCACGAACACGCCGGTGGCCGCCGAGGCGCTCATCCCCGCGGCGGGAGGCGGCGGCCGCGCTGCGCCCCAGCCCTGCCCGGCGCCGAGCCCCAGGCGCCGCCTCGCCCCGGCCCTGCCCGCCCCATGGCCGGCGCCCCCCCGCCCGCGCCGCAAAGGTTAAATCCGCCTCGGAAACCGGAGCCGCCCGCCGCTCCCCCGGCGGCTCGGGGAGCGCCTCCGCCCGCCCCGGGTTCGCCCCGCTCCCCCTCGCCCCTGCCCGCGGCTCGGGACTGCCCGCCGGGCCATGCCGCCCTCTCGGGACAGGGTGCGGGTCCAGCCCCGCGGGGACGGACGCTCCTCCGGTGACCGACGGAGGCGGCGTGCCAAGGGCTGCCGTGACAGCCGAGCTGAACGGCGCGGGTGAGCTGCGGGCTGAAGGCACGGCGAGAACCGGGGCGGCGGCAGCCGAGGCGCGGGGCACGAAGCGATCCCGTGCCATGGGAGGTGGTGGATGGAGAGGGTCCCTTGGTCCGGGTAGTGCGGAACTCCCTGAGAAACCCCTAAAAAAATTATGCATCCCTTTTGCGTCAGTATTTAGCTGGGTAATTCTGAACAAGGACATTAGCGTTTTAAAAATGTTGGGGGAAAAAATGAGTTCATCTTTTCCATTTAAGTGCCAAAAAAAAAAAAAAAAAAGAGCAAAACCGAGGTATATGTTTGACCTTTTCTATCAGCCTTTTCTTCCTGGCTTCAAACTTTGCCTATACCTCAATATCAACACTGAAGTTTCAGCGGTGGAACGAGCCTCGTGTGCAAGGCAAACAGAAATGAAAACCGCTGTTCCTAGAAGTTACTGAGCATTTAATTCCAGGACATGGGCAAGTGAGAATGTGTTGCCTGAAGAAAACAGCAAATGCACTTCCAGCGTGCCAGGCAAGCTCTTCCTGGAAGAATTAACACAATTTTTTGCAATAATGGGCACGATTCAGACTCCCTCCTGCTGAAATGATACAAAGGAGGGCTGCTAAGGTGGCTGAGCAAACAGGGCACCTGTCTGTGAGGAAAGCACGAAGAGCTTGGCTTAGAGTGCTCTCTTGTAAATACTAGAGGAGTTAACACCAGCGAGAGGAAAGAGCTCTTTAATTTGAAGGACGAAGCTGTGAAGAAACTGTCACTAGTTTCCAGAAACAGCTATGAGCAATAAAGGGTATTCTAAGTCTTTTACAGTAAATTTGGTCAGTTTAAGCAATAGATTGATATAATACCTCTCACAGAAAGGAACTTGGTGACCCAGAACGTATCAATGTCCTATCTACTCTATACAAACAAATCCTGGCATAGTTATTTCAAGTGAGAAAGATCTAGAATCTGGCCATAGGCATACAAATGGGTTAAACCATGCTCAATCAAACTATCTGATAAAAACATGATGCAACTCCTAAAAGTAATTTAGTCCACCCAAGTGTCAAAATTGCCATTGGATGAGTCAGGGCTAAATTTACCACCTCCAAATGCCTACCTTTCAATGCACAGCCGTTCACTTCTCAAGCTTTCAAATGTATAGGCTGCTTATTTGTATGCAGCTGCTACAGTGCAGTCTCAAGATTCATGTCTCAAGCTTGGCTTCTTAGTTCCTGCGTCTCTGAAGTCAAACACTACATGGGAAACTTCTTCCTCACCACCCTGCCAGCATATTCCAGCTCTGATTTGCATCCAGGTTGTTCCTCAAGTCCTATTTAAACTTATGAGTAGAAAATGTCAAGGCACATCCTGTGGTTTATCACATAGCAACTCAACAGTAGAGATGCATTGTTTGAGTCTTTTGTGTTGAGATCTATCCACTTTTGAACAGAAAAATAATTATGAGCATCTATTAGCAGAAGAGACCCCTGAAATGGGATGTTTGAAATGTTTACCCAAAGGGCATGTTTTCCCCTTTCATTTTCATCTTTCACCCTATGAAAGAAACATTAGTGACCTTCCAGCTCCATTATTCCTTTCCATGTCCTGACAGAGGAGGCCCCCAAGCCCACCCATGATAGAGCTGAACATGTGGATTGTGGTGTGCCACATTTTCCATATCAGAAATCTTTTTTTTCCCGGTACAGTTCCTTCTAACTCTGGCCTTCCTGCTCTGTGCCAAAATATCCTGGCTTCTATTTCAGGCTTTAGGAAGAAAATAAAACCACTAGCATTCTTGTTGACTTTATTTTTACAGATTAAACCAATTCTACAGAAAAAGGAAAACTTGCTTGGTTGGGACCGTCCAAAACCACTAACCAACTTCCCCAACGGCAAATAGTTCAAAATTCAGCTTAAATTAGAGCTTAAGTCAAAGAGCAAACAATCTCACTGATCAAACAACACCCTCACTTGAAAACCAGGAGTTCTCAAAAACTAACACATGCATTTTTGACAACTCTAAGTGTTCTTGTGGGGGAGGAAGGGGAAAGAAGAACTTCAACTTCAACTGCTTGTAACACCACCCTCTATTCACATGTACCAGAACAGTGATATAAAAATGAAGGTAGGAATAGGGTGTCTTTAACAACACAATTACTAATCAAAGTGTTATATGAAAGCAGTGTTGATAAGCTGCTGTCACCAGAATAAATGTAACCTCCCAGCTCCCTGTCACATACTCAATTATATTCATTTCTTGATATTGCAAAATCTTTTTTTTTCTCAGATTTTATAAATGGTAACATCATCATGAGACATGTGAATGCCCTAACTTGTAGAGAATCAAACAACTATTTAACCATTTAGCAAGATTAGATGTCAGAATAAGATTGAAAAATACAATTACATACACAAACTGCAGTGAAGCTTAGGAAAGCAAAATAGAGCAATGAAAACATGGACATGGAGACTCCATGCAGAAATTGTCAGAGGATCATATTTATTGACAACAAGAGACTCCTGGAGCTCTGAACTTATGTTTCATGGGAAAGATAGTCCCTTCAGCAGCACAGTGCCAAAACTGGTGATCCTTGACCACACTGCAGCACTCTTGTGTCAGAAGTTGTGTAATTGCTGTCTAAATAGTCATTTTAAAATAGGCAACCCAACTCTGTGTCAAATCACAAGTATCAGCCTTATGTCAGATTCCTCACTGGGAATCCTGGCCACAGCAAGAAGCCAATTCCACTTGAGGGGCTCCTCAGCTGGCAAAGCTCAACACACGAGCAATGAATATGCTTGGCTTCTTGATTAGAACATAATTCACTTCTTATCATATAAAAGTTGTTCCTCTCCAGACTCTGTACTAATGGTGGCAGACCAGTTCTGATGTCAGGACTGAGAAGGCATTTGTAAGTGTGCCAGCAAAAAAATACTGTGGAGAATATAAAAATAGGTAATTTATTAATGGTCAGCTACAAAGTAGGAGATTACCTGGCCATTAGGTCTTTGTGTCAACTTTCAGCCTGAGAAGCAGCTCTTACCTTTAATAACTGCCCATGAAATCATGACTACTTTTCAGATTTAACATTATATTAAAACATAGTTGTCTTAATTTTAAATCCACAGTAATCTAAACAAACATAGGTAGCTGAACCTTAAGCAAGCTCATGAAGATCAATGCAAGGATTAAGAGACACTATTTATATCACTTGGAAGCACTGCTCGTCTTCACACAGGGCTCTGCCAAGCAGCAAGCCTTCCTTGCATTATGATGCCAGCTACAAAATGCCATCCTGCTACAAAACAACTTGTGTCATTCAATTTTTATGGAACTGAGCTGATACATTTTGGAGGCTCTACTTTCCTGTATATGCAAGTGAGTTTTTCAGGCAAGAGGAGTCAGTAACCAACAGTCCAGATAAGACAGTGGATTAAAAGGTGAATTAAGAGATGAATTAAAAGCTTTGTGTTTGGGTCTTTTCTTAATGTGTTAATTTCCTGAGAGAGCCTCTTGGACCACACATAACTGCCATCCTCTAACTTTGAAGCCCAACCCCTTGTGTTTATGAATTTCTTGTGATCTGAGGGTGCAAGAGGCAATAAGCCATGCTGTATTGTGAAGCTCAGACTGCATGGTGCATCAGAGGCCACATATTGCAGCTCACATGGGGGTCAGGAGGCCATGTGCTGGTGATCTGCTGAGGATTTGTTGGGAACAGCAATCCCAGCATCAAAGATGAATCCAAGGAGGAATTAGTGATCCATGACCATTCCACTTACAAATTTGAGTATCAGTATCTCAAAAGCAGAGCTGATTTTTGTACTACAACCACTCTGTTCACCAAACAAGAGGAAAAAAAAAAAGACATACCAGAGTAAAATTAATAGGCATTATATCAAAAGGAAGCATATCAATTGTATTGTTTGTCTTAAACTGGAAATGGCAAGTGTGATTTCGCAGTAAGAATCTCGTTAATTATGTGGAAATTAAGCTGCTAGCTAAATACCCTGGTAGAAGTGTAGGAAATAAGGATTCTGTCTTGAACACTGCCATGCCCTGCATTTAGCAGGGATTGAAAGGTAAATAGCTTCACAAAATAGCCACTGATCAGTCATGAAGACATGATGGTCAAAACAAATAAAATAATTTCCTCTCCTTTGCTTCTTCAGCTATGCAGCAGCAGAATGTTTTTAATTCTTTCAAATATATGTCAAAGTATAGCATTTTTTACAGAACCAGCCATGTCAGTATTTGAAATTATATGTAATATAGGTATGTGGTGAGTAGAATCTTCTATAGCTTAAATAATTTGTTTTGTTTTGTAATTACTTTCAGAGAAAAGATGTGATGAATGTTGCTGTTGCCTCTTGCTGTATGTTTTTAAAATGCATAAATGTGCTGACTGAGAAATGAAAGAGCAACTTCCACAACTGGAGTCCTCAAAAACTTCCATGACACATTGGTATCAGATGTACACATCTCTAAGCCACAATTCTGAAAAAATTCACAGAAATGCTTTAATTAGCAGGAACGTTTATGGTAACAGTGTATTGTAAGTAATAATTACTACACAGTAATAGAAATTAAAGTACAAATCATTAGTACTGTCACTAAAAATGAGAAAAGCATCATTATAATAGAGGCTACAAGATAACTAATTAACTTAATACTCCAGGACAGCCAGCAGAGGTGAAAATGTGAAATAAAATCCTCAGATACAAGAATTACTTTTAGAAATGATAGTGAAAGAATTATTATGAATTTTAAAAATTCTGAGAATGTTGCATTCTTATGGTCAGTTTTTGGATACAGGTGAATTTATACAGAGAAAAAATACCAGTTTCTCTTATTACAGCTTTTTAAAATCAACATTAAATAGACACTTTACAAGACATAAGAATAAAACTTAATTCCTGTCCTTAGCATTACTCAGATCTAAGACTGAGTTTTCTGTGCCTGAGTGGATCCTGTGCTCCAAAAACTGGATCTGTTATCTGCAGAGCCCACATCCCAACAGTACAGGGATGCAAGCCAGAGACAAGATAACCACAAGAAAAAGCCCAAAGATACAACATTGTTTTTGTGGTTGTTTTTAAGTGTAGTTACAAAAAAATACACATTTGAGCAACTGAAATGCTGCTGATAATTCAAGTGATGGGAACAGTAATATGCATGTCCGTCATTCACAGCAGTGGCATGGATCAGAGGTAGGGGATTTTTAGAGTTTAATTGAGCATGGAAAGGAAAATATGTCATCAAATGGCTCCAGCCAGGAAGCTTAATCAGAAACAAATCTGTGATTTACTCTGAATTATTCCCTTCCCTCCTGAAGCAGAGAAAGGATGCTCACTGCTTATGAGAACAATTGCTAATCACTGTGAAAATATGAGCCAGCTCAAGAACTCTGATCATAACAACAAACAGCTCCTTGGAGCACACACAAAGCTGAGTTCATGTGGGGAAAAGAAGGAAAGGGAGGAGAATTTAAATCATTTCAGGAACAAATGGTTGAAAACAATACTCTGAGTAACCTAAACCTTTCTGATGGCTCTCAGAGAACTGGCCCCGTTTCAGGGGCAGGGAGGCCAGGGCCGCTGGGCAGGCATTCCTGTGCCTCTGGACACCCCTGGCATCACAGCTATCTCAGAAATCCCTGCAGTTTGATCACAGCATTCTCTGCTTCTTCCTCAGTCCATGTAAACACACTGGGTCCTCTGGCTTCCTGCTGACAGGTGAGGGAACCTCAAGCCTTGGAGAGCACTTCCTTCATGAATTTCTGCAGAAAAAAGGCACCAGGTCAGCATGGGCTTGCTCAGGCTGTTATGGAGATCTTGAAAATTAGCTGCTCAAAAGTGCAGACACTCCCTGACATTCTGTTTTCCTGGCTAGAGATCAGGACAACCTTCACAGCTACACAATATAATACTGTTGAACTTTTGTTTGCAGCCCTTGATTTGTAACCATTTTGATATGTGAGATCAAACAAAGCAATGTCTTCTTGAACTGCTTATATAAATATTCTTTTATCCCATACTAATTTCTGCTGTATTTCCTAGACAAAACCTGAACACACTCAGAAAGCAAATAATGGGATTGGATTTTAGTGACATTCATGTGTAGCCCTTTTGGGAAAAGCATTGTGTATTATTTCTGATCTGGACTGGCAAATACAATCCCATGACATCACATTTAAAAATGGCTGTGATCCACCCACTGAGAATGCCAACGAAAAGCTGGCTGATTTTTTTTTTCAAGGAAGCTAGCACAAAGATTACAAGGTGAAACAAATGTCTGAGGCGCATTGTCTACATGAAGAAAAGCCCAGTGTCAAAAGGATGTTATATGTTACTTAATATTTTCTTATTTCTCACTTTCAAAACTGTTTCAATTAGTGCATTTAGTATTTAGCTGAACAGATCAGATGGACATCCTGGTCACATTTCTTCTTTTCTTTGTCCCTTGCCTTTGTCTCCTTTCTTGGTTTTTTTTTTTTTTTTTTTCAGATTTTTGTTTTATTTTATTTTATTTCTGTTTCTTTCCCCTCATCTTCTGTCTCCATTTTCTTTCTCAGATCATCACATAGGTCTTTCCATTCTTTTCCTATGTTGCATAGCTTTGCCTTATGACTGATTTCTCATCCCTGAAGCTGTCTTACACACTTTGTCTGCCCCAGCTGACCTCCTTTTACTTCTCTGGTGTACCTTTTCCTTTTTCCTCAGCCCTCTTCCATCCCTGTTAACTTCCTCTAGAGTGTTCCTGACACTTTTTTTGCAAACAAGGTTCTCTCTAAGCAGAGCAGTCATGGCTGTTGGCTCTCAGCTGACAGATTAACCTGTGAGTGAGCACAGAAGGATAAAAGCAAAAAGACAGCAACGACAGAAATGCTCATTAATACTCAGGCCATCCCATCACTGAAAAAAAAAAATCCCATTTAAATGAAAATTATCCATTTGTGCCCACGGTGTCAGTGTTCCACATCTCTGTCCCTAAGCTATCAAGGGAATGTGGGGCTCTCCTCCTTCCCTTCTTTGTCCACCTTGGGAGAAAAAAAGTGCAGAGATGATACCTTCATTCTTCTAGGTCAGCAGCATGATTTTATTTTTAAATATAGCCTCTGTGCAGAGCTAGCTGCTGCTTTCTGGTCGGTACACTATATCTTCCGGTGCCCTTTCGCACTATAGTTTACCCTGCTGAAATTGCTTCCATCTCGCTAAAGGCTCTCAAAAACTGCTCTGCGAAACGGACCACATTTGCTTGGTCTCAGTTTTGTCCTAATTATAAACCTGAATGCAGAGCGGTGACATGTTCTATTCCTCTTTTAGCCACACGCTTCCATAAATGCTGACAAGCCGGGAGCGGTGACAAACAGCACCGCGGAACTCGCCGCTGTGCTTACAGCACAACCCCAGCAGATGGCAAAGGGAATCGCCTCCCTTCTGCAGCGGTTTGACAGGGCTGGGAAAACGCAAACACCTCGTGTTCCTTTCCCCTCTCTTTCCGAAAATCTGAGCAGGACAGTGCTCGGGTTAATCCCCTGCCTGCACGCTGAGTTGTGCCAGCGCTGCTTTGACTCCTCGGAAGCTAAAACACCAAATGTCGAGACACACGCTGCAGAAGGACTGTAGGTGTGTGTGCCTTAAAACCCGCCGATGTTTCCTCTTCACCTCAGAAATATTTAAAATAGGTCAAGCGCCCTTGTTCTGCCTTTTACCACAGCGGAGCGGGCGTTATGGAAATGAATTTGCATTTCACGTGCCCGAGCACAATCGCTGCCGTTTATTCTCTCCCACGGCTATAGCGTTATCAGCTCCGTGCCTGCCGCGGCGCTCCGGCCCTGCCCGTCCGCTCGCTCCCTCTCCGCGCCTCAGGAAGGGCATTTCCTGGGCACGGCCGCCCCCGGGCGCCTTGACGGGCCTGGCGAGCGGCGCAGTCCCGGGGCACACGCCGGGCATTACCCAGGGCACATCCCGGGCACATCCCGGGGCACATCCCGGGCACATCCCGGGGCACATCCCGGGCACATCCCGGGGCACATCCCGGGCACATCCCGGGTCGGGCCGGGCGGCGGCTCCGGCCGGGCCTGCGCGGGCAGCGGCGCGTGCGCGGCGCGGGGCGGGGCGGCGCTGACGCCGGGCGGTGCTGACGGAGCGCCCGGCGCGGCCCGGCCCGGCGCGGCCCCGAGGGCGATGGCGGCCGCGGGGGGCGGCCCGGGGGCGCCCGCGGAGACGCCGCCCGCCACCGCCGCGGGTGTCGCCGCCGCCGAGGCCGGCGCGGTGTTGCAGCGGGAGCCGCTGTACAACTGGCAGGCCACCAAGGGCTCGCTGCGGGAGCGCTTCGCCTTCCTCTTCTCCAACGAGCTCCTCAGCGACGTGCACTTCGTGGTGGGCAAGGGCAGCGCCCGCGGCGGCGGCGGGGCGGCGCCCCCCGGGCCCGGGCAGCAGCGCATCCCCGCCCACCGGTTCGTGCTGGCGGCCGGCAGCGCCGTGTTCGACGCGATGTTCAACGGTGGCATGGCCACCACCTCGGCCGAGATCGAGCTGCCCGACGTGGAGCCCGCCGCCTTCCTGGCGCTCCTCAGGTCAGCGCGGGGCGGGGGCGGCCGCGCACGGACGGGGCTCCGCGGCCCCGCTTGGCCGCCGCTGCCTTCTCCTCGCTCCGCGGCCCCTCCCGGCTCCTGTCCCCTCAGAGCCCGGCCTGTCCCTACTGCCCGTCCCTATAGGGAGATGCAGGGAAGGCGCGGAAATACCTTGTGGGCTCCACGCAAGGTCACACCGCCCCTCCACCGTGTTTTGGTCCCCTCTTGCTCTTTACCCTGCACTGTTTTCTCGAGAGAAGTGCCCTAATTCCATGGCAGCTGACTGTACGTTTAGGGAAGCACTCGGTGGGTGTCTGGTTCGGCTCTTCCATTCAGTGTTTTGGTTTGTTAAAGTATTTAAGTGATGGGAATTAGTGCGTCCCCTTGGTGTTGCAACTATCCAGCCATCTTCTAATAGTGACTAAGAAGGGACAGAGGCTGTTGTACCAAGCTTTTCGTTTCATTTGACACTTACCTTGAAATTTGATACTTACTTGGAAGTCTTAGTCATCTTCCTGTTCGCTTTTCTTTGTCAGCAATGATAATAAGTTGTTACATCTTTTTGCCATAATAACACCCATTGTAGTCATACTTGGGCAGAGAGGGAACGTGCAGCAGAAGGCAATAACCAGCTGATTTTCACTCCCAGGCCATCTGAGTGTGACACTGGGAGCGCAGTGATAGCAGAAAAGATATAAAGTGTGTTAGTGATTTCTAATCTGGACAGAGTAGGATCTGCTAGTTCCCGTGTTCACAAACTGAGGAGTTCATCTACCATTTCTCTTTACTCAGCGTAGTGGCAAATAAAATTGATGGTGTTCATAGAAACAATTGCTAATAGTTTATATGTGCCTTGGGCTGTGGTGTGGTAATATGACTAAACTGTATAACCTTAAGGTTCTTATCGGAGAAACCACTTTTCTAGGCAAAAAATATAAACCATAAAATATATAAAACAGTTCTCTGTAATGAACATTTGGGAAACAAGTAATACTATTTCCTGGAAATAAATATGTAGTGTCTCAAAGTTTTGTGTAATAGGAAAAACTCCAAACTCTTGGCAAGACTTTCTTCTTTTGCTGAGGCCTAAGAGACAGAAACAATTAGAAGCGTCACCTGGTCCTTAGGTAATCACGGGCACAGGAGATAAAGCAAGTGACGTGCACAAAAACCCCATGAGCAGCATTGTCTTTCTGTTGCTGTTAGCAAATGAAGTGTTCTTTGTGGATTTTTTGTGCAGAGGAGCAAGAGGTAGTGGGAAGTGTCTTTCAAACAAATTGGTTCTGAAAGTTAAAAGTAAATGACAGTGCACATGTGTACGTTCGTGTCTATATATGTGGGAAAAACGCTGGACAGTGAAAAGTGGTTATAAAAATGAAAATAGAAACACAGAAGCAGAGATTTCTAAGAGATTCCTAAGATAAGAAGGATGCTATTTGAGCACTGAGGAGTGAATGAAGAGATGTTGTTAGGAGCAGACAAAAGCACTTGTGTTGGTAGGGCTGCCAGTGCGTGATGGCCGGGGGAGCTGCGTCAGTGAGCTCACTGTGCCTTCTCTGAAAATCACCACTCTGGTGGCCTGCTGAAACAGCTCAGCTTGCATCTGTGCCAGCTCTTCAGGACCCTCTTCCATGCTATGTATATTTCTTTGAGCTTATATTGAAATAAATGTACATTGCAGTTAGAAACATATCTAGGGAAAACTTCTGTAATACCTGCCAGTAATGGACTTTTTCCATGATGGAAACAACATGGGGTCTTTTCCTTGACTGAAAGAGGTAGGAATGATACCTTGCACTGTTGATCTCTTTTATCTATCATTAGTAAATCTCTCAGATAATGATAATTACATTTCACAGGACATTTCTTTAATATTTGAAAATACCAGTTTGAGGTATATTGGCTAGAAATTAAGTCAGGATCTTTGAATACACGTAGCAAATAAACATCAAGTAAAGGAAATGTTTAAATAATGCAAAACTTTCTAGGCATAATTTACTAATTATTTAATGTTCCTCAGCTCATTTCTACTTTATTTACTCGTGGTTTGTTAAGTCATGTCTGTAGTTTATGTGTTTCATAAGGATCTACTGGCAAATGCTACTTGTAAATTAAAGGAAAAGATTTTTTACTGAAAAAAAAAAGTAATTTGACAGATAATTCCTTAAGAGCTGAAATAATATCAAAGTCACAAAGTTTGAATCTATTTCCCAATGAAATAACTGTTGTGTGTGTTTCTCACTATCAAATGAGTAGCAATGATCAAGAAAATTCAAGTTGTCTCAGTAGGTTTCTGCTTTATGGTTTCTTTTTGCTGGTTTTACTAAGATATTTTTTAAAATTTTCATTCATATTTTGCAATAAGCTAACTTGTCCTTTGATCACAGAATAAAGGAAAGTGATGATATGGCACAAGTTAGCAGTCTGTCTTCCAAAAATCTTTTCAGAGAATTTTGGCAAGCAGTAAATAAAGGGGTGACCAAGACTAACTTGAAAAAAAGATTCCTGTATGCTCTTATAATGGTGAAAACATTTCAGCTACTGAGAGGATGCTCACACAAGGGGAGAAGGAAGTGCTAACCTGAGAGTAAAGAAAAATAGCATAAAATGTATAAGAGGCTTATACAGAGTGAGTGATTGACTGGTCACTTGGAAAAATTGTTTGTTCTGGTCACTAAAATGTTCTTCCACTATGCACACACACCCCCAGCTTCCCATTCCCTCATCCTGGATGCCAATAAAATTAGGTTGTTTCTGTCTCAAAGGGAAAGGGAGGGGGAAGGAGAAGTGGTTGTCAGTCCCACTGAGTTAAGTGGAGGAGGAGCAGAGGTGTAAACAGAAAGCTGTGCTAGTTCAGGCGTGCCACAGAGGGGAGAGGTAGCACAGACACAGCTCTTGGCACACAGGAGCAGGGGATTTGTGCAGGGAAGACACACCTAGGACTGCACCCTGTTTCTTTGGAAGGTACAGCAGAAAGCGAAACACAAGCCAGATGAGCCCCTCTGGTGTGTCACTTCATTGGCTTCATAAGGAATAAAACCAAAATCATGTTCCAAAACCAATTTGGGATTTGTTGTTTTTTTTTTTTTTTTTGTTAGGTAAAATGCATACTGTAGTTTGCATGGCAGTATTGCTTTTTTTACAGCCTGTTAATCAACTTTTACATGGTTTGGACTCTGAGCTCCTATAAAGTCATGCAACAAAAGTTATGGTATTTTAAACTGATTATTTTAAATCTTAGAACCAAAATGGAAATGTACTGTTCTAGTGCTTTAATGAAGAGCTTGTCAATTTAGTATGTAAAAGTGTACCTGTGAAATATTTGTTTCTTAAAAGTAAATTTGTCAGCAGTTGTGAGGAACAAGTCAGCCCATCATTTTCATCAACAGGTGATAATAGTTCATAGCTTTCATAAATCAGTTCTAATTGAACTGATGAAACTTCAGCATGAAACTTCTACTTAAAAAAAACCCCAACAGTTTTCATTGTGGAATTCTTGCATTTGTATGTATGCCCTGGTTTATTATATTTAATTACCTATGTGTGTTGGGGACAAATGTATTTTTGTAAATCACAGGCTATTCTTGACTGTTATCTGAAAGGCTGACGAAATTTCGCTAAAATTACCTTAAATGTCACCTCAAAGAAAAGTTATTTTTAAAAAGACAACAACTGCTCAGGAAACAGGTTTTTTCCCTGGTATTGGTGGAGGTTCCTATATTCTGGTTCACAGCTTATGCTAAAATCTCAACCAATCCTCTTGCCTCAGGCACTGAAGACAAGCCAGAGCGTGGCAGGAGTAGAAGAGTCAAGGTCATGTGCTAGAATGTACTCCCTTTCCTCTCTGAATACTACAGAGGGGTAACTTTGACATAAGATGTTGTCACAATCTAAGTCCTTGACACTATTCCCTCATGGAGGGGAAGCCAGTGTGCACTGTCAGTAAATGCATTTCAGGAGTACAGCCACAGAGGAGTGTGCATTGATATTTTCCTGATGAACTGAGAGCGTGCATTCGTAGGTTAAGTAATTCTGCAGCTCAGCTGTTGTTTACAGTTGGGGAGCTATGTATAACTAGTACAACCAGATCAGTCCTAGGGAGTAATACATATTTAAAACAAATGTATGCCATTAGGTTAACATAATAGTCTTTCTTGAACCTTTTAACTTCTTTATTTATAAAGATGCTATGAGGTCAGCTGTTGCACTGTTCTCAGTGCAAATCTTTGGGCTGTTTTCTGAATGCAATGAGACTGTTACGCTTGGCTGCCCCTCTAAAGATATGTTTTTATGATCTGTATTTGTGTATTGATTTCTAGGTTTCTTTATTCAGATGAAGTTCAAATTGGTCCAGAAACAGTCATGACTACTTTATACACTGCTAAGAAGTATGCAGTCCCTGCCCTGGAAGCACATTGTGTGGATTTCCTAACAAAGCATCTCCGAGCAGATAATGCCTTTATGCTGCTTACTCAAGTAGGTAAATTTAAGCTTAGTTTTGATTTACTAGAAGAATAAATTCCCAACTGGAGGAAAATTACTAATTCTCCTTAACTATGTACTCCTTTGAGATTTTAAGTGCTCTTTAAGGTATAAACACAAAGAGTACTTAGACAACTTATCTCAATTATGTCTATACTAGAGGTAAAATGCTTGCTTTTTAAGATTAGCAGTTTGTCAGCTTTATGCTTAAGATGTATTTCTTTATCTTTCCAGGCTCGTTTGTTTGATGAACCTCAGCTTGCTAGTCTTTGTCTCGACACAATAGACAAGAGCACCATGGATGCCATAAGTGCAGAAGGCTTTACAGATATCGACATAGGTAAGTCACTTGTGTGTCCATGAAATGACAGTGCCCCAGGACAGTTCCTTCCCCCATCTGAGTGTGCAGAGTCCCAGGCACTTCTTCCCTTTTTGAGCTTCACTCCTGAGCTGGGCTCCACTGCACAGTGTCCCCATTTCAGTAGTGGTGGTGTCCCAGGGCTCCCACTGTGGTGACACCACACTTCATTGAAGCCAAAGCTTTCACTTGCCGAGGGTTGTGCTTCATGCCTGAGGCATCCATATCCGCTTTTCATGTGCAACAGGAATCATACTGTTCTGTTGCCACATGGTATTTATCTATTCAGTTGCACAGATCAGGTACAATTAATGAAAATTGCTTTAAAAAATGAATACATGAACTGCTAGTTTCTCTGTTTAATCTTCTATCAAAAGCTAGCAGTTGTAAATTTACTTACTCAATTTCATTGCTACTATATGTATCTAAGGTTTTACTCCAATTCAGCTAGATTGTGGGAAAAATTCAGACTGAAGAAAGGTGTTTCACTGCATAAAGAAATTTTAAAACCATTGTTAACTCATGTTCAGTAGGATTTGTACTCAGACTGAGCAATCTTTAGTCTTGGTAAGTCTCAATCTGTTTTGACTTTCCAATATGCTATTTTCTGTAACTGCAAACATGCCTTACTTAAATTCAAGGCAGATAAAAATTCCCAAAGACAGAAGATTCAGAATATAGGAAGCCATTTATTTTTTGGCTTGTATTCGATGATAATTTGTGCATACCTATTATTCAAAGAAGGCCAGAAGAAGTAATAAGTAATAAGAAGTAATAAGTTGCTTTTTAAACATGTACCTTGCCTCAGATCTTGTGTTTCACCTTCAAGCTTTGTGAATAGCAAATATGTCAGTGCTTAGGATGACTTACTTGTATCTTTAAACTGGTTTTTGTGAACCACTGCTGCTTGTGTCTATAGTTGATCCAGATGGGCAGGTGGCTGCCCAGATGAGATTATGACACTGTCATTGTGAGTAACTTGGTTTTTCAGTGTCATCATGAGTAACCTGGTTTTTCAGTAGTGTGCATTCAGTGTTTGGTCACTTTCAGTTTTGATCTTGCCCTAGCAATGGAAATCCTTCAGGATAGTTGTTATCACTATAGAGATTAGTTACACCCTTAGTAATCAAGAAGAAAGCTCATATCCTGTCTTCATAGCAGGAAAATTGACTTTTAGTTTGGCATCTATATGTCGTTGAGAGATTATTTTTTATGTAAGATAAATTATGTGTAATATATATACACACATAATAATAAGACAAAGCTAATAGTCGTGTTATGAATGTTCTTAGTGTGTAATTAGTATTTTAAGCTTACATAGTGTAGCACTGTTACTGGCTTGGATGAAAACTGATGTAAAGCTGCTAATATTTTTTTTCTTTAGACACATTATGTGCAGTTCTAGAAAGGGACACTCTCAGTATTCGAGAAAGTAGGCTCTTTGGAGCTGTTGTTCGCTGGGCAGAAGCAGAATGTCAAAGACAACAACTGCCTGTGACATTCGGGAACAAACAGAAAGTCCTTGGAAGAGCTCTTTCCTTAATCCGTTTTCCATTAATGACTATTGAAGAGTTTGCAGCAGGTGAGTTTTGGAGTTCTTTGTCTTACTGTTAGACCATCTCTCAGTGATGTTTAACTGTGTTTAGATGCTTAACACTCAGTTCTGTTATTAATATTGTACTAATAGCAGTTGTGATGCACAAACAAAAGCAAAACCTTCTGCAGATTATGCTCTGGCCTTTGGAAAATATTATTGTTGTCTTCAGTTTGTGATATGTGTGGTTTAAATACAAGAGCTGGAGTAATCCTTCAAACCATCTTATAAGTTTTATGTTTCCACAGGCCCTGCTCAGTCTGGAATCTTGTCGGATCGAGAAGTAGTAAATCTCTTTCTGCACTTTACTGTCAATCCCAAACCTAAAGTAGATTATATTGACCGACCGAGGTGTTGCCTTAGAGGAAAAGAATGCAGCATTAACAGGTTCCAGCAGGTGGAGAGTCGCTGGGGCTACAGCGGAACCAGTGACCGGATCAGGTGGGGCTTCAGAAACTCTGTGAAGGAGAGGCAGAAATGGGTGGGGAGAAAGGGAACAAATCATTCAACTTTGACTTTTTGGTATAAGATACAGTAGCAAACATGCTGGCTCTGTTGCACACATTTTATCTTTTCCATTTTTTTAGCTATTACAGACATGAGATAAAAACAAGAATGAGGTTCGGGAGGATTGGGTGCATTCTAGAATGATTGAGTGTTGTCTGGATATTTCTTTTTGAAATACCAAGTCTTGATCTGTTTTCATTTTGGAGATACTGAAAAGAATCTGGTTATGTTTTGTTTATTAATACTGAATATCTTGAGGAATTAGCAAAGCTTTAACCTATGAAGCTGGCAAAGCATTTTTCTTAGTATTGAAATCTAAACAAAAAATGCTATTTAAAAACAATGCAATGCCATTCTCAGTTTACTTCCCTACTCTTCAGTGGGAGTCTTTTTCCTACTTGAAGTAAGGTAACACACTCACCAGAGTTATTTGAATTCCTTTCTTGTGTCTTATCAGGTTCACAGTTAACAGAAGAATTTCCATAGTGGGATTTGGATTATATGGATCTATTCATGGACCCACAGACTATCAAGTTAATATACAGGTACAGTATATTATGTTTAAATAGGCTTGTACACTTGTAGGAACTTACAGAAGGAAGCTACACTTGTAGCACTTGCAGAAGCACTAGCACTTTGGTCTATATTTGGGAGGGAGCAATTGATTGGCCAGGAGTCTAAGCTGTGTTTTGTCACAAGTGAGCATAAGTGGGTGATTAGGCAAAAGAACACAATGGAACACTGCTCCCTTTCTCCTGTATTCTCCTGTCCTTCAATCATTTTCAGCGTAGGTGTTTCCCAACATCCAGCTTTTTCCCTCTTTTCTCAAGCCTTTCCTAATAGGAAATATGTACTGATATTGTACTTGGGTATGTTATGTTCTTCAGTAGCCTGTGTGCTTCTTAGAAAGATTTGATTTTCGTAATTTTTCCTTTTAGTTTCTTTTGAACAAGCCTCCTCATTTTTCTCTTTTTGAAGTTTAGCACAGCTGTGGGGGATTTGCTTTTGTTGTTCATGTGGGAGTGTTGACTCTCAGTATATTATGGACACTGTTACATAGTGTTTCCATTATGAAATTTTGAATCTGATCCTGCTCATCACTCAGTACCAAATCAAGGGTTGCGTTTCTTCCTGCTGAGCAATTGGTTAGCAGGCTCATGAAGTGGCCAGTGATAGCATCTAAAAATGTCCCCCTGCTTCATGTCCTGATGTGACCCTTGCCTGGTCCCAGCAGGCAATTGAAGACACCACTAAAATCATATTTCCTGCTCTTGTAGCCTGTTAGATCCCCTAGCATGTTGTGGTCAGGATTGTCTTCTAGGAGTATTGATCCAGCACTATATTTTTTTTCCATTTTGAGTGTGGAATTTCAGTCTATTTGAATTATTTTTCTTGTAGAGATTAGTTTTGTTTATATTCTAAGCTTTTTAACAAGATCTTAGGGTTACATGACCAGCACAGTTTTACCCTGTGCTATTACTACACTGGAACTAGTGATTCTTACTCGCCACTGAAATTGAAGGCAAAGTAAACATTGTGTGATCTGAGTAGAATTTTTATACTGAATCAAGATTAGAAATAAATTGTATAAAACATAACAGCACAAGTTTTTGTTTTCTTTTATGAAGGTGTCATTGACTGCCGACATTATCTGTAAAAACTTGTTTTATAAACTAGCCACAGGCAGCAAATGAGATTCCCTCATGTGGGCTGTGAAGGTGTACAGAGATCAGCAAACCTAAGCACAGGATTAGATGTTGTATATGCAGGTCAGGAGCTGAAGGTGTGAGAGCTGTTCTCCATCTCCCCAGCACAGACTTTCACCTGGCTGGAGCAGTGCCCAGAGCCACCGCTCCCAGCTGCTGTGTCAGCTCCAGGGCTGTCAGGAAATCTCAGCTCCCTTCCAGCTGAGACTGCACTGTCCTTGTATTGGGCTGGGTGGGGTAGGCAAGTGTTTGCTTGTAACCTTCTCACGTGCATGCAATCAGAACCTTTCTCATGCCATAAAGCTACAATGTTCCTGCTTTGGTCCAGATCATTGACTATGAGAAGAACCAGACGCTGGGACAGAACGACACTGGGTTTAGCTGTGATGGGACGGCCAGCACCTTCAGAGTTATGTTCAAGGAGCCCATAGAGATCCTGCCCACGGTTTGCTACACAGCTTGTGCAACCTTGAAAGTAAGAATGTCTAACAGGACAGAAGAAAGTGTTACTTTGATGCAAGAGTTATTCTTTTAACAGTCTTCTGATGGGAAAGCATCTTCTAAATCTTGAATTGATTTTAACGTTAGGGCTAAAGAAGGACGCAGTTAGAGCTCTGCTGTAATTTGTAAGACTGTTACATCTCTTGTGGGCCACAGCATGGAATCATCATTCACTGGATCCTTTGTGCCTTCCCACTTTTTTGCTTGATGTGGGAGTTAGAATAGTTCTAATGGAGGTCACTGGTTCTGTGTGGGAAAAAAGCACTATCTAGAAGATGTGATCTGGCAGCTCTCTATCAAAATTTAAGTTTGATTTCTTTTATCAAGGATATTCTAACCACTAACTAAATTCAAGAAAACAGCTTTTTTATTTCTTTTTATATACTGGAGCTGAAATAATAGACAAGAATTACTTGTTCTCGGAAAGTCTTCTCTTAGTGTTGTGGAAAAATTTATTTCTCAAAAATATTTTAATGTTCTTCTACATATAATTCCCTATGCAGAAATCAGAGTTCGGTGGGCTGGAAAAAATGCTGCACATAAAAAGCAGCTGAGTCAGGGAACTAAGTAAGAATACAGACAACCTGTGTGATAAGGAGAAATACTTGAAAGCATTCATTACTAGTTGGATAAAATCAACTGGTTTAAGTCTGCTGTCAGAAAAATATATTTTTGTTATTTAGACATAGGTCCTTGCTTCTGTTGCCTGTGATTTTGTATATAATTTATATGATGTGGGTACAGAAATTTTATACTACTAAAATAGCCCAAGTCAGTTGTGTTTGACCATCAGCAATTTTTGGGTCTTGCCCACTTCCATTCTGTTGCTAATCTCTTGTGATGTTTTTCAGGGTCCTGATTCCCACTATGGAACAAAAGGTTTGAAGAAAGTGATCCACGAATCTCCTACTGCTAGCAAAACATGCTTTGTCTTTTATAGTTCACCAGGTAACAACAATGGTACATCAATAGAAGATGGACAGATACCAGAAATAATATTTTATACTTAGTTTCACAGGATGATCTGGAATGTGTTGGTGTCTCAGTGGACTTCAGCTCACTATTGGCAGCAGTTAAAAAATTCTGTTGAATTACTTTAATATGTAAAAAAACCCCAAAAACTAATTTGTTTGAGGGGTACCAGAAAAGCTATTTTTTTCCGCATCGTTATTGGTAGATTGTAATTTAGTTTTTCCTCTAAACAAAATGTTAATGGAATAAGTACTCTGTATATTGAAAAATTTGTTTTAAGTAGTACCTTGTGGTTAATTACTTTGTGTTTTCACCCCTTTGTTTCTCATGTAGTAAAATTCATTTTTTGAACTGGAAAATCCTTACTTGTTATGAACAACTTGTGTATGTTTTCTCCAATCTGTCCTTAAAAGACAGTAAAGCTGCTGCTGTAGTCCCATCTTGCACTTCTTTCCAAAATGACCTTGGATTGACCTTATGGACATGGATTGCTATTGTATTTTTTGAAGTACGTCAGCAAAGCTGCATTCATATTGCCATCATCTTGACTTTTTCCAAGAGCCGTGGAGAATTAATGGACTTTGCACTGCAGAGAACATCTGCAGCAGCACTGAAGAAATAAATATTAAGTCAAATTCAGAAAGAAACAGATCTTTCCCGAATCTCTCTTAATTCAGAAGGGCTGTTTTGGAATATAGAACTGGTTATGCAAATAGCCACTGTATATATACATATGTGCCTATAAAAGATGTATAATGTGAAAATGAGAATACGAGACTTGTAATGATGTTATTTTATCATTGGATATTCTAGTACTAAAAATATGAGTATAAACCTAAGGATTATTGGTGTGCAAGGAGTTTTACAGATTGCATACACTAATTTAATGCAATTGCTGTATGTATATAGTATTTAGTGCTTTGCAGTATGTACCATGGTAACATAATGGCTTGGTGTACAAAGACCTGTACCCTCTCCCACGTTATACTAAAATTTAAGAATGCAGGAGACAAAATAAGAAAATTTTCTTTCTTAAGGGGGAAGTCACTCAGGTTTGGGGTGTCCAAAGGCTGTGTGTTGAACAAGTGTCTGTCAAACGTCCGGCTCTGTGCACACTCCGCCAGCGCTCTCCTGTCCCTGGGCACGGCGCCGTTCCGGGACAGAGACGGGGCTCGGCCGGGCCGTGCGGGAGAGACAGGGAGAGGCTGTGCCGGAGCACCCGCTGTGGGGACGGAGCTCGGCTGGCCCGGAGCACCCGCTGTGGGCATAGGGCCGGGCCGGCCGGGCTGTCCCGGAGCAGCCGCTATGGGCACAGAGCTCGGCTGTCCCGGAGCAGCCACTGTGGGCACAGAGCTCGGCTGTGCCGGAGCACCCGCTGAGGGCACAGAGCTCGGCTATCCCGGAGCAGCCGCTAAAGGCACAGGGCCGGCTCGGTCGGGCTGTCCCGGAGCAGCCGCTGCGGGCACAGAGCTCGGCTGTCCCGGAGCACCCGCTGAGGGCACAGAGCTCGGCTATCCCGGAGCAGCCGCTGTGGGCACAGGGCCAGCCCGGCCGGGCTGTCCCGGAGCACCCGCTGAGGGCACAGAGCTCGGCTGTCCCGGAGCACCCGCTGAGGGCACAGGGCCAGCCCGGCCGGGCCGTGCGGAGCGCGCAGGCGCCTCGGGGCGGGCCCGGCGCGGTTGCCGGAAGGGCCGCCCCGGCCATGCGGAGCCTCTCTGGGTTCCTGTGGGTGCGGGCGGCGCCGGTACGGAGCGGCGGGGCCATGCCCGGGAAGGTGCGGGCAGGGCCAGGAGAGGGAAGGGGGGAAGGGGCGGGTGGTGCCCGCAGTAACCGCAGTGACCGCGCCTGTTCCTCTGTTTCAGGGAAAAGCAGCCGCCAAGGGCCCCGCGGAGCCGGCCGCCACCGCGGGACCGGTGGCGGCGGCGGGCGGCGGCTCCGTGAGGGTGGCGGTGCGCGCCAAGCCCGGTGCCCGCTGCAGCGCCGTCACAGGTGGGTCTGCGGGCCGGAGCACCGGGCACTGCATCGCTGCGCCCTGAGGAACAGGGGCGGAGGGAGGGAAAGCGCAAAATCCCACCCGGAAACTGAAGCGAGGAGTTCGGCTCTCCCCCGTGTACAGCGCTGGGTGGCGCGGTGAGCACGGGGTAAATCCTGATCCTGAATCCTTTCGTTTGGCTTCTGTGGTTTCGTGCAGGCCGTTTGTGTCTCAAGGGTCTGTGCGGTTTTATTAGAGCCTTAAAAGTTGGATCTAATAAAACGTGCTCTCCCTCTACAGCCCTGGCCTTGCTCCTGCACGCATTGGGACTGCTGAGACATCCCCCGTGTGTGCGGCACCCACGGGCTGTGGCAGTGTCCAGGCCCCTTGGGAATTTACAGGGAATTTACTGACAGCGTGAT
This sequence comes from Agelaius phoeniceus, assembly GCF_051311805.1. Lineage (NCBI taxonomy): Eukaryota > Metazoa > Chordata > Aves > Passeriformes > Icteridae > Agelaius > Agelaius phoeniceus. The sequence goes on from NC_135277.1 coordinate 9,726,034, forward strand.
TCTGAGCAGACTGATTTAACAAGCGGCTTTTGGGGTGGAGGTGGGGGCTAACCTCATTTGAGTCGTGTTACGTGGTGCCAAGCAGGACAATCACTGCTTGTATTGTCAGGAATTTATATTTGATTGTAGTGACCGACAATCAAGGGAATTCATGAAATGTGAAAATGCTTCACCTGCTAATCTATACATTTACTCGGTTTTAAATCAAAATGCTTTCGAAAGCATAAACGTTCATTTTTAGGAAACTATGATGTGATGTTTTGAATATTTTGAGCATAAAATCCTCCAACTATTTTCTATAGATGTGACAGCAGAGGCAGTAGGTGTAGCTATTGCTGCACCTCCGTCGGAAGGGGAGGCAAATGCAGAGCTGTGTCGCTACCTCGCTAAGGTGCTTGAAGTGAAGAAGAGTGATGTTGTTTTAGAGAAGGTACTTCCTTTTTTTCCTTTCAGCTTTGCCCTACTGCTGTTGAAATTCAAGATTTTGAAACTTACACATTGAGTACAGGGAGCTACTCCAAGTTCAGTCTGAAAGACACTTTAAAAAGTTTAGTTGAGTTAATGGAATGATTCATTGAGAACAAATTTAGTGTAGGAAGAACTATGACAGATCTTGAGATCTTTTAACCGGAAGGGTTATCATGATAATGTTTTGCAAATCTCTGTAGTTCATATTTTCTGTGTCCTTCAAGATTCTCTTGTTTTCATGTCAAATGAGTTTACAGAATTTGTGTTCTGCAGAGAATGTGCATTTTATTAACTTTTCACTTTTTTTTATAAACTTCTGTATTTGATTCTGGCATTTAACTGTCACACATAAGCAAGAGCATATGTAAACACTTGGGTTGTAGCTGGGCCTCGAGTTTCTCTGTATTAGAATTTATATGTCTTGACTTTGGTGAGTGGAAACTCTTTGTTTTATTCATTGCACTGAATAAATAATTTGCTTTGTTAATTCATTGTACTTGGAGTCAGTCTTTCCAGCCATTTTCATTTATAGTTTATAAGCACAAGAGCACAATGAAAAATGGTGCTTTTTATTTTTATCTGTTGGTTTAATGGAGTAGTTATAGAAGTCTTTTAAAGCCTAATAGTAAAGGATAAGATGACCAAGGAAATGTTGTGAAAAGGTAGAGACAAAAAGATGTGAGTCTTGTTTTTCCTAAATCATGGGCAAACTGCTTCATTTGTTGATCAGCACCTTATAAATTGCACTGTTTTCTTACCTTAAAGGGTGATTCTCTGAAAGATGGGTTTTTTCTGTGTTTGTCTAAACCAGGGCGGTAAATCTCGTGACAAAGTGGTGAAGATATCGGTATCAGCAACACCACATGAGATTTTAGAAAAACTGAAGAAAGAAGCTTCCAGTTGACCTAAAACAAGAGTAGGAAATAGGAAAAAGCATGCTGGTACATGGACTGATATTCTTTCTTACTTGATGCAGTGCTGTTGAGAGTGTGGCTAATGACTACAGGAAGATACTTCTGTCCCCTCCCCTTGTTAATATAGGTGCTGTACAGTTGAAGTTTTCCTGTAGGTTTGGTTAGAAAACTGAGACTGTATCTACTTCTGTCACTACAGACTTCCTTCTGCTCTGGATGGTTTCCTATGGGTAAGATTTGTCCTCTTTCCTGGTCCCTAAACAAATTGTTTAGGAAATGTGTTTTTTTAGTGGAGGAAATGTTGGTTAACACAGCGAGGGGCTTGGAATGACAGCCTTCCATATGGGAAGTGGTACAGAAGGACAAACCTGGGTGGCAGAGACATAAAAGAGACTCTTCTCTCTGATATCTCACAGCAGGTGCAGCTTTTCACTGTGGGCACTTACAGGTATCTAAAATAAATGTCTTTTGAAGCCAGTGTGCTGTTGTTGATCACACAGACAAACCGAAAGTAGAATCTCCTGAGCAACGGAAAGAAAACCAGAAGATTTCAGTGTGAAAAACCAGCGCAGGACCTGGTCATTGCACACGTGGGGGCACTTTGTAATAGTCTGTAAATAGTTTCCTTAAAAGTAGAGATATGGTCATATATATCTTTGCCAATTGTATGTCACCTGTAATGAGTGTTTTTAATACAGGCACAGAAAGTCCCTTTATTAAAAACAAGCTTTGGTTTGTGTTTATATTTTTAACAAAGAAAAGAGTTGTTTCCTAGAAACGTCTTCATAGAATGCTTCTTTGAAACTGCCTTTTTTATAATCTTTCCTTGGTCTAAAAATGAGTAGTAGTGCAACCCCTAGAGAACAGAGCTGAGTCATTTGTAGAACACAACAAAACAAGAAGTCTGAAACAAAATGGGCAGCTATACTCCAGTTTCAGGGCTGATGAGAAAAAGGCTGAACTTCTCTATTTATCATGCTTCAGAGGGCAGAGGAGGATTTAACTGACATGTCCCAAAGATGTGTGTGATACCATACATGGTTCTGGGAGGACTTAGTTTTTTCGTCTGCATCACTGCTGATGTCTGAAATTGTCCTGTATTTGTCCTATGGTTGTCATGTTAAAAATAAAGTAATGGCTAAAGGAAAAAAGATAACTATTCTGAAGGTTTGCTTAAGGTTTGTCATCCATTCTCCTGGAAAAGAATGTTATGAATGCATCAGCATTTATGCTGATGCATTGCCAGATTGATGCAGTGAAGGCTTCATATCTCATCATTCAGCTTCTTCATGGGGAAAAGTCTTTCACTTTAGGGAACTCTTTCAATGTCCTGTTATTCTAAATATTGCAACAGTTGCTTTTGGAGTTAGAGAACTGGTGTTTTTCAAGATGGCAGTTCCTTCAAGGTAACTAATTTCAAAGATGTTATGAAAAATGTTACTTTCTGGAGAAATAAGTCTAAAGTCTGAATTCTGTTTGTTTAATGGTTCACACCTGGGCCCCTTATTTTCTCAGGCATTTGGGCAGCCATACATTGCCTCAGTCCTCTTTCCTTACATATCTTTTCAGTCTGCACAGGCTGATTTTATTTTACTGTTCATCAGTTTTGGTTCACCCCTCCCTGCTGCTACATCTGCTCTTGCCCAGCAGAGGGGTGCCGTGTCTTGCAGAAAAATTAAGGCCAAGCAAACCAAAATGAAGTATTAGTCGTTTGTTGTTGGGGGTTTTTCCTTTTATTTCCTAAACTTTTCTACTTATGATATGTAGAAAATGGCAATAAAAAGACTGAGGAATTCTGTATTTATAAATTACATTTGGAATTGGCTGCTGCAACAGCCATTATAAATTTTTTTTAAAGCTTATATGCTCTGTTGAAATAATGTATTTCATTACACACTTCCCTGTGACTTCAGACACAGACTGAGGGAGGAGCTGTGTGGACAGATACAGTCTGAAGTACATTGATCTTAAGTGATATTACCTGAAATAGCCAATTTAGTGTTTCAGTGCCTCTGTCTTGTCAGCATGTTCTGTCTAGGCTTTGCTGGCTTCTGCTTGGCTTCTTCACCTTTCCTGAACACCTTCAGCTGGCATTCTGCATCTGTTCTTCCTGATTAACGAAAGTAACTTGAATTCCTGATAGTGTGGCAGATAAACCCTGGTAATATGCAATTTATGTAATGTGAGTAACAAAATTATTTTGGAATGGTTGTATAAGTAACACTGGGGTGTTGCCATATAGAATCATACCTGACAGCCTCTATGTCAATGTTTTTTGTGCTGTACATCCCTGTATCAATTGTATCCCTGATACCTTGGCTGTGGGTTTAGGTAGCCTGGGAGGGTGGAACTGCTGCTCCATTGCTGTAGGTCCCCAGTTTGTGGTGATTGGGAGTGGGGCTGGCCCAGCCTCATCCCCAGTGGGCGCAGCTGTGAGCAGCACTGCCAGCAATGAGCCATGGAGTGCCCAGGGGCACTGACCAACACACAGGGAACAGAGGGCACACAGGTGCAGGGCATCAGCATGAGGGGATAAAAGGTTGGGCTGAAGAACCAAGAAGAACAGACACTTGGAATGATGTTACTCTGCATGGGCAGATGCTTGAAGCCTTCTGAAATGGTGAGGTGCTACTCTGCATGGGTTGAAGCTTTCTGAAATTGTACAATGATGCTCTGTGTATTGTGGCTGTCTCAGCTGTGATACGTTGTATATAAGAGAGATAGACAAGAGCTAAGATACTTGTGTGTCCAAATAATGCCAAAACTATGATTTAGGCCTAACTACTGCAAGTCTTTCATTGAAATCCTAACCTGTCAACTGTCCCTTCATGAACATGGTAAAATATCTTTCATTCTATTGCAAAAATTGTGGTAGCAAGTATCCCTTACTCCAGCAGAGTATGTTTTCATAGAGCAGAGCTTTGTGATGTTGTAAGAAGCTTCTTCCAAGAATTACAAGATGCTTTACAAATCCCTGCTCAAAATGAATTCTTATTCCTGGACCAATTTAAAAACATTGTCCCTGTTGCTACATAACTTACATACCTGTTGGTACCTGCTTTATCCATGTGCATTAAGCTATGTGATTACTCAGCTATTGCAATCAAGCACTGTCCTCTTTCCTTAATGCATGGTCTGACCAATTTCAGTAAAATCCATCTAATGGTGATTTAATATCTGGCTGCTTGCAGACCTGCACAGTCAGTGCAATTTTAAAGTATAATTATGTTATTTAAACATTAGCAAAATAGAAGTTATCTGAATAAATTCTATGCCAGTCTTATGGTATAGAAGGGTCCTAGTCTTTCATCCACTCAGTTATAATTATTTTCTAAAATCCAGCTTTGAAAGTTGGTTTCATTGTAGTAGTGTAATATGTTAATTAAGGATATTTAATTATACCCTCTGAAAGTGTCTCTTTGCTCTTTTTCTTTCAATCCATTCCATTTATCATCTGCAGGGTATTCCTATCTCTTCTTTTAGTCCCAAGTGTTTCTAAATCCTCATTTCTTCAGGTATCATCAGTCTAAATAATCCTGGATAATTGACAACTTTGTCAATAACTGGCAGCAGCAATTTAGCAGAAAGCACAGTTTAATATCTTCCAGTTTCCAGGAAGATAAATACACCTGATCTTCCTGCTCAGTGCTTCACATCTCACTCTTGTTTCCCCTCTCATAATGTTTATTTGCATGTGTAAAACTTGAACCAGCTGACTTTTTGAAATTGTTTCTGCATTACTTCTACCTACTGTATTCCCCTCTTAATGTTTCAGTCTTTATCTTGGGAGGATGATTCATTGCCAGATGGGTTTAAAAATGGGCTCCTGTCTCCTTTGGGGACCACAGTGCTTTATCCTCCTGTAAAAGCTGTCCTGGTTGTTACTCTAGGAAGGGGCTGTACGTGAGGCAAAGTGCTCTTAATGCAACTGAGGCACAATAAAAAAGCTGCTGGAGAAATTAAATGCTTGCCTGAAAGGAGGAGTCTGGTACTTCTCTGAGATATTGGAAATTTGTTTCTTCCTGATACCTTATGTATTGGCTTCTCAAGTAATTGTTACTGAGTTGTGATAAATTTTCTTTCATCTATAAATGGTGCATTTATTTGTTTTTTTTCAAGAGCTGGGGACGTCAGAGTGATGAAGTATCCACCATCACTTCATCATGTGCCATCTCTTACTACAGCCTGAGGGTAAGTTTTTGGAATATTGTTTAAATAACATTCTGAGTTTCCAAATCTGAAGTATGGCAGGTGAAAAGTGAAATATATTGAGTATCAGTTCAGCAGTTGGTCACTATAGAAACATGCTGTAAAGAGAGCAGTTAGCCATGAACCCAAGGAAAGAGGAGCAAACAATAGAGGGTCAAAGCCTCATTTCATGCTGCTCAGATAAAGCAGTTGTCTGCCTTAAGAGAACAACCAGAGTTACAAACTATAATTCTGGGGTGATTGTCATTAAGTTGTTTTTTTCCTTGTGCCTCGTAGGTGTGCAGTGCATGTGGGAAGGGCTGCAGCAATGCTGTTCCTTTGGCCAGTTTTTGTTGCTGTAATGCTTTGAAAGCCAGGATGCACTGAGGCATAACTTATAACAAATTTCAAAGCTCTCAACGTGTTAGGACATACTTAGTGCCCAGCTGGCTGACAGGAGCATTACCAAGTTGAATTTTACAAAACAAGCTATTTGTGTGGAACCTTTTTTTTTTCATCAGTGCTGCTTTCCATAGCTTCTCTTAAAATCTATGAAATTTTTTTGCTTCCCTTCTGATGTTCAGAAGGGGTGTGGGGTTACATTTGATGGAGGTATCAGCAGCACCTTCCTGCCACATCTGGGTGCTCCTGCAGCCTCTCACCTTCAGCTCTGCTGCTGCTGTTGCAGGGAAGTGCCCTCCAGCAGGACCAGGGTTGTTTCTGCTCTCTATTTGTCACATCAGCAGTGTTGCTGATGCTTATCTCCTTAGATGCCACCACATTCCCTTTTCTGTTTTTGGGCCTGACAGCCCTTAGAGATGCATTCATTGAGGAAGGAGGGAAAAGACCTTGTGATCCAATCTTTGCAATCAGAGGGCAAACCTGTCCCTTCCAGTGAGGCCCTGTGGCAGCTCTTTGTAGCTCCTGGCATTTGCCCTTTAGTGAAATATCTCCTTTTGTCTCCAGTAAATCTGACAGCAATCAGCCAGCATGTATGTGAGGTCATGTTCCTGCTATGAGGAAAGATTGCTGGTAGCTACTCAGATACACTTCTGAACAGGCAATTTTCTTCAGTTTCTTAACTGCCTTTTTACAATGGAAGTGCAAACTGTTACTAATAAACCTGATAGGTTTATGGGTTTTGAGGAGACTGTTCCTTTTTGTTCAAAAAACCTGATTATGCTCATCACTGACTGAATATAAATGCTAATACATAGAGGGAACCAGCCAGGCAAATTGCACTTGGCTAATTTTACTTAATGAGAATGTCTGATTCTGTTCAGTCACTTCCTCGCTGAGTTCAGGTTCAGCTGCTAAAGCAGACCCAGGAGCTTTTTGTTAAATATTTTTAAAGGATGATCAGCTTATAATGATGTTCTCAAAGTCTATGACTTCTGTTTGCTGTGATTGCCATGACATATCATCTGGAATAATTTTTTTCCCTTATTTAATACCATGCCAGACAATATTTCTGGCAGAAGATAAATGTGAAAATAGAACATCTGAAAACATGAATTTGAAAATAGCTGTAGTTAAATTGTAGAATGTGAGGCAAAGCCTATCTTTCAGTAGTCAAGTACCTGTGTATGTAAAAGCAGAGAAGTTGTAAGATCTGATTAAACACTACTATATAAATCCTAAATACACAAAAACAAGCAAAGTGATCCTGTCAGAGGAGGTGTTGATATACATTTTATGCACCTAAAGACAAAAAGAATGTGCAATATCAGAGCTTGCCATAAGCTGTTCTGCCAGATTTATGGGGCCACCTTTGCAAATCTGAATTTGAAAGGTTTTTTTCACTGATCTTGCTGTAAGGTAGGCCTCCCCAGGAAACCTAGAGAAAACCTTTGGTTTCTCAGCTGCATATAATTCCTGCTCTCTTCAGTGAGCTGACTTGGTCTTTTTACCTGGGGAGGAATTTAGTGAAGTGTTCCAGGTTTTACACACTTGGACTTCCAAACTTAAATAAGCAAATCCTGTTAGCTTATTTTCAGGACTTAGAGATTTTCAGGCTGGGTTTTAGGCTTTGCCCTGTGATTATCCAATGTTACCTTGATCAGACCATCTGAAGAAACAGACCTTATTTGTTTTACTCCTCAGTTGATGTAATGGCTTAACGTCTCAAATCAAAAAATAAAGAGAATAAAACATGATGGGGAGGGATGGAATAATTTTGTTGAAGGTTAATTTATTGGGCTAGGAGCAATACTTGGCTTATGGACTTTGCAGGCTTGTCCTGCATCTCCTTCTAAACTCTGCTGAGAAATAAGATACACAGAATAGAGGGTGTGATAGACTCTTGATGTTTTATAGCACCTCCTCTGCTGTTTAGCACTCAAGTCAGAATGAGGAAAAAAACCTGTCAGGTTTTCAAAGACTGTAAGTCTAATAATTTGCAATATAAACTTCACAGTTATTTCTTGCTGGCAATCTGTGAATCTAGGTGGTAAAAGGATATTACCTATGGCCCTCTTAGTGTGACTCCTGAGTCCTGCCAATCTGAAATTTTAAACAGGAAAGATTTCATCTTCTGAAATGATAGGTTCATGTGAGGGCCATTGATGTGAATTATAAAAAGAGTATCTATTGATGTGTTTGTTTTGAGAGTTGTGTGGGTTAAAATACAAATTCAGATGAAAAAGTTGATCAGCTGCTCGTAAGTAATTCATCTATTCTGTCCTCCCATCTTAGGTAAACTGATTCTACAAAGGCAGTTACATCTTGCCAATATTTTTTTGTGTTGGTGGACTAACACTTTGTAATTGCTGTGAGAGGCTGGCACATCTCCTTGACACCAGGGGTGGCCAACTGCTGCTCCCAGCTCTTGTCTTACCTACAGAGCTTTGTCCAAAGTGTTGTGAGATCTCCCCCAGGTTCAGCTGAAGCTGAGTTGGCAGCCCTGGGAGCCTCCAGCCTTTTGCACCAGGAGGAGCTGCTGCCAGAAATGCTCAGTCAGGTTAGTGGATATGGTGAGCTGGCTCTGCAGGGGAAGAGAACTCTGGACTGTATTAAAAACTGTTTCTAAATATGAGACATGCTCTCCTGTGTCAGAAAAGAAAGTATAAAGATGTTAATTAAAGGTAAATTTTAACTTGGATAAATTCATGCCCATCATTGGGACCTTTCATCTCTGAAGCTCAGACCTGCCCCACTGCTGCATGGATTGTCACTGCTGGAAAAAGTGCAAGTACCAAAAGAGGATGACACTTCACAGTTTAAGTGAAATCACTTGAGAATGGTTAAATCAGGTTTTCTGATTAACTGACTCACTTGATGGTGTAGTGCATGAGAGAGTGAATCAAACACTTATTTTCCTTTGCTCTGCTGTCTGTGAGCAGCATCAAGCAGGAGAGACACCCGTCTGTCTTCCAGATTATATGCTTTCTCCACAAAGGAGCCTTTGCTCTACTGCTACATGCTTGTTCAGATTTAGAGGATAAATACAGCCCACAGTTTTAGAGGATAAATAAATCTGTGACTCCTTAGTTGCACCAGAAAAGTGTGACTGGAGGCAGGTTTGGCAGCAGAGAATAAGCTATCGAGGCTGTCGCAAATGTTGGATTGGCAGCAGAGGAGATAACTGTATTTAAGGGTTTTAGAGAAGAGCTTGTCCTAAACAATAAGGTTTGAGCCAATTTTAGAGAGTAGGACTGCTGATTATCCTATATGTCTTATACCAGGTGTCCATTTTCATGAAGGAAAGAATCTTTTCAAAAGAAAAATGTCAGACTTCTAAAGTAAGAAAATAAGAGCATAAAAACAAGGTATACCAACCTCTGTATTTTGCCCCTTCTCTCCAGTCTTTTCTGTTTATAATAACCTACAAATTCTCATTCTAGATTAAGTGGGAGTTCTTGGAGATGCATGTTCTGCTGTTCCTTTGGTAAAGCTCAAAATCTCTTGTTGGTCCTGTAATACAAATAATGATATGAGCATAATCAAGCTTGTATTTGTTTTGTGATTATTCTGAACACTGGAGAATAACAGTAATTATAATACCATTAAATAGTAATGGAAAAAGATTTAAGAGTGGATCATGAGACTCCTGGAAGGAGATGAAAATCTTACTCAGTTCTCTTCAGTACTGCATTGCATTCCTCTCTTTTATGGCAAAAAGAGGAACCTAAAATGATTTCCAGAATGGTAGGGGTCAAGAGTGCCAGGTAAGAGACAGGATTGTGTGGGAAAAACTTAACAGACATTAATTCAGTTTCAATAATTAGTTTCCTGTAATTTCCCTGCAGTAGTGGTCAGAGAGAACTGCATTTAGAGCTCACAGACAGGAATATAAGTGTGAAGAAAACAATTCTTTCATATTCCTCTATACCTCTCAGCATGCCATCTGATTGCTTTGTAAATCTATGCAGCTGGTGTTTTCTTGGACTGTGTGGATGTGAACATGTATGTGAACACAGTATGTGACATGGCTCTATGACCCATGTCTTTGCTCCATGAAACAATACTCATTCCCTACACCATGATTTGAACAAGGCAGTGTAACCTGGTATTTGTCTCCAGTCTTCTTTCATAATGTGTTCACAGTGTAAAGCTCCTGTCACGTGCTTGAAACTTTGTGTAATCCAAGGGATAAGGACATTGTCCATCTGGAAGCCAGGTAATAGAATTTTGTGATAGCTCTTGGTGGCAGGATCCCTCAGGGCCAGAGGTGTCTGTGTAGGGTCTGTGCTTTGCAGCAGTTATGAGGCTATTGCCTTGCTTTGGAACGAGTATGTTTCAGGGAAAACCAGATTTCTTTTGTGCAGTTTAGTCTGTCTGCTTTGTCGTGTGTGAGCCACAATGTGTGCATTGGGCCCTGATTATGCAGTGTCTCTGTGGCTCTTGCAGTGTTGACAGTGTTCATTTGTGAGGGAGAGATGATGTACATGACCCTGGTTAATGATCCTCTAACACACAGTGCTTCCAGTCCAAACTGGAGGACAGCATCCAAGGAGGAGGACAAGCTATGCATGATAAATACCTCTCCCACTGCACATCACAGTGGGGAAAAATCATCACAAGGCTCATCACAAATGGGAAAAATGGAACCTCATTTTCCTTGAGCTTTTCAATTTCTTGTAAATACCTTTCACAGAAGAAAAAATGGGTTTTGTCAAAATCAGTATTATTTAAAGCCATATAAATGTGAAAGCTCTTAGAAAGTTACAAATATGAATTAAAATACCCATTTTAGTTGTTTCTTCAGTATATGATCTTTGGTTTATTCCTTTATTTCCTTCTGTGTATAATGAAGTTTCCTGACAAAGAGTCAATGAAGAAGATTAATAAACTGAGTTTAGTGTAATCACGTTCTGGCTTGTATCAGTATTCAGGATGAATTGCTTATCCTAGTCTGAAGTGATGTGTTAATTTGACTTGGAAATGGAGTAAGATGTGGACACAGAGTAAACAATTTAACGAATTAAATAAAATCCTAGCTACAGATCAGTGATTCTGCTATGGTGTTTTGCTATTAAGTTAAAGCAGAAGGCCCTGCTGTTAGTGCATGTGAATCTGCAGTTTGTCAGCTGCTGGCAGATCACCAGCCCAGTGACCAAAGTGTGCAGGGCCCCGCTCTGCCTGCAGGCTGGCAGTGCCACAGGGACACGGGGACACCGGAGCGGCGGCCCCAGCGTGGCACTGCCCGCGCCGGTTGTGGTGCAGATGTTGCACACACGAGATCCTTCGTGCCTTATAGCATTTGTTTGGGCTCTCAGCATGCTGCAGTGGACTGACTGCTCCTATGTATTTATATCTGTTATGCTCATAGGAAAAAATGTGGTTTATTTAGCAGCTTAATCCACAGGAATTTGAATAAATTTTGCTCTTTGACCCTTTTCTTGTTTTCAAGTCTGGAGTGTTCTCCACCCTGTCTGTATTAACCCAGGCAATTCCCACTGAGGTGTCAGTGATTTTTATTACCTAGAGTAATTTTCTTTGTTTAATAACCTCCTCTCAGCTTTTGAAACTGAGGCACTCTTGTGTAATTTACTGAGATTGTCATATTAAACTCATCTTGTCTCTTACAAGCAATGTGCTCCATAGAGATGTTGGTAGGTGCTGTAAGGATCCTGAACTCAGCTGGGATCTCAGAATAAACTGCTTTAATCCCAAGTGGCAGAGACAAAAATGCTACAAAGTCACTGCCACGCACTGTTCCACAATGAAGCTGTCCCAAAATAACCAATCCATAGCTGATGATAAACAGTGTAGTGGGTGAAGAGCTCTCAGGCTTAAGCTATTGTTGAGAGAAGGAATTGGCAATGAGCTCCAGGGGTTCAAAGAGCAGCTTCCAGAGGGAATACTGAAAGCTTCTATACTAGTAGTAGAAAATGGGAAGAATCTGCAAAGGTTTTCTGAGCCATGTCTTGGGTGGCATGGTTAGGGAGAGGTTTCCACCTTTTCAAAGGTAGTGTGGGAGGTGTGATGAAAGAGGCAGGAGCTGTTCATCAGCCCGTATTCCTGGCACTGCTGTGTGCATTATGTGCAGCAAAAGTGGAGTTCAGCCAGAGAGCAGCTGAGTGTGTGGACAGCTTTGAATCCAAAGTCACGACAGGACCTGCTGGGATGTCTAGGATCCTCCCCCAGAGCATTAATGAGAAATAGATGCCATATGGAGGAATTCTCTTGCCAACGATCTGTGATGCCATCTTTGTCTTCCAGTCCTCATCAATTGCAAATGACTTTTAAATGATTTTTGTTTTACCTTCAGTTAAATGGCTTCCTCTTCTCAGCTACTAAGGACACTGACCTTTCAGTAGACTCTTCTAGAATTAAACTTTATTTCTGATAAGAGACTTTTTTTGCAATAGCTGATCTATCATTCTTTTTGTTCACCAGTACATCCCCTCTTCCATCATAGTTGACTCATCCATTCCTCCTCTTACCACTGTATTTTCTTTTCCTGTAGGTGCAAAGAACAACTTTACCTTTTATGTTTTTTTGAAACTCGGATGTTTTATGATGTAATTTTAGTTGTTTGCATTAACATTTTTGCATCTACTTGGTTTTTTTAAAAAGAGCAAATACTGTAATACTTCTAAGGTTGGAATTTTGCTCACCCTTGCTATTACTGTATGGTGTGTGTGAGAATGTTTATAAAATCAATAAATATACATGAATAGCACATTCAATACAGTAACTGTCACAAGTTTTATTGATGTGAAATCTAGTTTGAGTAGATTGTCCCCTTGTTTTTAATCACTTCTATATAGTTCAGTGTTGGACTGCCCACACCTCTTAGCTGTGATAATTTAAATATCCTTATGCCATTTAAATTTTTAAGGCTTTTTCTACTGTACCCATAGTATTAGAATCACTTAGTGTTTACTCCAGGTCTAGCTTTGAGAGCTTCCTAGGCTGCAGAATCCCATATATATTTATATATATATGCTATATAACTATGGAGTGACATAAAGACACTATTTAAAACAAGTCACTGCCTTCACAGTATCTTTGGGTTTAGTTAAAAATATTTTAAAATCAACAAACAAATTAATTTCTTCACCAGAATGTTTCTAATACGTTGTGTTGCAATGTACAGACCCCAGCTGAGATTTATACACCATACCTAGGCTTTATATGGAGTAGCTGCTGCCTGGTAGGTTTTGTAGCCAAAATACAGAGCACAGAAGAGGAAAACAGGGCAAGGAACCACAGTTTTACAGATGGAAGCTGAGACACAAAAACATTAAATGTGATTTGTAGCCGAGCATGTAACACGCGTGTCTGGTTCTTTTTTTGAAAACATCCTTTTCACTTTCTTTGTAGTTCTGGAAGAATAACTGGAACTGTGGCAAAATTGTCTTTTTAGAATTTTAAAGTAGCTTTCAGAGTTCTTGTCTTCAGAAGTGCTCAGAATATGAGAAATTAGTAAAAAAGCTGTATCTAAAATAAATGGCCTGGTGCCAGGAAGTGGCAGGGATAGGAAGGCAAGAGTAAAAACAGTATCAGGTTAAAAAACACATTTTTAGGTTAGTAGTAAGAATATATTTAATGCAGGTGTGGAGAGAAGGAAGATTAGGCTTAGCTTTTATTATCTAGCACTAAATCCATTTTGTCTCTAAAAGCTAAAATCCTACTGGGTGGGGTCTAAAGAGCTTCTTCAATTGGATTTGCCCAGACTGCAGGGTGTGTAATAAACAGTGATTTGTTTCTTGTCCCTTGCATCTGTCCACCTTACTTAAGGATTTAAGCCTGCCAATGTAATGAGGCAGCTGCTTAACTGCTTCCAGATTCTGCATTCTGCCAGCTTGTTCTATGATGGGGAGATCCCTGGAGTCTGTGGAGGGAGGAATTTGTTTTGTTGCTGTTTTTTGGTTTTGGGGTTTGTTGTTGTTGTTGGGTTTTTTTGGGTTTTTTTTGGTTGGGTTTTTGTTGGTTTGGTTTTGGTGGTTTTTTGGTTTTGTTTTTGGGGTTTTTTTGTTGGTTTTTATTTTTTGTTTCCCATCCTCCAGGTTGTGATATGGCCATAAAGTCACTTGATGAGCAGCAGTCAAATCTCAACACTTACTCTCCTTTGCAGAACACCTGGGGAAACAGCCAGGAAAGAATCCTTTAGCTCAGCCATGCTCCTTCCCTTCATTGCCAGCACTGTAACAGCCTTTCCACTCCCATTTTCTCTTGGAACATAAAAATAAATTACTCCTTCCAATGGAAGTATCCTCTGAGCCACAAGCCTGGAGAAATAGGATTTGCCCATGTTGGCAATTTAAGGTAAAGCTCCTTTTCATTCTTACAGGAGTTTAGCTGGGGTTTAGAGGAGCATATGTGTACCCCAGGCTTGATGCTCCCTCAGCTTCACTTCAGAGCCTGTGTTTCAAGTGTGTGGCTTGTTAATGAGTAATATGAGCTTGATCTGAGGAGAGTGTGTGTCCCCACAGAGCTCTTGCGCTAAACAGACCTAAACTCCAGAGCTTTTCTATGCTGTGTTTAAATGCTCATACCATTAAAACCACTGAAGCAGTATTCTTAAATGTACTTTGGTTTAGGTCTCAGTGGCATTCATAAATCAAGATGCCATGATGACTGAAAACCAGGCCTTTGCTGTGGAAAAAATAATTTTCTTGAATCGTAAAAAAGAATATGTAATCATTTGGGGCTGGTTGCTTTTGGCAATTATTACTGTAATTTTATTTTTCTTGAGCACACTTGCAATAGAAAAATGTATGATTTCAGGGATTTTTCAGAAACAAACTTCAGGCACGACTTTGGACAAAAAGCATCCACTTTCTGATCATGCTAAACCCGGCCAAAAGCTGTGTGAAATGTCTTACAATATAGTTGGGCTTTTAACTTTTACCTCAGCAGTACTTTGATTAATGAAGCAAAGTTTGAATTATACAATATACAACAAAACCCTCCAAAATAAAAGAGAGCCCATACTTCAGGGGTGAAAAGCCAGCTGAAGTATGATTTGATTTTTAAAAAGGCATCTCTGTGTTAGGATAAAGACAACACTAATTAGTTGTCATGCTAGTCACAAATAACACAGAAGTTATTGTGATTTTGCATGGCTATGTGATTTTGCTAGGTATGCATTGAGGATGGTGACAGCATTTCTTCTGCTGTGTTTATTAGACTTGGAGTAAAATGTAAGCATTAGCAACTTCCACCATCTCTTGTAGTAAATGTGCATTTTAGCAGGGCAGGGTACTTAGGGGCGAGCTGTACAGAAATAACACTTTGGTGTCACTGTTTCACACAAGCAAATGAGGACTGACAGCCACTAAGTGCAGTCCAGGCTTTCTGAAGAAAAATATAGGCCATGGTAAACACAAAAATATTCCAGCCTGCAGGGCCTAATGGAAAAATAAGCCTCTTGAGAGGCAAGATTATTGTGCACCACCACAGCACAGCTGCCATTGACTCTCCTGGCAGTGCTGGAGCCACTGGACTTGGTTTTGATCTCTAGGTTTACCTCTGTGTGTCTGGAATCAGGCTGCATTTTCCCTAGGTGCTTTCAGGGAAACCTGATCTGCCCTATAATCTTGCTTAGCTTCTGGGCATTAGAGCATCAGCACTGTGCATAATTCAGCAGGGTTATGCAGCTCTCTTCTAACATTCAGGACAAGGGGGGATAGATTATAGCAATTTTTCCTGATTGGTAAATGAAAGGCAAAGGAGATGCAGTTTTGCCAAACTCCTCCCAAGGTGGTCAGCACCTGCAGGAGGGAGCAGTCCCTCTTTCCCTTCCTTCTTGCTTGATGCTCATACTCCTCTTGTTTGAGCATTAGAGAAGGTGTGACAGCACAGCTGGATCAACCAGAAAAATTCCCTGGTGTTGTGTAATTCAGAGATTTTTGTTTTACCTAAGGAATAGCGGTGGTGGCAGATAAAACCTTCTCTTTAATTTGATACAAAAAGCTTTTCCCTTCCAACATCTCAGTATGAAGCAAATGTGGACATGTTCTTAGTTAAGCAGAATATTTATTAGCAAACTATTAGTGTCAGTTTAAATATATTCAAATGTATAACTGCTGCAATATATTAAAATATATTTCAACAGTAGATAAAATATCTTCCTTGTTCTAGGAGTTGAATGTTGATTATATTTATATTGCAAATGGTGTTTGTCTACCCAGTCTGGAATCTCTACTAGAGCTTCTTGAAAGTAGTTCAGCTTCTAACTAACCTTTCAAAGCACATCTGCACATTTCTGTTCCCAGCTGCACAGACAGAATTAAATAGAGGTTGAATACCACTGAAAACTTGTAAAACTGGATCTCAAAAATCACAGTGAAATTTTTTAAATTTTATTTTTACTGTGTATGTTCTTTTGCATTTGAGTTTCTAGGGGCTTAGCTGTGATTTTTAAACCCTTTACCATTTTTTAAAATGCTAGTCAAGAAATTGTACAAAAGCTATTGATTTTTCTTAGTTATTTGCTACAGTACCTGTAATTTAGAATGATTATTCTCCAGGCAAAATCACTGTATGTGTTCAGGAATGGATTTAGAACTGCTGCAAAGCCCTATCCAGAACTTTGCATTCACACTCTTGGTAACATGGCAGTCATTTTTTAATACATAACACTTACCTTTGTTTTATTCATGATAATAATGATGTCTGAGCAAATGTCAGATGGAAGAGATCTCCTAAAGTCAGATTCCAGACACTCAATTTTAATGTTTACTCTGCAATCTCCAGCATAGTTAAAGCAAACAATCTCTGTGGTGTTTGAAGTTGCAAATATTAAAGTTACCCAGCTTCAGTTTTATCACCTGTAACACTCTGTAATGCACAAACTGTAATTGCAGACTATACTCAACAGGTTTTGTTTAGCTTGACAGAGACAGTTAACTGGACTTTATCATAAATACAATTAATCTAAGTGGAAAATTAGGTACTATATTTTGAATTTTATTTGTCTTTCTGTCTGGTACATGTATTTAGCAATGCATTCCCCTCCCTCCACCTCCCCAAATTAGATTCTTGCTGTAATTGTTCCAAGGAAAAGTTTTGTAAATAATACAAAAACCCTTAAGGTTGAATTGAGAGCTGCTGGTAAGGCATATGGGAATCATGAATATAAAAACACAAGCTGGGAAGTCACACTGGCCTGTCTCTCTCCTGATCTCAATCAAGGAACTCAGAATAAGAGAGCCAAGACCAGGAAATGTGTGATTTCTGTTTCATAACTTCTACCTAGACCATCCTCATCTGCCTGCTGCTACAGTTCACCCACAATGCTGAAGATTGGATTTGCCATTTTCTGGAATGCTTCACCCCCTGGCATTTTTTTGGCATGCTTTGCTGCACAGCCAGCAAAGTGGGATTCATGATGCTGTCATGAAGACAGGGAGAGAGCTGGAAAAGAATTTGGGAAGACCTTAGAGCACCCTCCTCAGAAGAGGTGCTCTTTTCTTCCTAAGAGAATTTAGAGTACCTCCAGGGGCTGCTGGAGAGAGACTTTAACAAAGACATGTCATGACAGGACAATGGGGAATGGCTTCAAACTGAAAGAGGGATGATACTGGGAAGAAATTCTTTCCTGCAAGGCTGGTGAGAAACTGGCACGCATTGCCCAGAGAAACTGTGGATGCCCCATCCCTGGAAGGGTTCAAGGCCAGGTTGGATGGGACTTTGAGCAATCTGTCTAGGGGAAGACATGGCAGGAGTTGAAACTAAATTATCTTCCCACCCTTCCCACCCAAACCCTGCTAGAACTCTTTACTCACTAGCTGAAAGATAATTAAAATAATAAAATAGTTATTGAGCTTAAGGAAAGGCAACAGATGAAGCAGATCTGTTCTTTCTGCTGGGTTTCCTTTCAACCTGAGCTGCTACTCCAGATGGTGTGGAAGAAGAACATCCTGGCACAGCCTGACTTCCGTGGCATAGCTGGCAGTATCAGGCTCTTTGCAGAAAGAGATGCACTCCCTTCTTGGAGGGGGAGCCAGGGGTATTTGGCACTTTGCACACGATTCTGAATTAAATGGGAATTTCACCAAGGGTACTGACTTGCAGGCTCTCCACAGAGCAGATGTAAGAACCTTGCATGATCTTGTGTCTCCCTTTGTAAAGCTCCACGGTATTAATGAGGGTTCAAAGGAGTGCATTTCATCCACTAGAGCTCCTTAGAGGAAAAAACCTCTTGTGAAAAGACTTCTAACTGAATTCAAGGCAAATACTTCAGGGAGCAGGAGATTAAGTCCTGTATCAGAGCTAACAGCATTATATGAAAAGCAGAAAACAAATCCTTAGCAGGTAGGTGAAGACACTTGTGTACCACAGCCTATGTAAAAGCTACACACTGTGACTGTTTCTGTGTGAACACACCCTTTCACTCTTAAAAGCATCTGATGAGCTGGGCGACTCTGCTTTTGACTTCTGTACTTTGTCTTTAAATCAAGATGCACTAATTTGCACTCCTTATCACATAATGCCATGACTTTTACAGCAGTCAGCAGGGATGGGGCCCTGTTTCTGCACAGCAGCTGAAGAAAATGTCAAGTACAAAGACACACACTGCTCCCTTGATACAAATGAGCTGATCACCGAAATGGGGAAACACGGAACTCTGACCCTATTAGAGCAAAATGTGGACAGTGGATTAACACTCCAGACTTCTAATTAATCACAATGTGTCTCATCCTTCTGATGGCAGCTGAGTATTCTTCTAACTGAAGCCCACAGCTGTCCACTGTTAGCACTTAGCTGTCACTGCAGCTCCTTGTTCAGCTGTTGGCTGAGGAGACAAAGGTGCAGTCCTGAATGTCTCAAAAGTAAGTTGCAGGAATACTCAGAAACATCCTTACATGTGAACTATACTTTTATTGTGTGAATACTTAAAAAACCCCATACATCTTAAATTCTAAGAACTGAGAATCACTCTGCACTGTTTATGCTATTTTCCCATACAGAAAAAAGTACAGACCAGTACTGATCATAGTTCTTTTTTTCTAGAACATGCACAAAGTGTTTCATACAAACTACAGTAGCATTGAAGTTTCACAGCTTTACTGAAATGGAAATTCCAAAATTTATTACACACACACCGAATTTATTTGAAGATGACGCAGATTAATCTAAGTTTGATATTATTTCTCAGGTAAAACTTATATATCACTGACCTGCTACAAGAAGATACATATTTAACTACTTATTTTTTATCCAACTTTTAGACCACATTTTAAGAGGAACACTGCAAATGCGTTGAGAAACCATTGAGTCAACAGACACTATGCTGCCCCCATAAAATATTTCAGTAATAGGATCTCTCTTCTCAGTTTTAAGGCATCTGAAATTCAAACCAAACTGAGCTTCTCACTCTCAAAAGCCAAACTAAAAAATTCTCTCCACAGAAAGACACAGCATGTTAGTTTCAAAAAGAGCTATCTTAAGGCAATATGCCACTGCTCCAGGCTGCATACAAACCACAGCTATCCTGTCCTTCCCTCACCTGTTTTGGTTTCTAAAATAGAACAGAGAAATCTCAGTGATGGAAGAAAAAATGTGCACAATGTATATTCAGACAAAAGAAGGAGTTAAAAATTTAATCTAAAATCTACAGACTCTAAACAAACCCCATTTAATACGCTTTTACTATTCATAAAAGGAGTTCCCTTTTTCATTTCAAACTACAGAAAAACAGCACTGCATTGTAACACTGATTCTTCAGTTATCTATAAAACAGTGGAAAAAATAAGAAAACTAAAATCTAACTGAATTTGTTACATAGCATCACTGGACTTTCAACCCAAGGATTTCAGTAGGGATGGTAACGAGGCCCTGGGTTGTAGGAGTTGTAGCCATACTGTCCATAGTGGGATGAGTAGGATTGTCCTTGTCTGTGCTGCTGGTAGTTGTTACCCCAGCCTCTATCTGGCCTCTGATTAGATCTGTAGTCACCTTGCCAGTTGTATCTGTCCCCTCTAAAGTATCTGCCATCTTGAAACCTGCAATGAGAAGATAGATCAAAGTCTGACATAAATTATATCAAGGCTAAAAAAATGAATTATAATGAACCCTTACATTCGGCAGTTTTCATGAAAACTGTCCTGTAATTGTTAATACACTCAAATATTTATATGTTTATATGACAAACTCATGAAAACATACCTACAGTCATCTGAGATCACTCATGAATTTCTTACCCAACACAACATTTGGACAGTCTGTTTCCTAACACAAAGTATTCCCAGGCATTAGGTGAACTACTGGAAGTTTTAAGAGAAACTTAAACAGACCATAAATCTAAAAATCAACCCCTGGGCACATCTATAGTGCATCAAAGCCAGGTGATCCAGCAGCTTCAAGGCTGAAAGCTTTGGCAAAGCAGGCTTCAGTACAGTTACAGCCACCTAACAGCACTGAGTCCTGGAATTTGAATATTCCCTCAAATACATACTACTGCTAAAACACTGCTTCTTTATCAGTTGTACTTAGCCATTGTTCAGACTCAATTTTGCCTTTTCAGCCCTATCTCAATTCCTGTCAAGGCTTAAGCTGCCTCATAGTCATTTTGTTGGCAAATGGTGTGGTGCAGATAAACAACATTTGCAAAAAGTTCACTTTGTGACCATAGTGTAGGTGTAAGAGTTCATCAGTTCAATGAGCCATGAAGTTTTTAAGAACATCTTAAACTATCACCTGTTTTTAATCTGATTTAATGACAAACTTCAAAGGTGAGAAAAAGTTGCAATGTTGTCCTCTTTTCTTCAGATAAGACACAAATCCTATTTAGATATTTATCTAAGGAGTTTTTCCAGTTGTTGGCTGGACTGATTTTAACTACTTTATATTAAAGGCTGATGTTAGTATTCCCAAATGTACTATATGCTGTAATTGTTGTTTTTCAGTCCCTCAAAAATCTGTCCAAAATTCAGTAAAAAGCTGCAATTACATCTTGAAGAAATAATTCAAAGTATTTTGCTTTGGCAGGTAACAATGTACTTGCCAGACAGATTCAATGATTGATTTTACAGTCACTTCTACTGAATAAAAGAATTACAGGCTAATCCTGAAAAATACAGCAAATATTTAGCTCACAAATGAAATGCTTTCTGGACAGCTAGTAACAGATAATCACACTAGCAGCTTGTTCCTTTGCACATCTTCCTGCCAGTTATCATCCAACATAAGATAGGCTGCTTAGTTTTGCAGAAGTCTCATCTTTCCCCTCTGAAAAAATGTTTCTGGCTGACCCCAGGGCAATGGGTTCAGTGGTTCCAGCTCATTCTTTACTAAAAAGCAAATAATTCAGTTCTTTTATATACAATGCAAAAATTTTGCCAGTCAATATAGAGAAAATGTAAAACCTCATTACCTTTCAGAGAAGACTATATTTCCCCTTAAACATAGTTACCTACAGAGTAACAAGGAACTACTTCAATGAACAGAACAGACTCTTATACTTCTTCTGAAATCAATTATTTAGGTGTATTTGTGAAATGACCACGATTAAAAAGAAAAACCAGTACCGATCTCTGTTTCTCTGGTTGCCACCAGATCTGTTTCTCCATTCTTCAACTATAGGAGGGGGGTCTGCAGGGCGTTTTAGGTATTCTTGGTATTCTTTATCATCCGACGTGAATCGATGAGCAAACATCATCTCATAATTTGGGGGCATGTCAGCCAAGGAGGCCATTCTGAAAACTTGGAACATGAACACAACAAAAGTGGCTTTAGTAATATATGAAGACTCTCATTGTAATAACTACCAAAATCCATGCTGTGAAAATGAAGGACAAGGAAAAGTTAAACTCAGATTAACACAGTTGGGTTTTGGGAAGATAGCATAGATACCTTACAGAAAAAAGTACTTCAGAACATGCTCTCCATCTACTCCTGACACTGACTTTTGACAGGAAAACAATTCCTACAATCAATTTCAAAAGTTTGCTAAGGTAGAATATCATGCAAAGCCTACAGATACACATAACCAGCAAGACAGGCAAAATAATCAGATTTATTCACAGTAATTTATGTGTTAATAACTTGATTCAGGGAAAGGTCAGCACCTAAGAGGATGATAAATTTCCTCATAATATGCCTGTCTGATGAGATTTGTGTTTAAGGCCTTAGTTCCCTTAGTTTTGTATATATGCATTTGCCATTCACATGTTGGTGTTACCTGGTACTGTCCATCAGCAAAATTTGCTCTTAATAGCAAATCAGAAAGGCTCTAAGCCCGCTATTTTAACGAGCCCCACATAATTTAGAGCATTTACACTATCTGGCTCTGGACTCCCAGAATAAGCTCTTCTGCTGCCTCCCAAAGATTTGCTGGCAGGACCCCATGAGCTAAAATATACAAAATATACACCCTCAATGACCAAGGCCAGCCTGGGTCTCGGGTCACTGGGGTGTTCTCGGGGAATCCTGCGGTGCTCCCGCAGCCCCCGTGCCCCTGCAGCGGCCTCAGCCATCGGTGTCTGCTGCTGCCTCAGAGCCCCGGGCAGCTTCGCCCCGCCAGTGACAGCGCACAGCTCCCTGAGGCGGCTGAAGGAGATATTCCCGCAGGAATAACTCATCCTCCTTCCCTCTGCCACGAGCTAACCTCGTTAGTTTTTTATTACGGACTATCTCTAAGGAACTTCGCTCCTCAAGCCTATGGCAGTGGGGGTGAGGGCGGCGGGGGTAGCACTGCCCTGGGGGGCCGCGGCTACAGCTTCCCCTGGAGCTGGGGTGCTCCCCTCCATAAATAACAGTTTATCCTGTTAATATCATCTTCATCCCGCGGGGGCCCGTACCGGGGACTCCCGGCACCCTCCTGCACCCAAGGCCAAGCGGGGAGAGACGGAGGGGGCTGGCTGCCCCAGGGCGGCTCCGCCGGAGCCCCGTCCCCTCACAGCGGGCCGGACCGAGCTGAGGGAGGAAGCGGGGTCACTCCCGCTCCCTCCTCCCTCACAGCCTCCCTCCCTCCCCCGCATCAGCACCGCCGCCCCTCACCGCAACTCAGCCGCCGGAGCCGCCGCCGCGATCCCGCCTCTTCCGGGCCGGGCCCCGCCGCTTCCCGCGCCGGGGCGGGCCACGGGACACACCGGGGCGGGCCACGGGGCACACCGGGGCTGGACGGGCACACCGGGGCGGGCCACGGGGCACATCGGGGCGGGCCATGAGACACACCGGGGCGGGCCACGGGACACACCGGGGAGGGCCACGGGGCACACCGGGGCGGGCCACGGGGCACACCGGGGCGGGCCACGGGGCACACCGGGGCTGGACGGGCACACCGGGGCGGGCCACGGGGCACATCGGGGCGGGCCATGAGACACACCGGGGCGGGCCACGGGACACACCGGGGCGGGACACGGGACACCGGGACAGGCGTGGCGGGCAGGGGTGGAAGCAGCGGTTCCCTGCGGTCAGGGTTGCAGACCAAGCGCGTTGGCAGGAGCAGTATTGATTGATTGATTGATTGATTGACTGAGGTTTGTGTGGCGCTGTCCTTCGCTGCCACGCGGGTTTTAAGGAGGTGACGCCTGAAATGTTTGGGTTTTCACCGAAAGGTGCAAATGAAAAAGGTGAAGTCAGCATGGCGTCTGTGCCTGCCAAAAATCTTCACATTGAAGACATATAATATGCCATTTAAGTCTATAATGCCATTTAAGTGTATTTCTGCTTTAAAAAAGCTTCGGGATGTGTTGACTGCTACGTGAGGAAGGTAAGATGACGTGAAGCTTTTTGGCAGGCAAATAACTCGGTGTAAACCAAAATAATTCTGTGCTGGCGCCTGCACCAGCAACACGTTCACCCAGTGCTGCAGGTGGCGGTCAGTCTTGTCACCCCTCATCCAGGTGAAGTTGTGTGGGAGCCTCAGAACTTCAGCCTTGTCACCTTTAATACGGGTGCGGTTTGGGCTGGGGGCATCAACACCTTCCCGCAGCAGAAGTGGTGTCGTGTCCCTGGTCCCAGTTTGCCTTGTTCCCACAGCGCCCATGTCTTTGCAGTGCTGACTAATTCCCACAACACTTAAGCCAATGATTTTTAAACGGTCTCTTGTGCTGTGTATTAGAAATGGGGTTTTTTATGGACCCTTTCAGAAAGCAATGGTTTTTTACAAGCTCTGCTAGAGATTCTATTGCTCGCAGGCACTAGCAAAGCATAGAGACTAATAATCAGGTAGATCACTTGAAACAAAATACCCCAGCCACAGCAATAGCAGTAACCAACTCTCCAAAAATATTAGAACGAATAAGTGCCTTTTGTTTGATATAAACAGCAGTAATTACAATCTGCTTTCCTGTGAGATCTACAGCAGGGCTGTATTGTCACTTGCAGAACAGGAGACGCTGACCTCAATCCAAACAGCATAATGCAAACACCTTAGCCTGGACAGCTAGTTCTAGGCCAAACAAATTGTCACTGAGGCTGAAAAATAACACATTTTCACTTAAATTTTCCCCTTATAATCCCTCTCCTACTGACTGCCTCTTTGAAATGGGCAGAGGTAAGTAGGATTTTATTTCTTCTCCAGACATGTTTCATTTTGATCACTGGATATTGCAGTTTCAGGTGTGTCTACAGAGGATTTCATGCATAAAGTTAAGGAGATGATTCTTAATAAAAGGTACACACTTCTTTATTTCTGATGCTCTAGTCTGCTGTTTCATGGGTGACATTTTTCATTAAAAGATCAAACAATATTAAACCTTTAATTATAAACTCAAGTCATACATACATGTACATAATCTAGGCATAAATATAAGTTCTGTTGAAGACATGGGCCCCTTGTAATCCTATAAGCAGTATATTTCACAAATTACAGTATTGGAAAGGTGCTCTCATCAGCATATTTTGCATAGAAAAACACTTGTAGGGAATGGCTAAACCAGAGTGGCACACAATTATATATAATATATATTTATACATGATACTTTTGCTTTAGTTCTTTTTTGTCGCATGTCTCTATGGATGCTTTGGGTTATATCAAGAAGGAGATCATGATCCAAGAAATATCCTAAGATTTCTCATAGATGTTATTCTGAAATTGAAACTGCATATATAAAACCTGAAGTGACAGATGATTTTTAAAGGAATAAAGGCACTCAGAAAGGAGTATTGTCACAGAGTAGAACTTTCAACACCCACTAAATGCCTCACATAGCACATACCTACAGACTAGGTGCCTGAGTGCTTAAAAGGTCAAGCTCCAAGTGTTGTCAAGACAGAGAAATTGATAATCCACTCTTGCAATCTTTCTGCTCACTTCAAGGCTCTCTGGGTAATTAATGTGTTGTTTTTGTGTGAACACGATCTCATAATCAGCATTTCTGAAGTCTACTGCAGAGTGATAAAGCCTCAAAGGGTTTGCTTTTTTTCCTGTGGATTTCATAATGTTAAATAATGTGCTGTTAGACAAAGTCTTATCTTCTGAATTTTATCTAAAACTTTTTCCTTGTAGCCTATTGGAAATTAATTAAGCTTTTGTAGAATGGATCTTCCTGGCTGAACAAAGGAGTATGTGCTACAACTAGCAAAGTCTTGTTTGCCTTGAAACAATAGAAAATGACGGAGGTTTTTTTTACTATTTAGCCTTGATAACTCTTGCTGTTCTGTCACAGGACTTTGTACTTGATATTTCTCCTAAATCCCCAGCTTCTGGACTCATGTATTTTCTTTATACTCAACTTTCATTTGAAAATTAATTTCTAGCCCTTCTTATTTCAGACAGTTCTTAGGTAAAGAGGTAGATCTGCTCTACAGGATAACCAGGCTGTACCAAGGAGCAAAAGGAAAACACTGCTCAAAATTTATTTGTTTTAAATCTTATATATTTTGCAATTTTCTTTTTTCAAGACTGTGTTCATTGCTCTGTCTCAGTGGAGCTTGACAGCTGTGACATTTTTAATGAAAAGTCAGCCTGTGTCTCTCTCAGTAGCAAGGGAAAAGGAGAACTAATTTTTTTTTTTTGCGGGGGGGGGATTTCTATGTCTAAACAGTAGGAATTCTTTTTCTCTAGTGTTAATATCTACTTTGAGAAATCAACTAAGAAACTAACAGCACTTGTAATTGGGGCCTGTCTGATTGAGGGAATATTTGTCTATAAACAAATAAGCAGCGAAGCTTCCATAGATGGTTATGGATCCTGCTGGGGATTTTTAATAACAAAGTAACATTTCAGAAAATATTTTGGTGAAAATTTGTCTTCAAAACCCTGATTTTTTTCTTAGCTTGCTGAAACTCCTCAGTGGTTTCCTGTCAGCCGATTTCCCTCTCCCCCGTTATTTTTGAATGTCTCAGTTACTGTGTAACTGAAAGCCTGGTTTGTTTGTACAAGGAAACCTGATTTCCCCAGGTAATTTATTCTAGGAAATGGTGATGTCTGGCACAGCTAGGGAGAGCAAGACTTTGTGTTCTGGCCCCAGCAGGTACAAAGGGCATGTGTGGCAGCCTTGTTATTGATTAGCCGTGAAGGAAAGCTGTGTTTCTGTGGGCACAGAGGCTGTCACACCACCAGGGGACAGCTGAGCAATAACGAGCGCCAGGTGTTGGCTCCATCATTCACCGCACTGGGAGAGAGGTAAGCAGAGATCCTGCTTAGCCAGTCTGCACAAATACTGGGGGTTGTGCTCTTTCTCTAGGACCTGTGTTCAGATGATGAGTTCTCATCATGGCATTTTATTCCTTTGTCTGGAAAGGATTATTGCCTAGATGAACCTCACTTAAATAACAAGAAAGACGGAAATACAACAGCTGCTGCTGACAAATGCCTCTGAAGCCCATGCAGCTCTTCTGTCAGAGCTCTGCTTTGCCTTTGCTGTTATACTGTACAGTATCACTGAGCTTGAGTGTCTTTCACACACCTCCATATGGTGTTGAAAAGTGAAGTCCATAAAGGAACAGACTGCACATTTCTAACGACTTCACTAAACTTAATACAAGAAATGTTTCCTTCCCATAACAATGACCTTTAAATGTTAACTGGCTAAAAAAAATAACATTGTCCTTTTTCAAAAAAAAGGGGGAAATGCAACTCTTGGTGCTTGATTGTGTTACAGAATAACAATTTTGGTGCTGTGGGGCCCAATTCCTCTGCATTAAGTTTACAAGAGTGCTTGCTTCCTAATTTATGCCAGTATGAAAGAAGGCCTTTAATTTTCCCTAAGAGCTACTTCTGTTGTCTGTCTTTTGAAAATCACAGTCGCATTAAATTATATTTCTAGTGTATTGCTCTTAAAATCTGACTGTCATTTATCCATATTTATAAACATATATACAAATTTAAAATCACTACATTCTAGCTGCCTTCTTTTATTTTCACCTTTTAAACTGACTAAGCCAGCTATGCCCTTTGGGGTCTATAAGAATGAATCATTTTTATTATTTTTTTCTCTCTTAGACAGTAATTACAGGGTAGTATGCTGTCTCTGGTTTTTAATATTACGGTGCCATTTTAATCCAAGGTGCAACACCATTAACTTCAGCAGAGTTACACTAGCAATGAATTTGTCCCCAGGAGGCTTTTCCAAATGTTCAGTTCTTTCCTTGTGATTACCCAGAGGAATGGAGAAGAAGGCAAGACAGAGGACTCTTTGATGGGAGGAATGTAGTTCAAAGTGAAGTCTTGCTGCTGCCATTCATGGTGCTCCATATGTTCCTCATTTGGGGTGGAGGTGGGTTATACCCCGTGGGGCACTCATGCTGGGGCTGGGGGGCAGGCAGAAGTTTTACACAGCACATCTGGTGCACAGGTTATGTCATTTCCTAGATGTAGGTACTGTACAAATTGGAAAGAAAAAAGAAAAAAAGAAGAGGAAAAAGTGGGAGGAATATTCAGGCACTTTAAATGTGCTTCTGTGGAACTGCTTGAAAGTGGAGTAGCCAAACGCTCAGATATCAAACTCATCATGATCATCACGCTGTCTCAACTCCAACTCAACTCCAACTCGAAGCTTTTTAGATGTCAAGTAATTCTGCAAGTGGGGATGTGTGAATCAGTGCTACCATGGATTACCTATTGTTAAGACAGTTGCAAAATATAAAGAAGGTACTTGCAGAAGTTTCTAGCACTAGATTTTATTCCTACTCAATTTTCTTTTACAGTTGGATATTTAATTTCAGTTTTGTCTCATTTCGTTTGTCCATATCCAGTCTAAAACATTCAAATCCTCTGCAGTATGGAAACACCAACTTGTAAGTCAAATACAAATCCGAGTTGGGAAGGGGAATTGAGAGCATTTTCTCTTTGCTGTCAGGGAGCAGAGAGGAACAGGAGGGACAAGGCTGGCAGAGTAGGAGCCCATCCCACAGCCCTCGAGCAGGGCTGGCCAGGCTTGGCAGCTCACAGAGCTCAGCAGGGCAGACAAGTTCACAGGGAGGAGGCAAGTCCAAGGCAAGGCAGAAATTCAGGTCAGCACATGGGTCACTCCCAGATGAGCAGGCACAGCAGGGCTGGGCAGGGACTGAGGGCCCCCATGCCAGGGGCAGGGGGGCCCAGGGCTGGTCACACCAATTAAGGGCTGTCAGTGTGTTCAGGGCCCCGACATGCACATCTGGTAGCAATTGCTGCTGTGTTTAAATCAGAAACTCAGATCCTTGCAAAGCCATGATCTAGCAGGGGGGAGTGGTTGTGCCTTTCAGCAAAGGTGTAGTGTTTCTCCTGGGCTGGACACTTGATGCAGTGTGCCTGTTGCACTCCAATCAGTTGCCTCGGATACAGTCAAATATTCAAGCTCTAAAGAGGATACCTAGGTCTCCTGTTTTACTCCCAGTCTCCCTTCTCAGAAGGGTGACATTCTGTGGACACTGGAGCATTGCCCCGAGGCTCCAGTGCTCACTTCAAGGCCCAGGTTTGAAAGCATAGATGAGCCATGAAGCCCCCGCTCCTGCCTGTCCTGTCTGTGTGCAGGGTTGAGCACGGGTTCAGGTTCTGCTAAAGGCACTGAAATAAAACAGCATTTCAGGGTCTTGCTCCCTCTCAAGGCTGAGGTCAGTGGAACGGGTCTAAGTAATGCTCCCTCCATCATTTACTAAACATGGCTCTTCCCAGATGGCTTCACCAAGAAGCTGGTAGTACAGGAATTGGTCACCCTTCTTGCTCTTGAAAGGAGAGTTCCTGAATGTTCTTTTCAGCTCCTCTTAAGGGCCATTAGAAAATGCAAGGGCTGAACTACAGACCAGCTTTGTACTAACTCAAATTGAGAGTGTCTTTTTAGTGTTAAGTAACTGCTTTTAAAAGTTGCAAATCAGAATTTTCCAGACATACCAATCAGCATTGAGTCCACACTGTGCTACAGTGAAATAAGGTGTAAGTGAGTTAGCTGAGCTGCAGAGAAGCCTGTAGGATTTTGCAAAGCTGGGCTGAGCAGTCTGTTCCCTGTTGGGAGCACTCCTCTGTGCATCCCTGCATTGTGCCTTGCCCTCCTCCTTCCACACAACCTGGAAACTTTTTGACAAGGCACTGTCTCTTCAGTTGATGTCTGTGCTGTGTGGGGCTTGGTGCTTTTCTGGGGGTCTGGGCCAACACTGCTCAGAGCAGTAACAACTCTCCCTCCTGTTACTAAATTAGGACTTGAGATCATTCTTTCCAGCAAACAAGGGTTCCTAATCTTTCAGGAGATTATGTATTGGCTGCAACCTCTCTGCACCCCCTCCTGGGACACCCCTCTGCCTCAGATGTCAAGGCACAGCATCCTTGCCTCCCTTAGTTCTGCTGTAATTCCTTCTCTCATCTTTGCCCCAGCCTCCTGCAGCAGTTTCCTCTCCTGGAACATTTCCACAGTGCTGTTGTTCCTGTGGGCCTGCTCGCCCTCCCCATATCAGGTCTCCCTTTCCCACTTTCTTGAGTTGTAGCTGTTTCTTCCCTTTCCCCACTCCACCTGCTGTGGAGGCAATCAGCTGCTTAGCATGGCAGTGCTCAGCTGAACTTTCTGATGCTGGTGGGGAACTAGTGCAGATCTTGCTGACTACTCAACAGTCTAAACTTAAAAAAATATAGAGATATTATCACAGAAAATTCATAGTTCTGATGGAGCTTCTGATGGAGGCTCATTAAAAACAAGCTAAGAAAATCTCACATATAAATGAAAAGCACATAGTAGATCGTGGTGATGTGCTGAATATGATTGTTTCTTATTATGCTATGGCTGCCCATTTTAAGAATAATACACAGTTATTTTCTTGGTCTTAAATGGTAGTATGGGGATATCACAAACCTCTCAAGTAAAAACTTTAATTAAAAAGCAAACATTAATCTCCAAGCAGTAGCATCTGCAGCATATTGCAAGATAAGACTTCACCAACCTGAAGAACTAGGCACGATTCTAATTAAATCAGGGAAAAAAATGATGAACTAGATATAGGATTTATTTAAGGATAGCAGTTATATAAGATATCAAAGATCTCACGGTTGCTATCAAATGGGAAATGTTGCTGCCAGATCTCACACACTATTTCCAGGGAGTGAAATCCTTGTTCCACTGGTTCCAAGTACTGTTGTGATTTTGCATTCCATGGGGTCAGGACTTTGTGGTGGCTCTCTGTGGGACATGGGAGCCCTGTTGGCCCTGTTGAAAGCTGCAGATGATCCAGCAAGGAAACAAGGTGCTCCCATGGCATGAGGAACCACCACAGTGAGTGTGCTGCTGCTCTTCCAGTGAGACACCAGTACAAAGTCCTGACTATTTATGGTTATTTAAGGTCCCAGAGCACCTTTTGATTATTAAGTCTCTTAATCCCTGTATGCTGGCCAAAATCTATTTTAAGTGATGCCACTCAGCATTTCCTGTATTGTTCCAGATGAAGATAGTGTTGGCTGTTGCATCCTGTTTCAAACTGCATGCTGGGCTCCTCTGTTTTGGAACAGCTGATATTTTCCAGAAACACCATGCTGCACTGATGTGTGAAGGGATCTCTGTGTATCCCTCCTTGTGCCAGAGGAATGGAATGAGGATTAATCAATTATGACCAAAAAAGAAGGGTTTCTTTCCATGGGTATCGTGGAGGCCAGGGCTGGCTTCTGTTTGGATACTATTGCTTTGGGATGCCTGCATGTAAAAACAAAGGAAAATGCAAAGCACCACCTTGTTGAAGGTGTCTGTGTAGTGAGAATTCCTTTAGCTGGAGACAAAAATGCATTTTAACAGCTGTTTCCTCAAGAGTTTAGTTCCTTGTCACAGCAGGTGTTATTGTGCTCGAGGAAATTCTGGTGTGTTGAATGTGGCTTTAAGCAAGTGGAGCTGGCTGGCATTTGTGGCTTTGCATGTCCTGTGCATTCAGAACATGCTTTGTTGTGCTTCCAGGGCTGGCTCCTGCTCTTTCCCAGAACAGCTTATGCTGTGGAATTGTATCTCAAAAGCCATGTTCTTAAATCCAGCTACAGTTCAGCTTTAATATTGGAAAAACATTGAATACTGAACAACAATAGCTGCAGGTTTTTCTCTATGACCAAGTTTATTTTGGGCAAACAAACATGATCTAAAAAAGAGCAATTCTGGCTAGATTCCTAGGAGACAGCAAAATATTTCTTGCTTAGATGTTCTGTCACATACCACTTATGATGTCACATTTAGAACTGTAAATCCATTTACAAGCTGGACAAATGATATCACTGAAAAACCTTTTTGGAGGATCACCTAACTGCTTCCATGCAAATATAATAATAGTACATCTCTCATGCAAATATAGGGAAGAGTGGTCATAAACTATTTTGGGAAAGGGGTACTCACCAGATGGACATAGAGAGAATATTCAGTCAGAGAAGCAGAACAGTAATAAATGAAGGTGAGTATGGATGAAGATTAGCCTATTCCTGCACAAAAATGATCAAATTAAACTTAGGTCAACGTTGGTACATTCACAGCATAAATCATGTGCTCTTCTGCAAAGAAACAGTAAATGAAAAATAGAGGATATGTGTCATCCATACTATGTAGTGTTGACTTCATTTTCTCAAGTATGTAGAAAAGGTTTTGATTTGTGTATATTAATATTTCTCTGTTGGCTAAAGACTAAATTTAAACAAAACACAGTTAAAAACTTTTCTGGAAGTTGTAGGTGTTCTGCTCCCCTTTGCTCAGGTCCTGTGGTGTTAAACTGGATTGCTTGGTGTCATGTCCCATGGTGGTGCACAGTGACCCCTCCCCTGGCCCCAAAGCCCAAAGTGAACTGAGGATGAAAACCTTGGTTTAACATTACCCATGGCTGCTGCTGCCTGCCAGCCTTTTTATTCTAAACCCAGGAAAGGACTTGGATCTAGAGAGTGCTCCTCTGGGTGCTTGAGCTGCAAACTGTCTCTAAAATGTTTGGGGTTTTTAAAAAATATTTGCATTGAATAAAGTTTTGCTCTGATTTTTCAAAGAGTATGGATTTTATGCATCCCCCCAAGGACCATGACATTTCCCAGGAAAAGTGGAATCTGTGCTTACCATTAGATACAAGAACTTTATAACTTCTGATATGTAGAATTTTGCAAGGTTGAATTTAAGAGTGTTGGCAGTAGATATTTTCCGAGAAGAAAAATACTGAACTGAAGAAGGAAAAAACCAATTATGTTTCTTTAACTGATTGGTAGCATTTATGTATTTTGTCATCCAGGTATTG
This sequence comes from Agelaius phoeniceus, assembly GCF_051311805.1. Lineage (NCBI taxonomy): Eukaryota > Metazoa > Chordata > Aves > Passeriformes > Icteridae > Agelaius > Agelaius phoeniceus. Next base: position 9,758,592 of record NC_135277.1, read on the forward strand.
TTGCAGGACAAAGTAATATTGGGTGAATGCAGAAACACTCCTTGAACTATCCAAGGAGATACCCAGCTCAACTTGCAACCCAATTGAGGCCTTTAAAATCCACTTTTTCATCAAGGTATTCCTGGTATCTTTCTTTGTGGAAGCTGTAATCTTGCTATTCTATTCAAATAGCTATTTTTACTTTTTGAGATCCAAGTTTTTAGTGTAGTAAAACCATCATGATTTGTGGCCCTCTGGCTTCACTTTTATTATTGATTAATTATTGTAGTTTAGCAAGACTTAGACAAAAAGACTGGTATAAGTCAAGGTCTTTAATTTTTCTTAAACTTTATTTGAAAGTGATATAAATTAAGGCTGGTAGGGTTTGTTTATTTGTTTGTGGGTTTGGGGGTATGTTTGGTTTGGTTTTAATGTTTTTCTTTTTTAATGCATTTTGGACATTGTCCTACTTCTTAAATGCATCTCAATTGCTTTCCATAGGATAGTCTGCAAGGTGAAAAGCTCAACACTTTTTTCAGAGAATGGTGCAAAATACAGCTTTTGTGGTGACAAACAGTTTTCTTCACAGATGAAAATGATCCCTGTTTGTGAAAAACACCCATAGCTGATGTCCTGGGCTCTGCCAACTTCAGTCTCTGAGCCAGGTCTGACTTCTCTAAGTCAAGGTGTTTTTTACAACTGGAGGAGAAAAACCTTGTGCTGCGGTGCCCCTTGTGTCTTTCAGAACTCAGGTGAGTTTTTTGGGGTATCACCACTCCGCCTCAACCATCAGGTTTGTAAATAGGCTTGAAATCCTGAGTGGCTTTGCTCCCACCTGGCACTGTCAGTGCTGCTCAGTCCTTGAAGAATTCATCCAGGCAAAGAATCCCCACAGCTCAGCCCACAGGGAAATACAAAAGCTTTGGGCATTGCTGGAAATGAATCAGACCTCTGCTGTGCCCAGGAAATATCTTCCCTTTCCAGTCGGGCAAGCAAGGAGCTGATTGCAGGTTAAAGTCCACCAATGAGTGAGTCCAACAGAAACACAAAGAATGAGGTATTTTGCACCAGCCTGAGGTACAAACTCCCACAAGCAGCCAAGGCAGCAGTTCTGGGAAACTAAAATACTCTGAAATGTCTGGCCCCTGCCTCTCTTTCTCTATAGAGAGAGAGACAATGGGGACACAGTGATGAGTGACCCTTGGGGGTAATGGGGGATACAGACCTGCCTGCTGGCACTCACAGACCCTGGGAGAAGGGCAGGGGGCAAACAGGATGACTTGGAGAAGGACAGGCTGACAAAAGATAAAACCACATTTCTCACTACAGTCTCCAGGAACATCCCACATTCCCTTCTGATTCCCTCCCCTGACTCCTGCCATGGGCCTGGGGGGATCTTTTCCACCTCCCCATCTCTTTCTCCCCCGTGCAGCAGGACCCCCTTGCCCAGCTGAGGACCCACAGCAGACACCTCTGCTGTCCTGGAGAGCCACCCAGCCAGCACAGCACAGTGGGCAGATTGGGAAGGGAGTGTTGAAAATGCCACTCTGTGGTTGCTTGGAAATGAAATCCAACTTTAGTATTATTTTTGAGCTTATATTTTTGAATCCAAAATTTCATCTGATGGAAGAGATGGGTATTTAAACAGATGTCTGCAATTTCTTTAAAAAAATAGAGATTGAGTTACAGATGGTAGAAAGGGCCTGAGAATTAAAAACTCCCAAGCTACAAGGAAATTTACATGTGAGCAAAATGTTTTGCTGGAATGTATGGTCATACAATTCTGCATGTTTGAAAATTAAGCTTTTTTCACCAAAAATGTGAATATCTTTTCCCTTCCCTATTATCTGCTTCTCTGCTGCAGCCTTGGCTGTCACCATCACTGTGACAGCCAAGTTGCAATATGAGGGTCCTGTTGCTAACAGACAAGACATACAGTTCTTTCCTTCTCCCTTCTCTGGTATAATTTGGCCTGCCAGGACCAACAATTTTGATCTGAATTAGTTTAAAAGCAAACTAATCTACCCCGTTTGCATAATTGGTGCCTGATTGCTCTCACTCCCATTTTATAAAATGCAAATAAAAGGAATTTTATGATATAAGCCTGGAAGGAAACCAGAGTCAAAATCTGTATTTGCAGATGAAATGAAACCTTTTTTTCTTCTCTGGGGATTTAAAAAGCAAGCCCCCAAAATAATTTTTGAGTGAAAAAGCTGATAACTTCTAAAGTGCCATATGAAATGCAAAGCCCTGCATATTGGAAGGGAAAAATTGAACATATTTGGTGCAGTTTTGAGGAGCAAGTCAGGATCCATCTCATCTGTGAGACCGGTACATGCCTTTGAGCAGCTTTATGAAGATCTTCACTCATGCATGTGTGCTCAAAGAAGCAGTATTTTTGTGCATATGAACAAGTAAATAGATTTAAATACAAGCTGTGAGGACACTCACATGCAGCACTCATCACCTGCAGAGTCCCAGTCTGTCCCCTGCCAAACCAGTTCAAACCAGCATGATTCCAGAGCACAGCAGCAACTCCCACTACATACAGAAAAAAGCTGTCAGATGACCAAACTTATTTCCTTTACAGTGGAGTGGACACAGTCAAAGTGCCTACATCAATGAAAACATTAAGAAGGAGAATTGGGATTGTCTGTCTGTCTTACCTGGTAAGTACAAAGGAAAAGATCTGATAAGGGAACAAGGTTTGCTCCTAGTGTGGCACCACCTCTACAAACATTCAGTGTGCACTCCTGGATGTGTCCCAGGCTGGATTTCCAGCAGACCAAAGCACAAAGGAGCTTAGAGGATCTGTCCTGTTGTGTATTGATGCTGACAGATGCTCTGACTCTGCCAGTGGTCAGCATCAGATACTCCAGCAGCCTCCTACAGTTTTGTAGCCTTCAGCACCTTGCTGGGTACTCACATCCAGCCTGGAGTCCTGGGGTGACTGCAGGGCATTGTTCTGGTTTTGCTGGCTTTCTTTATGCATCCAGGTCTTTTCTCTCTAAGATCTTATTTGAAATTATTTTTGGTTGGCTGCATTTGTCTTTATTGAGAAGGCAACATATACCACAGTGTGACAATGACAGCTCTTTGCATTTACATAAACATCTGCTTGGATTTGGTACTTGCATATTTCACAGGATAACTCTTTAAAAAGTGAAGTAGAAACTGGGCATGAACCTTCTATGACTCCAGTCAGACAGGTGCTTCCTGGCACTGAGTAAATATAAGAATAAACTGCACAAAATAATAAGAGAACTGCAACCCATAATAAGATAAATGCAACCCATTTTAAAGTAGATTGACAAATTGCTTTTAAATTACTTTCTCCCTTTTATTTTTTGCTTTTAAAGACACAGAAAGTAATCCTATTATTTTGGCTTATTTCTGGAGGAGACTGGAGAGGAAAACATTTTTTCTTAGAAATCAGATGTCTTGCTGGAGGACTTGTTGAAGGTCTCATGTTTATTGTGAGCTCTGACACTATAATTGAAAGGACAAGAGCATTTATTATTTTAAGCAAATAGATCTTTTGTCCTAATTATTTTTTAGGTATCAGATTAAGTAGGTTTTAAAAACAAATACTGCAAATCAGAGTGTTTTCAACAAAATTATTTAAAATCTTTTCGCAGTTGCTTCACCTTTAACATTTTATATCCAATGATATTATAATTACATTAGTTCTCCATTTGTCAGGAGATTAAAAAAAACTAACTCTCTGTTTCAAATGTAAAAATCAAGAATTCCCCCAAGCTTATTTTGGTTAAACTCCTGGATAACATTTAAAGATAGAAAATGGTTGGTTATTTGTCAAAGAGAGGAAATTGCACAGTCCTGCTGGATTAAAAAAATGCAGATTTGATCAGTCTACTTGGAAAAAAAAGAGAAAATCACAGTACTGAATATTTTATTTAATACTATCTGCCATGGGAAATAGAGAGAAAAGTACCTTGAGGAATAATAGCTTAAAAAGACCGAACAGCAGGTTTATTCTGCAATTAAATTACATCTAAAATAAAATAGAGTGGCAGAAGACAACAATGGTGAGAACCAAACAAAAGAAGAGAACAGAAACACAGAGAGAGGAAGAGCCCAGCGAGCTCTGTACTTTTCAAAATGCTGGGTACATAGTCCTGATTGTTAGATCAGCTTTCTGAAAAGGATATTCACCCTGTATCTAGGAATCAAAAAATTATATCTTTAGGAGGCCTGTGGGAATAGGAGAAATTTCTCATCTAAAGAAGTTAGACCCATTTACAGAATGTGGATATTTTTATTCCTCAGCTTGAATCCTACCAAGGGATCCTGTGCCTTCAGTATTTTGAGTGTTCCTAAGCGTGCCCCAGCAATAAGGGCACACTTGTGAATACTAAATGAGGACTGAATTACCCTCCCTTACACATCCTGTGCCTGAGCCTGCTCGGAAATGAAAGATCATGTCACATATGAGGCTTGAGAACTGATTAATTGTGATAGAATATTTATAGTTCTCATTTCCAGAGAACTGAAAATACCTTAAACAACTGCAATACTAAATTACAAAAAAATAATGTAAATCAATGGGAACTATACACAAACTAGGACACAGTGGTAGTTGAGAGGTTCAAGATGGAACTGGGTAGAAAAATTGCTTAATTCAATATTGATATTGTTAAATGGTTTGTATGAAATTTGGGCCTTACTCAAATCCCTGGGACTTTTACCATTGACTTGAAGTGAGGACAGGGCTTCATCCTCTTTTTGGCAGAGAAAGGAGGACCACAACTGTGTGCCACACTTCAGAAGGAGGAGTATCTCATCCATTTGGAAGAATAGTGGGAATTTCAGATGAAGGGACTGCACTTATCCCAAATACTCCCAAATAAGAGCAGAAAACTGGGTTAACTTGCTGTCTGCCAGGGAAAATGTCTCAGGGTACTGGAGAAATGGGACTAAAACTCTCTATGTCATAGAAGACAGCTCTGTAAAGAGCATGAATGAAGTAGGAAGATCTTACGAACGAAAGTTATATACAAAATTTAGTATCATGTGAATCTCACAGGCAATTATGCTTCCATAAACTTAAGCTTTATTTTTATAAATGGGGATGAAAGCACAGTCTTGAATGCAAGATTGGAAAAGATTAGGAAATTAGAAAATGCTAAGGCAACTGCAGTTCCAATTTCCAATTCTCATCTTATCATGACACACACAGTGAGTGCATTACCCCATTTTGATCCAATTCCATTAGATACTTGTAAGTCTCATGCAGCACTGGTTCATAAAACACAGCTTTTTGGATACTCACCAAAATGAGCTAATTAGAGAGGACCAAGACAACTTCTGTCTGATGAATGGAGTATGTAATTTAACAAAATGAGGTAAATGGTGTAAAAACAGTGTTATAAAATGCTCAGATCGATGGTGAGAGTTTTTTCCACAAGATTTCTAGGCTGCTGGTTTTACCCTCAGAAAACGTTACCCCTCTGTTTCCCCTAGAAGAGAGGAATGGTCACATCAAAGCAAAATCCAAGGATGCAGCTCACCATGAACATGAAAGGTTTGTCACTTTTGCCCCAGCAATTTCAGAGGAAATGGAGCCTCACCTTCAGCTGGCAGAACAGGACATAGGAACGTTTACATCAGTGATTAGGTAAGGAGTTAAGTCTCCTTCAACACCCACAGTAACCCTGATTGTGGTAAAGAGAGCAGGTACATTGGAGGTGTCATCTCACAGCCTTGTGACAATGTCTGTGTCATTCACCCTGATCCTTTTTCCCCTCAGTGACATGGACTTTGGGTGTATGGGACTGAAATTCCATTTTGGTGTTCCAGACATCAGGAAATAGTTGTCTGTCAGAAAAGGGGTTCCACTGTCCATAGCTGGAAGGTGTTTGGTTGCTGGCTAAGTTTTCCTTTCAAGACTCCCATGATGTCCCAAGGTACACCCTAGGGACACCCCCAGTGTCTCTAGTATTATATTTATAACGTAATTAGACATGAAGTAAAAGCAAGCTAACATAAAGCCTTTCCCACAACTTCTAAACTTCCTTGGAAAGAAAGGATAAATCAATGTGAGATTAAAAAAAAAAAAGATGAAAATAATCACTCTTGATGGCAGAGTATTAATTATAACTTTGTGTGGGTGAAGTTAAAAGCCTGTCTTATGTGTGAATTGGGCGTATCTTCTCCACGAAAGAGTAACTGTGTTTGTGTACACAGTCCTGTGAACACCCGAACGAGCAGGTCCACGGCTGTGCTATGGATTTGTGTCCTGTGACTGCCGGTCAGATGCCAGTGTCACCCTCGTGCTTGGGTAGCCATTACACGTCTCTTCCACACGAATCCAATGTTTCCTTCCCTGGTTAGGAATCGTCCCTCTTAATTTCACGAAACCTACAAAATTTTGGGACCCTATATGGCATAGACTTGCAGCTGAGAAGAGCAGAGGAGACTCAGCCCTCCCGACGGGATTGACATTTGTGGGCAGAGCAGGGGGATGCTCCTGGCTGCGGGGCTGGCTCTGCCGGGGCCAGCGGCCAAACGGGGCTGAGCCGGCCCCGCTGCTCGCACTCACGGCCCGGGGAAGGCGGATTCGGACCGCGGGGAGGGCGTGTCAGGGGGAGAGAATGGCCCGCTCGCGTTTCACCGGGCATCCCTCGGCGTGGCATCGCCTCCAGCGGGAAGCGCATCCCGGGACCCGCGCTCGGAGCGCGCCGCGGAGCCGGGGCTGGCGGGGGGATCCCGGTGCGGGACAGCCGGTGCGGGACAGCCGGTCCCCGGGGTGGGCTCGCCCCTCTCGCCGCTGAGGCTCCCCGGCCGCGGGCGGGGCCGCGTGGGGACACCCCACAACTTCACCCGAAGTTTTCTCGCCGCCTCGTCCCCGTGCGGCGGGTGGCCGCCCCCCGGCGAGGGCACCGTGAGGACGAGACCCCGCACCCCCGATCCTCCCGGCGCTGCCACCGGGGCACATCCCGCCCCCCGCCGGCGGCCGGGCCCGGGGCGGGAGCGGAGGGGCCCGGGGCGCGCCCACCGCCCCGCCCCGGCCGCCGCCCCCGCGCTGCCGCCTGGCAGGGCGGCGGGAGCCGCGGGAGCTGCTCGGTGCCGCCGCCGCCCGGGAGGGAGGTTATGTAAGGGGGGAGGGAGGCGGCGGGAGGAGGAGCAGGACGGCTCTCGCCGCCGTGCAGCCGCCGTGCAGCCGCAGCCAGCCGGGCCCGGGGCGGCCGCATGTGCGAAGTGGGGACGCGGCCGCCGCTGGCCGCCGAGCGCGGGGAGCCGCCCGGGGGTGCCGCCGCCGCCGAGAGGTGCCGAGACATGGGGTGAGTCCGCCGGGCCCGGCCCCGCGTGGGTTCCGCGTCCCGGCCCCGCGTGGGCGCCGCCTCCCGCCCCGGCCCCGCCGCAGGTGCGGAGCGGGGAGAGCGCGGCCGCCCCGGGAGCGCTGTCCTGAACGGCTGCGTTTGATAACGTAATTAATCATTTTATAACGTAATTAATCATTGCCGCCCGCTCGGGAGCCGCCGGCGGAGCGGGCACGCCGCGGAGGCAGAGCACCGGCGGCGAAATCCCCGCTGGAAGGAGCGGGAGCAGCTCGGGATGTGGCGGAGCGGGGCCGGGGCCGGTCCCTGCCCGGTCAGCTGCGGGATGTGCCGCGAGTTCATTGTCAGATGTTTCACGCGCTGCTTCTGCGAGAGCTCTGGCTGCTGGAGGCACACGGTAAACTTGCCTGAATTGTGCCAGGTGGACCCTAATATTTTTCCCTTTTAAATTTTTTTAACATGCCAGAAGTCTCTGACCACGTGTGGTGGCCTCTTGGAGAATTCAGCTTGGTCTTACCAAAAATTAGTCCTGCATTTTTGCTAGCCTCTAACTTATATGAGGGGACAAAAGCCAAATGCTGTCATTAGGGCTATTTGTGAACTAAATATCAGAGAACAGGGTTAAGGTTGTGCCTTTGGCTTGAACTATATATAGGTTTGAGATCCTCTCGACCAGAATGTCTTGGGGGATTCCAAACCCACACATTTAATTTACTTTATTTTTATCCTATTATGTTCTCTTACACCTTTTCCTTGCCTCTCCTCACCACCATGTGGCAAGGAATCATTCTCCAGTTTCTGAGCTTCCTCTGCTGCTTTCAAATGTCCAAATTCCCACTATGGAATTGTTAATTGTTGTCAAAGTGGTACAATTCGAGGCTATATGGATAAATAATGAATTAAAATCACATGCACGTGTCCGAATTTGATACCCAGGAGTACTGAATAGAAGTACAGGGGCAGAGGGAGAAATAGGATCTGAGTATCTCCCCACGTTTCTCTTCAGGATTACAGGGGCTCATCTGCTTCTTAATTATGCAAAGTTTCACTGGAAAATAAAAGAGAAACTGTCCTTGGGGTTGGAGGAAGAAGTATTGAAACCTGTTTGGAGCAGCACTGCCCTGCAGAGTCCAGGATGATCAGAAACATCCATCCATGGAAACTTGTCTCTGTCACTCTGCCTGGGTGTCTCTAAAGGCAAATGTTTCAGTTGCTGTCATTTTTTACCGTTTCCATACTGGTAGATCAGTTTAGCTGTGGCTTGGAGAGATGAGTGGAGGGTCCCAGTGCTCTCCACCCTTGCTGTCAGCCAGGTGGAGTTCTGGGCTCGGTGTGGTCCTGCTCTGCCTCCGGAGCTGCTCAAGCTGAGAAGGACTTCGGCTGCAAAGGCTCCTGAGAGCTCTGGTTGTGCTCCTGCCTGTGCTGCTGCATGCAGTGTCAGAACATGCAGACTTGCAGAGGGAGCAGGCACGTTCACTAGCCCAGTTCAGTACCCTGATTTCATGTGTGTCTCAGTCACTTCAGCCTTACACTGGTGCACGTGAGCTCAAGCTCCCAGTGTCATTCGTTCCCCAGGTTGCAGCGTGGGTTGTACCTTCTCTTGCACTCTGAACAGAGTTCAGACAAGGTGTTTGGGGAATATGCATTTTCTCCGTGTCTCACATAACTATCTTGCCATTGACCTTTCTGATCCAGAGAACTTGGAGGTGCATTTGTGATAGCATTACTGCAGCTGTGATAGCATTGCTGAGCACACATGACACAGGAGCAGCCTCCCAGTTTTCTTCCGGTTCCATCTGTGCTGCAAATCCTTCACCTCTGCATGCTCCAGCTTGTCCTTTTGTGGAATGGGCACCTCTGTACTCAAGCAGGATGTGGTCAGAACACAGAGCTCAGTCATTCTTACTTGGATGAATATATTTTGGCCCAGGCATTTGAGTGGGATTTGCTTCCTGGGCACATTTTGGTGTCACATATGGGGGATGTACTCATAGAAATTATGGCAATGACTTGATTCTTAGCTCTTAAAATATTTTTTCTTTTACTTTCCTTTTTTTCTTTTTCCTGGGGGTGACCATTGCTAATGATTCATTTAAATGCTGCCTATGGATTTGGCAGTGACTGATCGTGCTATGAAACCTGATACAGCTACTTGAGCTTAGCAAAGCAAAGCTATTTAAATTGCTTATTAGCTGTGAGCTGAGCTATTTAAACTGTTGGTTTAGTTCAACTCACTAGGCAGCAAGGTAGTGTCAAGTTTTACAATTTACATGTTTTTAGAAAAACCTAATGCCTGTAATACAAGGAACATGAAAACAACCTTGTAAAAAAGTCACCGGAAAAAAAAAATCTGCTCCAGTGTCCATAAAAGTCAATGTGAAAGTTGCTGCTGACTGAAAACCACTGTATTTTGGTCAAGGCACTGTTAAGAATCTCACTGGACTAATGTCTACTTTAAAGGGAATGGATCTTTTCCCAAATCACTTCTTTCTTCTACCCAGCGTATCTGATCGCTGTTACCTCAGTCCTCTCAAAGTTTAAACTTCAGCTATTTGAAAACCACAATGTAACACATTTCCAGCTGTAGAAATCTGTCTGAAAATACCTCCTGCTTTGTCTCTTGCTGTTGCAAGCCAAGGGCTGACACAATCAAGGAAGTGTCTCTGATGTTAGTGGGCTGTACCTACTCATCTTATCGCTGTGGTCTGGCTCACTATGACCTCAGTTTCAGCAGCCCAAGTTAAATTTACAGTTATAAGGATGCTTGAGGTTTTAGTATTAGCTGATTTAAAAAGATGTTGGATAGTTGTTTCATCTGTGCCTAAATTCTTTTATGATTTTCATTTCTTTACTATCTATGTATTTCCTTATCTATTCATAACAATTTCTGTTATGAGGTGTGTGACAAGTATCCAGTTTGGATTAGACCTGTAAATCTCTTCACTGCTGAAGCTGATATTTATATTATCTGTTGGATTAAAACTCAACTGATCTAAATGCCCTCTAGCATTAAAATTGTGGTTTTGTTCTGTTTTATAAATCATATCAAAATGACAACCAGGCCTCTGAGTGTTAGAAATTATTGCAGAAAGCTGTACAGCCGTGTGTGTGATACAGGTTAATGGTGAACTAGCTCACAGCACACCTTTCTTTTGGCTGACATGAGATGTCTTCTTTTTGCTGCTTCCTCTGGGGCTAGTGGGGTAATTTAGTCCCCTGCAGCTGGGATCCATCCATAATTCTCCAGGTGAGCTTTGAGCCAAGCCCCAGGAAGTTTGGAAAAGGCAAGTTTCCAAGCCTGGATCAGGCAATGGAGTAACCTCATTTTAAGGAGATTGGTCTCTTGAACAAAACTCTGTTCCCCCTGTGCTATATTCACAGAAAGATGTTTAGGGCTGTATTGCTGAGGGCAGCTATACATGATGTTTTTATTATTCACTGACATCTAAGAGCTCAGGGAAGCCTGCCTTGCTCTCCTCCCTTCTGCTGCCAGCAGTGCCAATGTCCATTGGCCAACAAGTGGCTTTATTTGGGGAGTAAAAGGCAAAACCTGATGTGAGGGCAAGGAATGAAGGAGATAAACAGAGGAGAACGTGTGATGAAGCTTGTGTTACAGGAAGGCAGTAATTTTGGAGGGTGTTCACTTTCTGGTACCAGCAGTCCTTTAGAAACCATGGTGATAAGCTGAGCCTGAGAAGCTCGGTGGCAGGGAATGGTGTTGTTGCAGAGGAAATTCACCTTGGCTTTCCTCCAGCTCCCGCTGAAATCCACAGGAGTCTCTCACCAGCTCCCTCCAAAGTTTGGCCAGGCCATCTGTCTGCCAGGGAAGGGGAGAGCCTGGGAGGGGCAGGCAGAGAATGGCACCTGGCTGTCCCTGCAGTCTGGGGCCCCTCAAATCAGGGCTGCGACAGGAGTGTGCCTGAACACAGGCTGAGTTGGTACTCTGAGCTCAGGGACTCTTGAGATTTTAAGGTCAGCAGCTTCAGTTTAGTCCTCAGCATAGCTCAGGGGGGCAGATTATGTCCAGCTGGTGGTGGTTTTGGTGTTCAAGGGAAGGGACTGAGATCTGATATGTGCTGAGTCTGTTCATCTCATGTTTTTGAAGCTGCTGGCTGGCAGTTCTTGATTCTTCACAGCCTTGGTTCCTGACATAGCTATTTCCATTTTACAGGGTAGATATAAATGGATGTTATTCTGACTTGGAGAATTCTGTGTCTGTGTACAAATACAGTGTCTGTACAAGAATCTGTGGAAAAGTCAGCTCCAGAGAACTTTGTGTTCTGGATCAGTATTTGGGTTCGCTGAAATGATGAGGAAACTCCATTGACCTCAGTAGTGTGTAGTCCCTTGCTTATGTTAAACTCATTTATGCCAGGTTAGAGAGGCAGGGAGCTTGGTGGGGTGGGTGGAAGAGAAAAGAAAGGACCAAATATCTAGGGCCTCATAATGATTTGTGGGTGTTTTGAGTTTTGGTGTGGCTGTATTCAGGTGAGTGACCAAACCTGTAACAGTGCTTTGTCCAAGTGACTTCACCTCTCACAACTATGTGAGGATTCACAGCACTGCAGACACATGCATGAAACTGAATTTATAAGATCTGCTACAGATAAATTCACCAAATTACGAGAGGAGAAATTTGCCAGTACCACAACTAGTTTGAGTGTTCTGCTGCAAATTTCTCAGACATCTGCTCATGTAGAAAGAGTGGACAGAGAGAAAACTTGATACCAAGAGTCATCATAGTTACATTGCTTTCAGCTGCTAACCTAATTAATTACCACTGTTAATTTAATTATCACTTGAGAAAAATCTTATAAATAAAATATTCTCCACAAAGCTGGCATGTCCCTCAAGCCCTTCTTTCTATTTGAAAAGAGAATGGTGAGTAGGTCTCCTGATAACAAAGGCATAATTCAAATTCTTTTTAAATCAAAACATTCTTTTTAAATGTTAAAAAGAATTATTTGATGTTCAGTTCCTTTAAACTGAAACTTTTTTAACTGATCCAGGATGTGATCGAGTGTCTCAAACTGTTCAAGCATATTCCCAGCATGAACCAGGCAGAGGACAGTGAGTTTGCTGAGAATCCAAGAGCAAGGGCATCAGCCTGGTTTTGAATCTAGATTTTCTGCAGTGCTGTGTATTCGTTTTATTCATTCATTTGGCTCTGTTATTGCAGTGCCTAAGATAAATAGCCTCACCCATGAACGTACGCTTAGGGACTTAGGCGTAAGCCTTTTGAATCAGCTGTTGGTTTTCCTGTTGACTTTGTGATAGGGTGTGTGCAGAGTGGGAAATCCTCATTCCTCAAGGTTGCTACATGGTCAAATCTCTGTCTGCTTTCACCTTGAATGCTCTCCATCACCTTCTGAAGTCTGTGCACTGCGAAGACAGCGTGTGACTTGTTTATCCTGTGATTTAGTCATGGCTCTTTAGGATGAAAATGTGCTCAGAGGAATGTATTTTAAGTATGTTTCTCTGATAACTGTACACTGTCAATAGCTGATGATCCTGTTCTTAAACCTCAGAATGTGACGAGGGCATTGCCTTCAAACGAAGACGGGAAGTGTTTAAGCTTGAGCATTAAAGAAGCCCTTTTAATGGCAAGAGCAGCAATTAGGCAGGAATAGACAGTACCTGGGAAGGCTGATGCTGCACCATAGCCACGCAGCACCCAGCACAGGTTGGGCATGGTGTGAGTAGGGCTTGTGTAATACACACTCATGCAAAATGTACAAGATGAGATTGGATGATGCAGTTGATCTTTGACTGTATTTTTGGTGACACATGCTGGCTGCTCTGTGCCTGTTTGTGAGAGGGATGTGCTGCTGCTGCCGGCTCAGTGCTCGGTGCTGAGCTCATGTGTGACACCAGGAGCTGCTGCTCGCTCCTCATTGACGTGGCAGCTCTTGGACCCTCTGCATCACTGGCAATTGCTTCCTAATGGTAATTTTGCCACCGGGGTCAGGATGAAAATGAAGATAATATTTTTAAAGAATGGATGCTCGAGGCGTTTCAGGATTTGTTTAGAAGGGAGGGATGTTGCTGGCTGACATCAGCAAGTGGGACAGGCTGCCTAATGACTCACAGGGGAGCAGGAGCCTCTGCTGTGTAGGTGTGCTGGATTTGTGGGCTTCAGTATGAGGGCTAGCAAGAGCTCTAGCTGCAAAACAACAGGGGCTTTGTCATGGAGCAAGAGCGTGCAGATTTGAGACAGGGGAATGAGGAAAGGAGGGTGATGGAGGTGTGAGCAGCATGAGTGCTGCTTGCTGTGCAGACCTGTTCCCTTCAGAGGCACCGCGTCCTCCTTTCCTGCCTCCTCCATGCACTGATCTGATTTTATTTGTTTGACGTGGCTTATCAAAATGCAAGATTGTAAGAATTCCTGAAGGGACAAACTGTTTCCTTTCCATCTGGAAGTTTCACTGCAGCCTACAGGATTTAGAAACTCAAACCCTTCTGCAAGTCGGAAAGAAAATTTCTGTAGAAGTTGCACTTTTCTGCCTATGCATCATGAGGCCTGGGAGAGCCCTCCAGAGCTGCCAGTGTTGTTCCCCATTAGCATTTTCATTATAATAATAATAATAATCCTGCAACTGCATTCTTATCAGGCAATGTTTAGTACCTCAGTGCAGGAAGACAGCAAAGGCCTCTGTGGAATACATTAAAAAATGCGTAGCCAGCTTGTAAAATATTTTTTTCCTAAAGCTGCTTCTGCTTGTACTGAGGCTCCTTCCTTGTGGAACTGTGAAATGGTGCTGTATGAGTGCTTACTGAATAAATACTTGTTGTTTACTTAATGCTTTGCAGTAGATTCTCCTCAGATATGGAACCATTGTATTTCTTGGGGGGAAAAAAAGAACAAAATTTTAATCTTGCTTGGCTCTGAAGGGAAATCTTAATTTTATATGTGGAGGTGTGAGCATTTTAATTTTAGTGTTCAATTACTTATTGTTTCATCCCTGGAAGAAGGACAGTGTAGCCAGAGCTGGGGAGTACTCAAAGCTTTTCCTTTTGAAAGGCAGTACTTCAAGGTGCAGTCTCCCATCATTTTAATTGAGTTGCAATGACTGACTCAAGTTCTCTGCTGTTGGTGAGTTGCTCTGTAATCTGGAACAGCAACACTTTATTGTTGCCTTTGTTTCATTCCCTGTTTTTATCAGGCTTTTGTACTGCAGCTTCCCACTATGAATCTGTGGCACACATCTGAAATGTGTCTCTGTTGTTGTTTGTGGGAACATACATTTGTGATATTGAAAATGTTTAATAAGAGCATTTGATAAAAGAGGGAGAAGTTCTTTGAGATGAGAAGTGCAGAATGTCCCCAGCCAGCACTCAGGGCTGCTTGGAGGATGCGTGGGACATGTGGGGAGAGTCTGACACCTTTTTATCAGTTATTTCACAGATGGGGGTGTCTAAAGATGGGCTCTGTTCTGGTGGGTAGCTCAGACGCTGGTGCAAAGATGGCAGCAGCATAGCTGTCCCTGTGCCACCCAACCACCCCAAGTCCTACAAATCACATAGATCAGTTTGTTTGATGAATTACAGATTTAAAACTTGTTCCGTGCCTCCAAGTGTCAGATTTGGCTTGCAGAGCTGATGGCAATGGCCCTTCTAGGATCCTACCTTTTGGGATGGAGCAGTTTCTGGCATGCAGGATGATGTGATGCCAATCCTGAAGGTGATGTCGTCAGTCCCCATTAGCTTAACTTTCCCCCAGAGCTGTCAGTTTGGATTATTCTTCCACTCTGTAGCTTGTCCTGACATGGAAGTGGGACTTCATAACTTGAGAGCCACTAGGTGGTCAGTTTAATCTCCTTGCACATTTATACAAAGGAGGAGGTCTAGCCACTTCACCCACTCCCTTGAACACTAACACAGTATATCTGCAGTTCCCTTTTTTCCCTTTGTTTTTTCCTCTCTTAATATTATTTGTGTTGAGTCTGTATCTTGTGTGGTCTGTACATAGGATGTACCTAAGCCCTTCCAGATAAAGTCCTTACTTCTTACACCCTCATGTGGTGCAAACCCCCGATAAAAAAACTCCAAAGCTGAAACACTCCTCCCTAACTTGCCAGGAGGTTTCTGCCCAGCCAGGACAGAAAGTGGGCAGTGCTCAGGGGCACAGTGTACAGAAGGGCACAACTCCTGCCCGTGGGTGTACAAGGAGGAGATAAAAGTATCTTTGTACTCAGTTCATTTTAAATTCAGTGATTGTCATAATAATCCCCCCTCCTCCAGCTGTGATAGGGACAAATTTATTCTTTTATGAAATAATGACGGAGATTTAGTTGCCTAAAACTTTACAGCACACAGGTGAATGAGAACTCTCTCTTTTCATTATTATTTTATGTTTGACAGCTGTTTGTCACTTGCATAGTCCATTACAGGAGATAGATAATTTTCTGTTGCCTGTTGTTTATAGAGGTGTTCTTCTAAACTTGTATTTAGTGTCTTCTAAAAATGCTCATTCATAAAACCCCATCTAATTTGGTTTATGGTCCTTTTAAAGAAGAACAGAAATTGGCTTGACTGAGAACAGGGATCTGTCACTTCACTACACCCACCCAAATTCAAGGGGATGGAGTTGAAAGCTCGAGTCTGTAATCTCAGTTATACAGTGAAACACAATAGCTGTGAACAAGGACCAGATCCCACGCTCCAGTGAGGGAATTGTTGGTTTAGGAGTTATTTGGAATAGATGGGAAGCTGCTCATCTCCCAGGCAGATGCAGAAGTGTGTCTGCGTCTATGATTCCCTGGGAAACTTTTCTTTCCCCTCTGTGCCTCTTTCACCTTCCCGTGTGCTTTGGAGCAGGAAAATGGGTATTTGTGCACAATGAGAAATTCCACTTTGTCCTTTGAGAGCTCCAAAGGACAAATAATGTCTTTAAAGTTTCCATGTGATCCTCCAAGGCTTTCCCCAGACAGAAGGTTCTGAACATGTGTTTTCTGAGACCTTCAAAATTGCACATTATGGGAGATGCATCAGCTTTCAAGGACGTGGTAGTGTGCAGCCTGGTTCTCCTAGCAATCTCTCTCGCCCTGCTTTCCTCCCCAGGCTTTTCTGCAGAGCCTGTGGTTTTGCAGAGAGCTGCAGGGACAGCTTCCCTCATCAGCTGGACCCAGGCCTGGGGTAAACACCTCTCCTGTGGTTCTGGTTACCTGCTTTTCCCTCCACAGGGAAGGTCTGTTATGAATTTTTGAGCCACAGAGTAATAATCCTGCATAGGTATTGTTCAGATCTTTGCGAGAACTTTTCTCCATTGAGTTAGAAATTAGCATTTCAAATTCTATGGGGGAGAAGTTGCCAAAGTTTTTTATATTTTAAGCTTAGAGTTTGGAAAGGAATCAAAATATCTAATCCACTTTGCATTCCCTGCTTGGTCTTTCCTCCCTGCCTTATGAATTGGCATCCTTGTCCTTTGGAGGGAGAGCAATATTGTGCAACTCTGTACAGCTTCTCTTATGAAATACCAAAGTAATATTGCAGTGATCTCCAGCACCCTTCCCAATAACTGTTAAATTAGCACAAGTGACACGAGGTTGTACTGGAAAGAGTTTATGCTGATCAGCTGCTTTGCAGGATGACCTCTGAATTATTGGCCAGAAGATAAAACGGACACACAACTGCTGAGAATGATTTGGGATAGTTCAGTGCTGTTATTCCACTAAAGAACAGCTGATTTCTGTGAGTTAGACAGGTGCTCCAGACTTTGCACCTTGGAGTAAAGTTAGTTTTTCCCTCTTTCTTTTCTTTTCCCATCTCCTTTTTGGCACTCCTCCTTGCCCTGTAGTGAGGTTGGAGCTGCTGCCTGGGGCATAGCCTGGCTGGAGCCCAGGGTGGCAGCAGCTCCAGACCCGGGTCAGTGCTGGCAGGGAGGCACATGGAAAAACACAGGGCTGGTCTGCGTTGTCTAGGGGGAAATGGGCAACTGATACATTCTTTTGCTGCCTTCAGGGGTAGTAAAGCTTTCTTAAAGAACCTGTGTTTAGTGAGACCTGCGAAAGAGGCCTTAAAAATGAAGTCGGTTTAATACTTCGGGTGCTAAAGTGTGAATGTGTGAAAAGCATAGTAAGAATTTCTCACCAGTTGGCACCTTGTCCTCAGTGGGTGAGCAAGTACTTGATCCATTCTGCATACCAACACCAGGCATTAATTTTAGATCACAGGGACTGTGAAGAGTGCAGTTTCCAGCTCTTGACTTGCTGTATTTTACTTATGGCAAATAGGGAAAACTGATACCTGAACTTTTTTTACCCCCAGCAAGGGAGATGGCTGTTTCCACTAGCAAGGACTTTCCTATCATGAAAGTGCATGCAAAACAAATTACTGCAGAACACAAAACATTATTTTCAATCCTATTTTAAAACAAACAAATGTTCAGAATTTTGTTCTGGAAGCAAAGCAAAAAAATCATTTAATTTGTGTGATACGGGTTTATTATTCCAGCAAAAACATCTGTGGAGAATTTGAGCTGATTTTGCTCGCATTTGTTTGGTATAAATAAGCAGTAACTCAGAGCAGAAGAGGATCAGGTCTCCTGCGTGTATTCTCCCATTGTTCTGAAGGGTGGATTCATAGCTCATAAAAGGGATGTGTAGCAGCCTGGTGTGTTCCATGGGCAGCTGGGAACACGCTGAGCCACTGAGGCAGCACTGCAGAACTTTGCTATGGAAAATGGTTGGCAGTGAGCAGGGTGAGCCTCTGGTCACTGTTCAGCTGCTTTGGTTTGTCTCACAGCATTGCTGGGGCGTGGTTCTGTCCCCTCCTGGTTGATTTCTCTTTTGGGAGCACACATGGGGATGGCAAAATGCATTTAGTGCATGTATAATCACAGAATGGTTTGGGTTGGAAGGTGCTTTAAAGATCATCTAGTTCTAACCTTCCCATCTAACCTTCCACTAGACAAGGTTGCTCAAAGCCCCATCCAGCCTGCCTTGAACACTTTCAGGGATGGGGCAGCCACAACCTCTCTGGGCAACCTGTGCCAGTGCCTCACCATCCTCACAGGGAAGAATTTCTCCCTTCCAATCTAAACTTGTCCTCTTTCTGTTTTAAGCTGTTCCCCCTTATTCTTTCACTACATGTCCTTGTAAAAAATCCTTCTCCAGCTCTTTTGCAGCCCTTTAGGTATTGAAAGGCTGAAAACTGAGCTCTTTCAACCTGTCTCCAGATGAGAGGTGCTCCATCCCTCTCATCATCTGTGTGTCCTCCTTTGGACTCACTCCAACAGCTTCACATCGTTCTTACACTGAGAGACCCAGACCAGGTGGGTCTCACAGGAGCAGGGAGAGGGGCAGAAAGAATCACCTCCTGTGACCTGTCCTTGGGATGACCCAGAACATGGTTGGCTTTTTGGGCTGCAGGTGCCCATTGCTGAGTCAGTCCTGCTCCAGAGATCTGTGATCAGGGTTTGAGTAGTCCTCCACTGGATTTTCAGGGGGCAGGGCTGGCTATATGGCTACCTTAAAAAGTGGGACAAAAACTTCAGTATCTCTTCAGCCAGAGGGAAGAGAAGGAATGAGAAGTACCAGGAAAAGGGAGAGTGCATGTCTCAGTGCTGGCAGAGAGTGGCATGATCAGGGGCCATGCAGAGCAGCTGAATGAGCACCCTGTGCTCCCAGAGCCCTGGGCCAGCACACAGCCAGCTCCATCAATATCCCCTGGAGCCCTGGGAGGGAGCCCAGCCCCAGCCTGCCCGCCCTGCCGGCCCTTTGTTTTTATCCGCGTTCACAGAAAAATTATTTTAGATCATCTCATCATTTTAAACATTTGGTAAGTGTTAATATACTTTCAGCTCAGTGGAAATAATCACCATATGGCTGTAAGATTTGCCATCTGTCCAGAGACGCTGGAATACAATTAGTCCATGTAGTCCATTTATCAATCTATAAGTGACAATATTCACAGTCCTGGCAACTTGGGCTGCTGACAGAATCAGCACTTGCCTAGCCCTACCTGTCTGCCCTTATTACATCAATATATAAATGAGATGGAAAAAATCCCATCATTCAGCTGTGTCCTTCACCCTTGACAGAAAGGGAAAAAGTCTATATTAGTAAAAATGAGACTGAGGAAATGGTATGCCTTAATTTTTGTAGCACTAATTGGATTTTTTAATGTCTAGTAGACCTTAATTTCATAAGGCAAAGCCAGATTTAAGTGCAGTCTTTCAATCAAAAATACCAGCAGGACAGAGTATATCACAGGCAGTAAAAAATATTATGTCCTCTCCTGTTGTATTAATTTCTGAGGCACAAAAAGCTGAATACTACAAACATGAGAAAAGTCATCATTAGCATTATACAGGTAAGAATTAATTTCCAGGGTTTCTTGTTTGACTTCAGAAAAGCAAGAAGAGTTTTTCAGCAGAGTGAATATATTTTTTTAAAAGGTCAAGGCCTTTTGGTTTTAAAACTATTAATGATCTGACATTTAAAGAGTTCTGACTTTTGACTGCTCTTGCCAATCTCTCCCCTGGCCTGTGTCCTAGCCTGGCCCCTCAGGACTGTCACCTCCTTAAAACCGGGGTTAAATTTGGAATAGCTAATGCATATCAAGAAAATAATTTGAATGTTTTATTTGGTTTTGCATATTACCCAAAATCATCTTGCATAATAAGTTTATAAAAGGCATGTGTGCTATGTTTTGTTTATTCTACAAATTTTCAGCCAGCCCACACTAATTTTTGAGACTCTGCTGACAGGAAAATACAATTTTTTGTCGTATTTGCTTTTTAACTGTAGTTGTGGGACCTGCATAGCATGAAAAATGCTGATACTTGAAATTAAATCCTTTCATACCTCACATTTTGTATAACCTTTGCATAGCCTACAAGGTTGGAGGCATTGACATGCAGAAATCAGGAGTGCCAGGGAACAGGTCTATAGGGATCAGAAATAGGTGGCTGTTGAGGTTCAGGAAGGTCTGGGGTAAGTTCCCCCCAATACCACCTGCAAATAAATATTTGCAAATATATTGCACTTTGCAGTGCAAGCAGGTTGCAGGGATTTCGTTTAGTGGGGTTTGTGGCAAGGGAAGTGGTGTTTTTTTGGTTTTGCAGATCCTGTGTTGCCCATGAATAACCTGATGGTTGAGTTTTTCAGGTTAGTAGTTCTCTCTGAAACTCAGGAGATTGCCAGAGGATCCTCACTTTTGCACCGGGGCTGCTGACAGCTTTTTTATACCAACAAATAATGTACATATCTGAGATCTGTACTGTAAATCTGACGGCTACAGATGGTGTTATATTTTTAAAGATCAAAGTGAATAATGTTAGCTTCTAAATGTTTGAAATTTCCTTTGTATTTTTAACTTGCAGCAGAAGAAATGTGTCATTCTGTTCCCTTATTGGCTGCTAGGAAATCCACAGTTCCAGGAGCTGTGTCCCCCAGTTGCTGAGAGAGCTCCTGCCTGTGTGCAAGCAGCAGCCAAAGCACTCTGCCTGCTTTTAATAATTCTGTTAGTCTATTAAAATCACCAGAAACTGGGAATCTGCTTCTTTTCAGGTTGTGTGATGTAAGCTGCACTGAGTGGGGACTGGGGCTGGCTCTAGCTGTGCCTCTTTGTGCCCAGCACCTTGCTCTGGGTTCTCTGTGAGCACAGGGGCTGTGCTTGCACTGGAACCTCTCTTTCCTGTTTTTAATATACTGGCTTTGGTGCTCTTGACCACATTTGGTGATTTTCTGTCCTTTGCATGATCTGCTCTAGAAGGAGGCTGGTAAGATCAAACCCATTTTATCGTGGCAGTGCTGTTGCCAGCCTGGTGTTGTTCTCAGCACAGGCAAGTCAACACCTGCACTGAAAACCCAGTGTGGGCATTGCTTTGCATCCTTCTAATCCCTCACAGAGCAAATTGCTTAGCCTTTAATTGCTTTTAATTTTTACATCCTTAAGTTCCATTAAAGCCGTGCAGCCTTGCATTAAGCCATCTGTTGGCACCCTTTTCCTTGCAGTGCTCAGAGCTGAGGGTGTTGCCAGCCCAGGGTGGCAGCGTGTCCCAGCACAGGGCACAGCCCTGTCCTGCCCCTGCTGCTGCCACGTGGTGGTGGCCACCAGGGCAAGCAGAGCCCTATCGTTTGCTTCTGACCTTACAGCTGGTAGAATTCCTTATTTGATCCTTCAGGCAGCAGATCAAAAAGAGTTATACAACTTGTTCTTTAAACTGAACTGATTGGCTTTTTTTTTTCCTCCCCTAGTGTAAGTGGAAGAAAAGCCTCAGGGGAGAGCATTTGAATAGGGCATGGGAAAGCATATCAATAATTACATGCATGGATTAGTGCACAAAAGCACTCCCCTCCAAGGATTTGCTTAGTGCTGTGCTGTTTGAAATAATGGAGTGTTTAATCATATTATTTTGCAATACTGAGGCTTTGATTACGCCACTGATTGAAATCAGCTTTCCAGATTGCTTTGTGTGAAGATATCCTCATCAGCCATGCAAATTCCTATAGCATGGGAGGAGAAAAAAGTCATAAAGATGCTGCCCTGGTGGTGTCAGTGGGTTTTACATGCACACACATGGTCTCACTCCAGTCTTCTGTTTGTAGGTAGGGTGTGTTTTGATCATATATCCTCTGACATTTGCTCTCTTCATTTTGTAAATAGACATGAAATAGCCCATACAACCTCAAAGTACCCTGAGCCCTCTGCCATGCAGAAGTACAAAGTATTAAAAGTGGTAATCAAGATTCCACTACTGCATTGAAGGAATTTTCTGCTTGTTTATAAAGGCAAAATAAATTCCTTCCCAAGGCCAGCTGCAGGGGGTAGACCTTGGTGCATGCAGGAGTACCATGATCCAGAGCTGGGATAGCATCTGGGCCATCCCCTTGTGCCCTTGGTCTGTGCCAGGGTGGAGACTGCAGGGAAGGGAGGGAACGTGCTCCTGCTCCTGAGACCTGCTCTCTCCACTCCAGGGTTTGCACTTGCAATTTACAATGGCATTTCTCCCTGAAATATTACAATGCCAGCATTGTGCTGCAGAGGAGGCTGTGCTGAAAGCATTAACTCCACTGGAGCTGGGGTGAATGCAGAGGATGTAATTTTTAACCAATCCAGAGCAATGGGATGGCCTTGGGGGGCTGTTCATGTGCTGATCCAGCTTCATTGTCACGAGGGTGGGAGAGGTGCTGGCTGTACACAGTACAAGTATCTTTTCCTATTTGCAGAGTTTGAATTCACACCTTTGCAAAAGGGAGGGGGGTAACATTACTGAGATGCAGATTTATGGATCCCCTTTAAATGTCTTCTTAGCAAAAAACCTCTGAAATGATCAGTTACACCACCAGTTTCATACACATGTGCCTCAACTTGGTTTTTTCCAATAAGTAACCTTACCTATGGAGGATTAGATCAGGGTCCTCTCAGTTTCTGTCACTTGTGTATGAGAGTTTATTCACAGTGTCTTGAAAGGTTAATAGACCTCTGGAGATGATCCCAAAATAAAGCGTGAGCTTCCTCAGTGCCCAAGATAAGCCTTTTAATTTGGATATTGGCTTGGTAAAGGTGCAGTGGTGTTGTGAGACCTCACAGAAGTTACAATGATTTTCATGCTGAGAGCTTTTTTCCTGAAGATTTGTTCTTTTTGGATTTACTGAGCTGCAAATCAAAAATGAGTTTAATTGATGTCTGTGCTTTTAACAGACAGTTCTTTAGCTAGCTACTTTTATTCTAATTTTTTTTTGCCTAAGTAACTGGAACTATTATGTTCCCTAAAAATGCAAGAAGCACTTTTGTTAATTATATTCTGTTGAAATAATAATGCCTGTAAATGAGGGGAGCTAAAAAGATGGATTTTTTGCACAAATTTCATATATTTCTGCAGGTGAGTTGATATCAAATTTAATATCAAGTGGGCACAAGAGAATCATGACTGGATATTTGAATGAGTTGCATGACCTTGCTCTTGATTAACACTGCTGCCAGATTCAGCACTTCAACCACATCATGAGGAGCTTGGTCTGCCTGTAAAATAGGAATTTCAAGACTGAAAGGAAGGACTTTGAGTAAATTTTATTTTTAAAACAGCTGGGGTTTTTTTCATTCTATCTCTTTTAGGGACAGTGTAATTTTTGTTTCAGCAGCCAGGGTTTTCCAGAAGTACCTTCCACCACTTTGGGAGGGAATCCCACCTGGGAGCACAGGGCTCAACTGGCTGGTACTGACAATGGCACTTTTAGAGGTGCCTGCATAATTTTTGGGTTTTTTTATACAGACTAAAGAGCAGCAAAACCTGGGTGCAATTGCCCATTGCTTGCCCCGCCCATCACTCCAGGCCAGTTCTGCCACTCCCTTTTACAACTGATAGTAAATCCTCCCCCTCTCTCAGCCCTGCACTGCTCAGGGTTATGTCTCCATCCTTACAAGTCATTTTTGCTGTGGAAATAAGTGTGAGGGGGAAGGATTGTTTGCCCTGCAGGAGCAGTGGGAGCTGCAGGCTGGTGCTTTGCAGGCACCCATCCCACCTTCCTGCACAGTGCGGAGGAGCAGCTGTCAATGCTCTGAGAGCTTCCCTCTGCTCTGGACAGACTATTATTCTTTTTTGTTGAGTGCTGAATATTCAGCTGTTGATTTAGCCTTTTGAATTCACACAGCCAAAAACTGCCCTGGGTAGATGTGGTATAAAACTACCCTGCAATGACAGTGAGAGCAGAGCTGCAGAGAGGAGGGGAGGTGATGAATTCTATTCCAGGCTTGCTGGTGGCTCTGTTATCCTGGGATGCCATCTCGCTCTCCAAGGCTGTTTCCTCAGGTGTAAAATGGAGCCATTACCCACCTGCTCTCCTCATGCTGAGTTCTGCACCCTTGCAAGTTGCAGCAGGCTCTCAGTGCTGTGCTGGTTGTGTGTCCTGGCAGCCAGCACCAGAGCCTGCCTGTGGCAGCTGATGGGATCTGAGTGACCTGGATTCATTGGCATATGGCATTTGGGAAGGGAATGAACTGCCTGCTCTCCTAATGCCAGTCTGCTGCTGCCACATCCCAGAATGGCACAGATTTAGTGTCTGCCTCTCCCCAGCTCTATGTGCTGCCCATGCTGAGTGGGCCCAGGCCACTGTGCTGGCACTGATGGGTGTTGAGGTGCCAGGATCTCAGGCACTGGGCTGGGACAGCTGAATTTGCTCAGTTTCTAGCACAGGGGGATGCTTGTCTTGACTGGAGTGTGTGCAGTGAGGTCAGAAGGGGTCCTTTAACTTCATCCTTGGTCATCATTAAGAATGATTTGCAAATGATTTAAGAACCATTTGTGTGGTTCTTTTTTTCTGAAAAGATCTGATCCAAGAGGGCACAAGTGTTGAATGCCTAGAGGTAACAGGTTGGGGGATAATGAACTCTAATTTTTGCTTGGAGCAAAGATTAATATTGTGTAAAAAACTGCAGCCACTGTGCTAATTGCTGTGTGTGACACCATGAACTGCAACTTCTCCCCACAGCAGCTCTGTCTTCATCACAGCCTTGCCTTTTGTTGATTTTGGTGTTTTGAGGAGAGGGGCTGGTTGTTTTTCAAAGTTTGAGGTGTGCATGTATATACAAGTGAGTAGGGTTACAGGTAGATAAACTATTTTCATAGGTAATTTTTAGGCATCATAACTTGCCTGGACTTTCATCAAAATGAGTATTTCAAATAGGAGAAAAATCTCCATCCATGATCTGAATAAATACAAATGGCACTGCAAACTACAATACATGTACATAGAGGATTAATTATTTTCAGTACAGGCAGTAGTAGCAATGTTCAATCCAAAATACTATTGGCACCAATTTTATCGTGTTGCATTTAGCAAATACAGATTTTTGTATTGTGACCAGTGATGGGGGATATGTCACAAAGTAGGATTTTGCATTTGCATCTACTCTTTTTTCTTGAGAGATCCTCATTATCTAATACTTGTTACAGCAAATCACTGCAGATCTGCTGGCACTGTCAGGTATGATAAACTCAACGTGTGCATGATGCTGGGCTGTAGCAGGAAGCACCACGTTCCAAAATCTCTGCAGGCATGTGCATCCCCCACCAAATGGCAGATATATGAGACATGTGCTTTAAAGAAATATTTTTATTGCAATTAGACAGTTAATGCAAAGTTGTCTACAGTTAGTGTAGAGACAGCACAAATAATCCTGTGCTGTAAACTAGAAATCCTTATCTAAGGATTAAGTTAAGGAAATGTTAAGTGATCTGCTAGTGAAAGTTTTAAAAAATGTGTAATTAGTGGTTTTGCCTCCAGTGGAGTACCAGAGCTCCTGTCACAAATATACTTGATGTTCCAGATCCTACAGAGATTATTTTGTCCCAGTTACTTCATGGCCATTGCATCCAGCTGATGTGCACTGGGCACTTGGTGCATTTGAACGTGTCTGGGTGCTGATCCCACAGGCACCCACATGAGTTTTATTTGTTTTATTTACTAGCAGAAAGGATTGCTGTGGCACAGAAGTGTTCACTGGTCAGTGCCTGGTCAGGAGCTGGATCCAGGATCCCAGGTGCCACCCAGCTGGAGCTCGCTGTGTCACAGCTCCCTGGGCCACCAGCGTCCCACAGCCCAGAGGATGCTGGCTGCCATCAGCAAGGACTCTTTACAGCTGAAGTGATTTAAATCACTGGTTGTGCTCATGATTCAAGTGATAAACAAGGAAATTTGAATTAAATAATTTGAACTTTTCCTAAGTGAGAGCTCATTGCTGTTGATTAGGAAGAGTAATACAAAACACATGGCTTGCAGCTAGTCACACACTTGTGAAATTTGGCATGGTTGTATATTAACCAGAAAGTGATACTGTATCTAACACAGCTGTGAAGCACTTAGTTAGCTCGAGAATCTTGTGGCTTGCTTTTTAAATTCTTTGGAAAAGGTTAATGACATTAGAGGAGAGTGGTTTTTTACTTGAGATTTTGCTCTTTTGAAGCAAGGACAGAAATTAAAGGTCGGCTAAAATGTGTTAAACCATGACTTGAAAATTGCAATTATATTTATAAAACATGCTTGCCAGATTTAATAATGAAAAAGCATTTTCTGTCTTAAATTATATTACCAGATAAAGAATTATTAGGTGTGATTTTCTACTTTTCCTGTTCGACTTTTCAAGCAGCTTTACTCTGAGCACTGGATATTACTGTCAAATTGATTTTTAAACAGTTGGGGTTTTTTAAAAGAGTATTTAATCAATCATTAACAACTTTGGTTAAAATTAATGAGATTTTAAATATTCATAAATTCTCTTTGCCTTCATGTGAGGGTCCAAGCCCGGCTGGCAGTGCTGCTGCTCCCCAGGCAAGCTGGCAGCACACAGAAGGAGCAGCTCCCAGGGCTCACACCAGGCACAATGTGCTCTACAGTCTCAGGTTACCGTTGCTCTTAGTTTATCATAAAAGCTGATAAACCTCTGATGAAATGAAAAGGAAAGGAACCCTGGGAAATGAAGTCATTCCTCTACCAGTAAAGTGCTTTCTTGAACGTAGAAAAGTTACAAGTGAGTAAGACAGAATAATCATTCTCAATTTGGAGCTTTGTAGGGCCATGGTGAAGGGTTTTAAAAGTACCTAATTTTGCATTTCACTTGAAAATTGAGTGCCACAGTTTCACAGTTGCCTGTGTGTGCCTCAGTGGTCAGAGGGGTTTGGGATGCAGTGGGTGTATCCCCTGTGCTAGAGCTGTGTCTGAAGTTTGGTGGCTTTGCCATCCTGCTGTGCTGTGGGAACGTGGTGGCACCAGCTGAATCCTGGGCTCTTTGGGCTCCTTGGGGCACAGAACTGCAGCAAGGCACACCGAGCCACAGAAATGCTTCTTCTTTTTTAATTATTATAAGGCAGCACTAGGAAATCCAGGAGGTTGTGTTCTGGGGGTGCTTTCTCTTCTGCAGGGAGTCAGAAATCAGTCTGGGGGCTTTGCTGGCCTGTAGAGCCACCTAGGGCAGGAAGACCAGAGGCATGTGGAGCATCCAGCTGGCCCCTCCAAATCTGAGCCCCAGCTAAAGATCAGCTACCTCAAATGATTTAAGATGTTTAGGTTTGCACATTGCATTTTCTTATTTTTTAATAATTTATCACCTAGCACACTGTCTCTGTGACACAGAAAGACAAATGCAGGGCTTTTCTGTTGTTGATAATCATAGGATTAAAAACAGAGGTTTGCCTTTACTTAATGAAAGAATGAGTGGAAAGATGGATATTTGCAGCCCTGAGCTTTACTATCCATTGATTTATCCACTTGGATGGATGTGTACAGCTCCTGCTTCAACAGCAGCAGCTTCAATCAAGATTCCTGAACAAATAGATAGTTGTGGGGCCTTTGCCTTTTCTACTTTTATTGTCTCCAGATTTACTTTATATGCTTACTGCCCCTGCTGCAGAGCAGCCAGGCATAGTTTTAACTGGGTTTTCTGGTGTAGTTAAGATAATGTAACAGAATTAAAGTTGTTTGTGGAATAGGTTTTTATGGAGGAAAATTCCTAACGTTTACAGTACAATATTGGGTTGTACTTGGTTTTAGTAGAGTCAACTGAAAATATAGAACTTTTTAAAGGCGAAAACATTTCCAAAATTATTTTTCACTTAAGGAGTGTACATTTTTAAAGAGAGTAAACAGCCTGGGGGAAACTTCCCCTCCTTGAATTTGTTATTACAGACAAACTCCATGGCCTCTGGAGGTGTTACGATGCTAATCCTGTGTAATGGATAAGGAAAGTATTTAAAATGTTAAGGAAACCTGCCCCTTCTTTCCACCCAGCTGAGGATGGCATCGATATTGGCCTGTGAAATGAGAGCTGGCTTCAGCAAGTTACTGATAAGGGAGAACTGAAGCAAATGCTACTCTTTGACAGCTGTAATATGACAGTCCCATTGTCATTTCAATTTATTTTGAGTAAGTATTTTACATGGTTCAGCACAGCTGTCTGTCCAGAAACCTGCAAGCCCCTGGAAAAATGTGGAACTTTGTGTAAGTCTTGCAAGGAGAAAACCACTCATTCATTTTCTTCCTCCTGAGGCCTTGCTGGGCTTTGCAAGTTCACCCCATCTTTCCTGAGATAATTGTACTCTTAAATCACTTCATTTGTTTGTTATTTGCCAATTTACTCCCCTTGATTTTAATTTAAATTTCTGGGTGGTAGCTCCATTGTAGTACCATTGTTTTTGGATCCTGTAGTCATTCTGTCAATTACCTATCCATGATGTAATATTTTGTATGGGACAAGAACATATTGAGTGGTACACTTAATATAAAACATTATATAATGGAGCTTTCAAAAACCAAAAGCATGAAAATGCATATAACAACTCAGAGCTTGTTTTGCAGTTCACTTCTACTGCTAAACTTGGATTAAGGGTATGGTTGGTGGTGAATTTAGTTTTATGGCATTTAAGAAAGGCTTAATTCTGATCTTTAACCTAGATGACTTTGTGTGTATCACATGTGGTTCTTTCGGTCCTGAGTCCTCTGCTTTTCTGTGTGATTTGCTTGGTCACACATTGAAGGTAAAACAAAACCCCTCCATTGTGTGCACAGTCTTCTTGAGGAGAAGGAGCATCTGAGGAAGGCTGGTGTTTGGGAACAGGGTGCTGGGGTGCTCCATCACCCACTGAGAGCTGAAAGGCAATATCTCTATCAACACTGGAGTTTGGTTCTGTTTCTTTTCCCCCCTCACTTCCCAGGTTGATTGACTGGTTTGCATCTAATGAAATTTTCATGCACATCCACAGAACAGTGGGATTCTGAGGAGAGAGATGAATATTTCAGTAATTATACCATGCCTGTATGTCACTGGGGTCCTTGGTGCACCCACACAGGAGCCCTGGCCGTGGGTAGCAGTTCACAGGAATTTGAGCAGGGGCAAATCCAGCTGTGGGGGCTTGCTGCTTTTGGCAAAATATGTGGATGGGGAAAGAAAGAAAGAATGCATGTGAATGTCCTGTCCTGGAAAAATAAGTATTTTGAGGAATAGATGGGTACTGAGGTCGTTTAGCATGGGGACAAAGCAGCCAGTTGTTTCTTGGGCTATGGCAGTAACTTTAGGGTGCTGAATGTCACTTAGTGGTGCCAAGGAAAGGTGCTCAGGGCTGGAGTGTGGCTGGGCAGTGTCACTGCTCTGTCTTTTCTTTTGGGGGATTGCCAGGTGCTCTCTGCCTTGTGCCTTCACTGTGCCTGCTCAGGGCTGGGCTGCTGGGACATTGCACCTTCCGCACACTCACTCATCCCTTTCTGCTGTCCCTCCCTATTCCAGAGAACAGCCCATCTTCACCACCAGAGCCCATGTCTTCCAAATTGACCCCAGCACGAAGAAGAACTGGGTTCCTGCCAGCAAGCAAGCTGTAACTGTTTCCTACTTCTATGACAGCACGAGGAACAGCTATCGGATAATCAGTGTGGATGGAGCCAAGGTAGGAGCTGGTACCTGGTGCATGTCTGTGCAGAGAGTGGGACTGTCAGCCCTGCCTGAGCACAACTGGGGCTCATTAAATATTATAAACCCTCCTTTTTTTTATATGATCCATCAAGGAGACTTGTAGTGATAATTGGAAAAACACAGGGCACCCTAAAAGTGATTTTGCCCTGCTTAGTTGATTTTGTTTCTGATGAGTTTGACTTCCTGATAAGTGAGCTGACAACTTTTAAGTGTCCAAATTGAGTCAGTAGCATGGTATCTGAAACTGCCACCTATATCAGGCTGAGGCCTTTTTAGTGATAAAAATGTTCTTTTTTAAAAGAAACAAGGAGACAGATGCATGAAGACTATAGCTTTTAATGTAAATGTCAGCTGCATTTTTGCTTTTGCCTGGCTGAACTATTTACTACTTAATTTAGTAGTAAAATAGTAACTATTTAGTACTTACTATTCTTAAGCTTTGGCACTGGAGTTCATCAGCCTTAGGTGACAAGCTAGGCATGAAGGCTCTTCCCCCAACCCTTTTTTATTAATTTGTTTTGCATTACCAGAGAGTGTGCTCAAGTATTTGCTGTAAGAATCCAAATATTGGTCTGAATAGATTGCTCAGACAACTGTTTTTATTACAAACTACATTTATGCCTCTGATTAGTCCCTCCAAAGTCACTTGATGGGTGACAACTTTCCCCTAGCAGACCCCAGTCAGAGGTAGAAATGAAACCATTTTGCTCATGTACAAATCATCAGTCATTTCTGGGTAACAAGATGAGTTTACAGCCTTTTTATCTGTGTTCCTGTTTGGATAAAGATGTTAAAATATCACTGTTCTGGGAGATAGAGATCACAGAAATCATCCCTTAATAAAGCTTTTCTATTTGTCATGCCTATTTCACATACTTGTTTTTCCAGACATCTCCTGTGCTATATTTGGTTACATATTGGCTTATAAATCTGCCATACTGCCTGCTTTAATTGATGGTAATGTTTCATTGACACCAGTACAGCATTAATATCTCCCCATCAGGAAGCTGTTTGTGCCAATGAGTTCATTCCCAGGAATGCTGCAGTTTGCAGCAGGCACACACAGCCCCTGGCACCTGCTGGGGGAAGCTGAGCCCCCCAGATTTGCTTCTGCTGGTGGGCTGGTGGCTTTACAAGCCCTGGCAAGTGCAATTTCCAAGCCAAAGCTGCTGCACTCCCAGCAGTGGCTGGCTTGATTTGTGGCTGTGCATGCATGCATTAAGACCAATTAATGAAAACAGAGTAATTACTGTGTGTGGTGGGGGAGCTGCAGGGGCAGCGTATGGCCACAGCCAGAGGTCCTGCCCAGAACTGCAAAGGGTGTGCAGAGAGCAAGCTGGGCACCCAAGCTTTGCTTTGCCACCTGCTCAGGAGACACTCAGAAGGAACATTCACCCCCTGTCCCCTGTTTTAATGTGTCCCAGAAGAAGGTGAGCTTGCCATGATTAGAATTCTCCCCTGGGGCTTCCCAAGCAAGAATCAATTGCTGGCCACATGAATTATTCCTCTTGTATTGAATCTTTGCTGGTTAAGGAGCAGGTCAAGAATAGATGTTCCCTTCATGCTCACCTCTGGAGAGTCCTGTGACCCTGCCTGTCCATTTTAAGAGTGCTAATTGGGGGAAAAAAAACTGGTGTTTATGCCAAAAGAAGTTAAAAGTTGCATTTTTCCCTTCAAACAAACCATTGTTTAGTGTTTTGACCTACTTTTCCAGGCAGAAATGAAACTGGATAGAACTGTAAGGAAGAATATAGACAGCTTCAGATGATGGTGTCCTGCTTTCTGTATATCTCATTAGAATAGTCTTCTGTGTGTTGGCAAATACCAGATGGATTAATGTGACAGCATCACTGTGGGCATAAGTTATGTCTGCTTTGAGGACAGAAAAGCTGAAGCTCAAGTAAATGAAGGGGCTTGGCCCTAGAAGGAAGGCAGTGATGAAGGATGTGTATCTCCTACAACTCTCCATCCTTGTCTGCTCTGCAAAGGGGCTGTTCCAGTTTATTTCAGACAAACATATATGATTCACATTGGCCTGCAGAGGAATTGCAGGTAAATACAACTTGTATGAAGATGTTGGATTAATTTGGGGTTCTTTTTTTTACCTTATGTTGACATTACATACTAATGATAATATTTTGAAGTGATCAAGAATACAGGGTGCTTCACTTATGCATTGGCTATCACCTGGTTGCATAAGCTTGATTTTACTTGCAGCATTCAGCATGTCACCCTGGGCAGTGTTGAGCTGCCATGTGAGGAGCAGCTTGGAGCTGCTGTGAGCTCTGCTGAGGCAGGGCAGGGGCAGGCTGGGCAGTGTCACCCTGATGAGTTCTTCCCTCCTGATGCAGCACTGACCTGATGGGCTGTGATCCTGCAGGAGTGGCTTCCTCAGGCAGCTGCTGCTGTCCCCAAAGGTCCAGACCCTGTGCAGTGCCCTGTCCTTCAGTCCCATCCTCTCTTCTCCCAGCAGGCACAGCCTGTCCCCATCTCCTCCTTGTCCCTTGTCCCCACACCCCCGGGGTACAGGGCAGAGGGGAGCAGAAGGATTTAGCAGTGGGTTTAAGGTGGGGATTTGTAGCCATGATATTTTCTGAAAAATCCTTTCCTTACGATTTTTTCCTCCTGAGAAGCTGAGAGGCCTCAGGAACAAAATGTGAACAATGGTTATCTGCTGCTGTGGAATGCAACAGGTGCATCTGTGATTGGTCTCATGTGGTTGTTTCTCATTAATGGCCAATCACAGTCCAGTTGTCTGGACTGTCTCAGTCAGTCACAAGCCTTTGTTATCATTCCTTTTCTGTTCTTAGCTGGCCTTCTGATGAAATCCTTTCTTCTATTCTTTTAGTATAGTTTTAATTTAATAAATACTATAGGGATTAAGGGAACTGCTGAGCCCATGTGTTTAAAGGTGTTTAAAGTCCCAATATTTATTGGTAACTCAGTTTGTGAGCCTGGCTGGCAGAGGAGCTGCCCAGCTCAGTGCAGCACTCACTGCCTCTGCCTTAGCCCCTGGAGAGGGAGAGGAGAGTCTGGATGCTGCACATGGGGGTGGTGAGAAAAATGGAATAGAAAGAGAATAGGGTAAAGATAGGAAGCAGAGTGGAGTCTAGGGAGTTTAACTCTTCCTTGGAGTCCAGGCCAGCCAGGAGAGAGTATATGCCTGCAGGTGCTGGGTTTCTTTCAAATTCTCCCATCCCAATAACAAACCCATTAAAATATCTGGGGAATGAAGCACTGCAGAGAGGAAACCCTAGATTCCACACAGCTTGTACCACTTTAATTCCTTGTGTTTGCAAAGCTAAAGACAGCAGCTCTTCTAATTCCTGTGTCTTTCACAGAAGAACAGGTGCTGTGGACAGGAGCTTACAATTTATAGCAGAAGATTTCACAGATACCATATGAGAATACACTGCATGATCTTAACCAAGATGCCATGACCAAACAAGGGAATAGATTAGTGTATCTTTTAATGGCCTTATAATTGACTTGTATGTTGTTAAGCAAGTAATTTCATCTTGTTTTTAGAAGTTTCTAGCTAGAGGCTAACTGCAGCAAAATGAATGCTGGAGGAAATGATACAGTAAAATGCAAGGGCACACACTGATTCAGAGTTAATGAGGCAGCCAAGAGACTTCACCATATGAAAGTGCCCAGCGTTGTGGACAAAAGTCAGTCCTGTTGAAAGAAGACAAAATATGGTGATGATGCAGGGACAACATGAAGTTTGAAGTGCCCAATTGCTGTGCAGTGTGGGGAAAGGCACACACAGGGCTCCTCATTAAAAGTGGCCTACATTGGCTCGCCTTTTGGAGGCAAAAAGGAAGTTTGATGGCATGAAAATTATGCAGACCAATAACCTCTGTCATCCTCAGGAATAATGCATGACAGTACCCTGGTTGGTGGGTTTATTTATTTTTTATAAAGTGAAATTACGTGTTACCCTCGTAGCATAGAGAAGAGGGAAAGGAATTTGAGATGGAAATATAATCCCTCAGAAACAAGCCTCTGCCCTCTTCTCAGATGTTCATGTTGTATTTCTATAAAACTTGGGATTGCAACAACATCATTTTTCTCTTTTGAGAAATGAGCTGTTAATAAGGAGCATAAAGCTAGCTTAAAAATTAATAGCCAGCAATAAAGTGCATAGCGAGACATACTGAGCTGGCAGCAGCAAAGTGATGCAGCAAGAGTCATCACAGATGCCAGTCCCCAGTTGTCTCTGAGAGATGATTAAACAGATGACTAGAAAAAAATTAAAATCAGGCTTTAAAAAACTACTACATTGCAAGGGTGGTTGTGGAAAATACATGATGAAGAAGCAAAGACTGTGTTTCAGAGGAAAAACCAGTCAGCTGACACTCCTTCCCAGTTACTAGTTCATTTAAGAGTTTATTACCTGATAATTACCTCGAATATTGGAGATCAGCAGCTAAGTTGGGCATAAGTGTGTGAAAGTATTGAAGGGAGAACCAGAAAAATTGCTGTGCTGGGAAAGCAAAATCAGTGGGTCTGTTTCTGAAGTAAATTGCAATTAGTAAGAATAAGAATATGGGCCAAATGTTGCCAATCAGTATTCACAGAGTGTTCCCCGAAGTGAATACCGTGCATTATGTGACATGATGAAGCTGCTGGATGGAGTGGCATCAGTGCAGGGGACAGGGTGATTTATGGGGGACAATGCAGCTGGCAGGGACACAGCCCCAGCAGCCTGTGGCAGCAGATATTTAGGGAGGTAAATCTGCTAATATTTGATGTATTCCTGGCTTTCTCAGTTCCTGTCCCAGGAACTAATTGCTGCCTAATGTAAAAGCTGCCCACCTCTTTATAACCACACTTTTCTTGTCACGACTGGAGGCAGGTGTCCTCAGCACACAAAGAGGAAATTGAGTTCTTCCAGTGATGTGTTCAGAGGCTCAAAACAGATCTTTTTCTTTGCCCATGGAAAAGGAATTATTTTAAGGCATAGTTGTTAAAAATATCCTAGAGTATTTTGCCAAAAGGTGACTCTTAGATTTCAGAATCTTTTCTTTCAGAGGAAAACAATTACAGGGTATGGTACCACAGATGAAATTCCTTTGTCTGACTAGATATTTTCATTCTTTTTTTTTTCTTCCATTGACGTAAATTCAGCCATTAAATCAATAGCAACTCTTTCACAGGGAAAAAACCTACCAAGTAATTTATATATTACAAAATTTTTGGCACTGAATTATAAATGGCTTCTGGCAGTGTGTACCTCTCCAGGGGTCTGCGTTGGTGTGGCAGCATTTAACTCTGCCTCTGGGACCTCCTGGGTATGATTTGTGAGAATGTGTGGCAGCAACAATCAAAATATTGCCTTCTCACTTGGCATTCAGAGTGTCAGTGTGTGTTCACCAGAGCCTGCACCCAAGGAATTAAGTGCACTCATATAGGCTGCTTTGGTTTTTTTAATGCCTACTTTTTCTTAAATACCTAAGTTTTTTAACTACCTAATTTTTCAGGTTTAATAGTTTTGTAGTGGAACTACAGAGGATGTTTTACAGCCTTGGGTAGCCAAAGATAAAGGGATGTAAAAGTAAATTAAAAGTGACCTTACAAAGTGGTGTGTTGGCTTTTCTTTTAATGTCTATAGATAAATCCTGAAATGCTATGAAAGGTGTGGGTGAGGGTATTTGTGTGTGTTTTGTCAAAGAGAGGGAGATTCTTTGATTTCTAGTTTTGCCTGCCCTAGTTTTATTTCTGGCCCTTGCTTGTCAGGAGTGCTGTGTGCTGTACCCTGGAGGAGTGTGGTGCTGCTGGAGTCCCAGCCAGCTGCCCTTTGCCTGCTCAAATGCCAAGAGGTCCCACTCCTCACCCTGAAAATTATTTTGCTGACTGCAGCACTGGCAGGACTATGATTTCCAGAGAGTCCCTGCTCGTAAAATCTTATTAGACTAAAATATTTTTTATTCCATCTTCTCAAAGCTTTTTTTTTTTTCCCACCAAGAGATTAAAATTTCTTCTGCCATGCTGTTTTTGCCCTTCAGTTTCTTCCAGGCTGGGTGGGAAATCTTTTCTGGTGGTCCCAGAAAGTGTGCCAGCCATAAAACATGGACTGGGTGGGGGGAGGAGTATGAGCTCAGTATTACTGTAAGGTCTGACACTGAGAGCCAGCATGGAAAGGAGCTTTCCTCAAAAGGCAGCATGTGACACTGCTTGGGGGTGGCACTGCTTTAGGGCAAACCAGTGCAAAGGAGTCCAGGTTTTCACCTCTGAAGGTCTGGTTTCACTGATCCAGTATTTGTGCCTTCTCGTCCATATGTTGTAAAAGAAGATTTCCAGTACTGGTCTGGCTGATTACTGTAATACAGAAATTTAAGCATATTTGGTGGCCTTTATCCCCTCTTCATCATAGTGTGTTATTTCATGAACTATTTGGGTTAATTTCAACATGAATTTAAGCACTGTAGATGATACCAGGGTCAGCAGATGGAACTAATTAATGCCCTATATAAAAATTATACTCAAAATATGTTACAAAATACAATTTTAGTGCATAGTCCTGTCTTCCAATGTGCACAGTTTGTGTGCATGTTACAATAAACATCTCATTGCTTTTATGCTACTGAGATGACTACTAAATAAAAACATTAGTTGTGGGTTTGTGATTTCCTATATACATTATGTAATCAGAGAATCATAAAATAGTCTGTGTTAGAAAGGACCCACAAGGCTCATCAGTTTCAACTCTTGGCTCTGCACGGGACCACTCCAAATAGGTAATAAAATATATAAGAATAGGATAGACAAATTCTGTTGAGACAGAACAGCTACAATAGTATCAGTGTGTATATACTGTTAATCCAAACTAAAGCCTTTGCAGTAATTTGCTGTCATTTCATCAGTCTCACCAGGTGTGTTTTGTGCTTTTCCTGGCTCAGATTTCCCAGGCCTTGCTGG
This sequence comes from Agelaius phoeniceus, assembly GCF_051311805.1. Classification (NCBI taxonomy): domain Eukaryota; kingdom Metazoa; phylum Chordata; class Aves; order Passeriformes; family Icteridae; genus Agelaius; species Agelaius phoeniceus. The sequence continues at coordinate 9,795,200 of NC_135277.1, forward strand.
AGAATGATGCTCATCTGCTGGAGAATGTTCTGATGCCAGTAGTGCTAAACAAAAGACTTTGTGAGAGGTGCTTGAGGAATCTCAGGCTGCTTTTTGTGGTGCCTTTTGGTCGTGTTGTTCTGAAACTGGATTGAGTTGCTCTCTGAGATGCAGCTGCTCCTTTTGTAGAGGGGTTCTCCTTTGTTTTGTACAGTGATCACACTGAGAGCAGAACATCTGGCCTGGCCTGAGGCAAAGCCCAGCAGCATAACCTACACTGGAACTGTCCTTCACTCAGACAGTGAAACAACTCGCAGTAAATAATTTTTTTAATAGATATTTTCTGATTTCATTTACAAGTGTTAGAGTTGTGGTGATGCAACTTCCAGATTTTTTTTTTTAGCCTCAGTTGGGATGATTCAGAGAGAACTCTCAATTTAGGAGAAATTGCCCTCAGTGGGTGATGCTGGTGCCTGCTGGGCAGGGATTGCTTCTCTGGGGCAGCAGCAGCAGCAGCCAGGGGACAGGGGACAGGACAGGAGGAGCTCTGGGGTGTGCCCCAAGCCTCGGCTCCAGAGGGACCTGTGGAGTATCAAAGACAAATGGGAATGTTGGGGTTAGGGGGAGCTGGAGTAGGACAGACTGAAGTAGGAAAGGAAATGGACATTTTAACAAGGATCAGCATCTAGGGTGAGCACACTGAGGTCTGTGCTGGATCCTTCTGCTCCACACACCAGGACTTCATACTCCTCTCAAAGACATTTTTGAAGTAAGAGTGAATGAAAGTAAGGAAAACAGTCTCTGATGGACTGAAAATATTTGTAGTGTGGGTGCTAGGGGTGTACTTGGCTTGATTAAAGCTGCTTGAGTTTTGGTTTCTCTCTCAACATTCAAAATCGAGAACGTTTTCTTTGGAACTTGGTGAGGGAGAAATAGAGCAGAAAGGAGAAGCAGAGCTGTCAGCCAAGGATGAGACTACTCACTTGCATCATCTTTTGTTTGCTTAAGGTGTTATCAAGTATTCAGAAATTCAGGCTGAGGGGAGGTGCAGGATTTAAAAACTGGGAGGAAAGGACATTGCCTGGAGTTGTGTCTGCAGGAGAATTGTCCAACAGTTGCTAAGGCAGGTTTAGATAGCTGGAACTGGTTTTATTGGGTGCAGTTGTATGAACAGGTCTTCAGAGGATGAGAAAAAATGGTTAGGGCTTATCTGCAATAGAAATTTCAGAACTAGTAATGCTGGTGGAGATGAGCCAAGAATAGAAGAAAAAGTTAAAGATGTTTGTACAAAAAAAGACCTGGAACTCCAGATGAAAAAGTGAGCTGACAAAGGGGGCAAAGAAAATGCCAGGAAATTTGGTGGGTCACTTGAGATTGAATCAACCAGAAACCATGACCATCTCCTGAGGTTGTGCTCTGGTTTAGAAAAAAAAATTGAAGTCTGGAGCTGTAGATCTCATACCACTTAAACATTTCTATATTAATCTCTTTCCAAGTTATTAACTTTGAAATGTGAAAAATTCTCAGTTCATTTCCTGGATTATTTCTGGAAGTAAATCCTTCAGAAGCTGGTTAGTAAGCTTAGGAGAAAACATACCAGAGTGCTGTCAACAGCTGTATCCTTGACAGAAGAGCAGAGGCACATCTGCCACTGTTTGTTCCTGTCTGGCTCATTTTTCTGCTTGTTATGTGTGTTGTGTGTGTGTCACTGGCTCTGGAAAGACCCCACACAGCTGAATCCACAAGATTGCAAAGACCTTTGCAGAAATGAAATTTGTTACTCACTAAAAAGAAAAGGTACAAATCCCTGCTAAGGATCTCTTGCTGCACCACTTACCAGTAAGTAGGGAAACTTTGTTCTGGTAGATTTTTCCTTTTTAAAACCCCTCTGTAAAATGAGTCAGAAAAGCTGTGCCAACCAAGTGTTTCAGTGGCTGGCCCACTCAGAGTGGTTTGTGATCACCAGACTCAGGGCTGATGTGGAGCTGTCTGAACGTGCCAGACAGGTCTCTGAAACCATGGGATGTCTGTGTGCAGAAACCTGGGCATCCTGTTACCTCCTAAAATAATGTACCTGTCCATCATGGCCATTGCTCATGCCAAGGGACACTTTTTCCAGATTTTGAAGCTCTCCTATCGCTGACCATTCCCAGGGTGTGTAGGTTGCTAAAGAGCAGAGGAGTGTTTAATGATGCTGTGTGGTTGTGCCATTTCTGCCTTTCAGGAGGGACCTTCAGGCTTCAGTGAGGCTGTTGGCATAAACTTGAAGAATGCAGAAAATGATCAGTGCTTAAATAATTAACTTAGGGATGGGGTTATACTGCACACAAAGATGATATGCTTATATTAAATCTTCCAAAATGTAAACATGATATGTCTATGGGAAGTTTTATAATTTTTTTATAATTGTAGTCAAAGCAGCCTTCTCCCTCACCCCAATATTAGTCACTAGGAAAAAAACCCAGAATCTCCACTGTATCCTTCTCCCTTTTTGTGATAAGTTAGGAATCTTATTTCTCATATGAAAATAATACACCAGCATCTTGCTTTATATATTTTGTAAATTGTTGCATGAAATTCCTATGTAGCAATTTGTTCCAGAGGGTTTCAAAACCCTTGCTGTAGATTTTCTTCATGAAACAGCTGCTGGTGCTTTGAATCCTGTGGGTGGGTGGATGTGTGTGCTGTGCCTGAAAGGAAAAAAAATTCTAGTCAGATGTCAAAGCAAAAATAGGAGATTTTAGAGATTTAGACTGGATGGAGGAGGTGGGAAGCCAACTCTGCAGAGATGTTAATTACCTTGGGAAGAAAAAGAGAGCAGTGGAGTAGGTGTAGCAGGAGATTTACTTAATAGAATCCACACAATCATGAACCCACTTGTGTTGCATTTAGACAGGTTCTTAGTGAGGGCTTTGCAACAGAGGTATTTCATCAGAGGAAAAACAGTTATTAGTCTTTTTATTGGGTGGGGGGCTATTTTTACATCTCTATTTATGAAGAAGGACAAAAATTGTATGAGAAATTTTTGATTTGTTGGGTTTTGGGGTTAAAAATGAACCTCATAATTAATGGAATTATCCTGGGGATGCAAGGCAATTTAAGAGAAAAAAGCACTGCGCAACTGTGGAAATGGCCCTTTTCCCCATAAAACAAGCAGAGAGGCTTTACCCATAGAAGGAGTCTCTTTTCTGCAGAGGGAGCTCAGGATGGGAGGGAAATGCCCAGTCCTGTGTGTCTTGCAGGATGTCCTGGTGTCTCCCTCTTGGCAGGAACCTCTGCAGTTCCTCTCCACTCCCACCTCCAGCAGGAGCACCTGGTGTGGCACTGGAAGGTTTTGGAGCCCAGTGATGGGTGAAACAGCTGCTGTCCTGGTTAGCTGTGTAGAACAGGCATTCCTGAAAAGCAGCAGCAGTGCTCGCTGCACTTAGGGGTGAAGGGAGGGTACCCAGAGCAGGAGCCTGGCAGGGGCTCTGCCAGCTGTGCTTGGGCTCAGTTCCCTCTTGAGCACCAGGGGCAGTGGGGCAGGAGGAAGAGCAAAGTGAAACTCTGTGCTCTTCTTAATGTGCACTTACAGGGCTCCCAAGCTAGTTTTTCATACCCTCAGCCTGTGCAGGAAAAGTGCCAGGTAGGTGTCAGCTGCAGCAGATAAAGCAAAGCTAGAACAAAAAACATTACTGGTTTTGGTTTTGTGTGTCGTTGTGCTTCCCTGGCTTTACTCAGCTTGGTGGGCTCAGCAAGGGAATCTCTTTTTCCCTTTATTACCACTGTCTTGATTAACAGTGCTTGTGTGTGTGTATGTCCACATGGGCTTTCTAGGACTAGAAATGAGTGGTTTATCACCAGTGACATCCTGGTGAAAAGCTGTTACATTCTGTCTAGAGGCACAGGTAGGAAATGTGGTAGATAGTGTAAAGGATAATACAGATCATGGACATGTAGGTGGGCTAATTCCACAGAAATATTGCTGAATATTAGGGATAAAGGAAGAATTTGTCTGCAAATCCACCTCTGACTCCTCATCTTCACAGCCTGTGTCACAAGCCCCTCTGATTCATGTTGACTTGATGAGCTGGAAGAACCTGCTGAGCCTGTGATAGCTATGGCCAGAGGATTAGCAGCTTCTTTCCTTCTGCAATTCTGTTTTTAGACTGGGATACATCTTTACTGAAGATTAGCAGCCTGGTGGGTTGAGGAAATTAAATTTCACAAGGGCTGCAAACTGGAAGCACATTTTCAGAGGTGTGAAAATGAAGTGGGGAGATTTTAGTATAGTCTTCAGGAGTAGATCTTATGGCTTGGAGCCTTGGGGCTTTTCTGGAGGTGTGGTTATTTCAGAGTAACAGGTGATGTGAATTTAAAGGGGAAATTCCAGAATAATTCCTAATCTGGCATTGTTGTCCCAGAATGAGGTGTCCTTTTCTGATTTAATTTAACACAGTTTGAAAATACATTGGCCAATACATTTATTACCTATTTCACAGCTGTTATTTCAGTCTTTTTCTGAGTAGACAAGCTGGTGGCAGGGCTGGCTGGCATGGCCATGGGTGTGTGTCCTGGCAGATCCTGCCAGTGTATCCATCCATCCATCCATCCATCCATCCATCCATCCATCCATCCATCCATCCATCCATCCATCCATCCATCCATCCATCCATCCATCCATCCATCCATCCATCCTCTTCCTCCTGGGGGCTGTGCCAGATGCTCTCTGCCCTCGCTGCTCTCCTTCCCTTGGAGCTGAGCTCTCTCTCAGCTGTTCCTTGCTGTGACCCTGGCAGGGCTGATGGATCAGGGAGGGCCCTGGAGCCAGGCTGGCAGGGCTGGTGGATCAGGGAGGGCCCTGGAGCCAGGCTGGCAGGGCTGATGGATCAGGGAGAGCACTGGAGCCAGGCTGGTGGAGCTGGATGGATCAGGGAGAGCACTGGAGCCAGGCTGGCAGGGTTGGATGGATCAGGGAGGGCCCTGGAGCCAGGCTGCTGGAGCTGGATGGATCAGGGAGGGCACTGGAGCCAGGCTGGCAGGGCTGGTGGATCAGGGAGGGCCCTGGAGCCAGGCTGGCAGGGCTGGTGGATCAGGGAGGGCCCTGGAGCCAGGCTGGTGGAGCTGGATGGATCAGGGAGGGCACTGGAGCCAGGCTGGCAGGGCTGGATGGATCAGGGAGGGCACTGGAGCCAGGCTGGCAGGGCTGATGGATATGGGAGGGCACTGGAGCCAGGCTGGCAGGGCTGGTGGATCAGGGAGGGCACTGGAGCCAGGCTGGCAGGGCTGATGGATCAGGGAGGGCACTGGAGCCAGGCTGGCAGGGCTGGTGGATCAGGGAGGGCACTGGAGCCAGGCTGGCAGGGCTGATGGATCAGGGAGGGCCCTGGAGCCAGGCTGGCAGGGTTGGATGGATCAGGGAGGGCACTGGAGCCAGGCTGGCAGGGCCCGTGTGTGCCCCTCTGCGCTGCAGCTGCCAGCATTCCTGCTCACCGTGTGTGCACGGGGCAGCAGCCTGGGGACTGCATTTCCAGGAGCCACATGGGCTTTTCCCCTCACTGCACTGTTGTGGTGCAGGGTGGGCAGGAGTGGAGCCCTTCAGATACTGCAAGTGTCCCCTAAAGAAGCAGCAGCTGCATTTGTGGGCTCTGCTCGTGCATCATGAGCAGCAGGAGCTGCCAGCGTGTTTGTCTCCTTCTACGCACTCAGGTCATCTTGTGACCTCTTCCTTCTTGATTTATTTGGCACTTTCTCTCCGTGGGAAGGCAGCAGGATGGGTGTGTTTCAGCCCATGAATGTTCTGCTCTACACCAGCCTATTTGCATTCACTTTTATCTGATGAATGCACCCAGTGTGTTCCTAAATGTCTGGAGTCATTTCTGGGTGAGGTAGCACTGCCTTGTGCTGTGAACATATTTCTGTGTCATCTTCAGATTAAAATTTACATCTCAGGTTTGATTTTCTCCCAAAGGAAGTGAAATTAGTATGAGATTTTGCTTGGCTCATGCAGGTGTATCAGGAATGTTTGCCATCTGATACATTTGCATGTAGGTGAGTGCAAAGGCAGATTTTATTTTAACCACATGTAGACAAGTGAGTATGATGAATGGGTTTATTATTCTGTAAGGTGCTTATTATATTATACTTCTCTTTGCCTTTGTCTTTAGGGAGAACTCTTTAACCACTTCAGGGATTGATTGCATCTGATTAGAGAGTAGTTTGTCTTCTGAATCCATTATCCTGGATGAAAGTCCACAAGTTTATTCCATTTTATGGTGCAGCTTGAATTTCATTGTGTGTGTATTATACAAATGAGGACCAAATGCAAAGTATTCCATAAGGGCTCATTTGAATTGATGAGTGGCCTTTTCTTATAGAATTATCATGCTGGATTGCAGGTAGGGATGGAAAAGAGACTGGTGGCTCATCCTGCCTGCAGCAAAATAGTGTCCTTTTACTTCTCTCCTTTTGAAATTTGAAAATTCCGGCTCATACTTTAAGAAAAAAAAGAAAAAGAAAAATTTCCCAGTTTATCTGACCTTTCCCATTGTGGTGGTCACAAATGCTTCCCCCTGCCCCAGCTGAGACCATGTGTCCAGAGGATGAAGGAGTAGTGGGGAGCACTCTCCTTCTGGTCCCACATATCCAAGGGTGACCCTGCCATGGGGACAAGCTGGGTTACCTGGCAGGAGCACCTGCAAGCCTCAGTGTTCATTGTTCTTTGAATCACAGCACCCTTTCTTTCTCCTGAACACAGCCAACGTGATTGTTCCCTTGGCAGTGGAGTGTCACTGCTCTGCAGTACTCACTGGGATAGTGAGTGTACAGATGGGGTGAGGATGGGCAGGAGGAGCAGGTGAAGAAGCCCCATGTACCCACAGCCTCCATCTCCTCTGAACTCACAGAAACATGAGCTCTGATTTAATCTCCTAAGCTTCTGCTTAGGTTTTCACTTCTCTGTAGGAATGCAGCATTTCTGGAGTGTCTGACTGGCAGAGGAGGATTTAAGGGGAAAGGGAGAGACAGCTTCCAGGCAGTTTCACTAACAGCAGCTTATTATAAATTTAACAGATGAACTGTCAATTTCTTGGAGGTGTGTGCTCACCACAAGCTTTCCTTGGATTCTCCACTTGCCATAGAAAAAAATTAACTTCTAAGGTGCTCAGCTAATGTAGTGCATTTCATTGCTCAAAGGTGTTCCTTGGTTTAAAGTTTGCAGCCTTCATCATTGCTTTTATCATGTCTCATAATACTGAACTGTGTTGTAAAGGTAACTTTAGTGTGTTTTTTAATATGTTTGTATTTTCTCAATGATTATTGTAGGAGGCATGGAGGAATTTTATTCTACTCAGGGTCAGCTGTCAGTGAGTGAAACTTTTGCCTTTCAGTCAAACTGGTCACTTTATTATTTTTTCCCCAGATGTCTAAGTTGATAGGTACAGCAGGACTGAAATAATACTTTCTATGACTTGAAATTTCTGGGAAGTTTTTAGTTTTTAAAATAAATTCTGTACTTGAGAAGCTAGACATTTGCAAGTGGTTCATCTGTCTGATGTAAGATTTTTTTTTTAAGCAGAAATATACATATAGCACTTTCTTTAAAGTTTCTGGAAAGTACCCTGAATTTTGGGGTTGGTGGTAGCTTTTCCTCCTCTTCTTTGTACCATGCAATCCTTGTATTATCACAGTCCCTTTGCACTGTCAAACCCCTACATAAATCTCTGATTTTTTTTTAATTTACATTACTGAAATGACATTTAGATTTTTTGTTGGCTGTTCCTATGGCACAACTTAGCTGGAGGAGAGCACACCTGGGCAGCTTTGCTCCTACCTCTGCCTGTGCTCTGTTTTTTTCCCCTGCAAAGGACATTTTCAGGGGTACCACTCACATGGCTCTCCTCTGTCTTGATCCTTCTGGGGAAACTTCCAGTGGTGGGGAATGGCAGAAAATCATAGGTTTGTTTGAAAGTGATGATGAAAAAGGAAGGAAATAAGTTGAGCAATTTTTAAGAAAGCAAATGAAAGTGTCAGCACAGTGGTCCAAAGTCAGGGAGGGAATGGAAGCAAGGATCTTCCTCTGGTAAATTTATTAAAAAAAAAAAATTCACACTTTTTGCTAAATGTAAATGATAGCTTAGGAAAAAACTGCTTGGAATACAAGTAAATGATGTTGCCAGGATACTTCCTGATCATGTTAATTAAACTGTCCCACAGATTGGGCTTAATTACTGCATAATTTGCATTTTGGAAATGATGGTAGGCATTACTAAAGAAAGCTCTTGTTCTGCTAGCAGAAAGAACATTGTACATGAATTAATTTCCAGGGGAAGAAGTCGCCAGACTGATATAATGATGTATCTTGAAAGGAAAGTTAAGATTTTTGATAATGAACTGACATATACCTCATTCCTCTTAGCAAGATTACATTTTATATTTGCTCCACTAAGTTCCTCAGAGGCTTCATCCACCAGCCTTCCTCTTGTTGGCTGTTTCTTTAATTACAAGAACCACTGTTGCTTTCAGGGCTGCTGGTGATGAAGCAGATATTAGTTAGTGTAAAGAGGCAAAATATTTGTTCCAAGGCCCACATTTGATACTGCATATGCATTGCTGGTGATGTGCTTCACCACCCTCCCAAGTTAAATTCCCTGTTAAGCTATCAGCTTCTCCTTGTCTTGCTTTTTATTGTCTGGCTTTGTTTGAAACTTCTGATATGTCTCTGGTTTGAAACTTCTGATATGTCATCCTGCTTGTGGAGGCCTGAGGACAGATGGAAAAATGCAGAAATATCTCTCTGCCCTGAAGGTGTGAGTTCAGGTGTTACTGGGGGGTGCCCTGCTTGGAGGCCTCAAGCAGACAACTCTTGGGGCAGTGGCTGTGTGGCTTCCTGATGCAAATAAAAAGGATTTTTAAAAGGATCTTGCACCTGCATTTCTGCCAGGGTAGTGTTGTGCCTCCTGACCCTGCTTTGAGTTCAGTGACGTTCCTGCAGCCACGTTTAACTGCAGGGCTGTAATGGTACTTTGAAAAACAAGACAAAGCATCAGAACTCCTGCAAGAATTAAGACAAGGAAACAACTGTTTTATTTTGGAAAAAAAAATTTCTGAACACAGCAATTTCCCAATTTAGACTGCTAATTGCTTTGCATGATACCGTTGCTAGGATATGCATTTCCGATGTGACTTGCACGTTTTAATTCTTTTTTTTTTTTTTGCTCTGTCTGTGACCAGGTGATCATAAACAGCACCATCACCCCCAACATGACCTTCACCAAAACATCACAGAAGTTTGGGCAGTGGGCAGACAGCAGAGCCAACACCGTGTTCGGGCTGGGCTTCCCCTCTGAGCAGCAGCTGACAAAGGTAACAGGGCTCACTGCAGGGCTGCAAAGGCTGTTTGCTGCTTGGAAATGCAGCCTGGCACATCTCCAGCCTGTGTGTACTGCAGGTCCTGCTCAGCACTGCAGGTCGCTCATCTCTGGAATTGCCAGAATTACCATCCCTGGAATTGCCAGAATTACCAGAATTACCATCCCTGGATGGTATTTTTTCTGGTATAATTGCCACCTCTGGAATTCCAGAATTACCACCTCTGGAATTCCAGAATTACCATCCCTGGAAATACCAGAATTACCATCCCTGGAGTTACCACTGCCTGTGGGTGGCAGTGAGTGCTGCTGCAGGGGATGAGTATCCTGATGTCAGGCTTGCTGACAAAACTGCCTCTGCATTAGCACCTCACCCTGAGTTTGGTATTAATGAAAGACTTCCCTGGACTAGGGACTGGGTACATTAACAGGCTTGTAAAGGCTAGAGCAGCCTCTTGTTCTGAATAAGCAGCACCTGAAAATACTCCTCTGTCACTGGAGTGGTGGTCTTGACAAGTGCTTATCAAGCAGCTGAGATGATTGTTCATGTGGTAAAAAGCTCTGCTTATCTCACACATACTTGACTCCTGAGGCATTGGCTACTTGGCACTGGGCTTCATAAGTGACCTCAGCAGGATGTCCTTGGGCATGCCACAGCCTCTCAGGTTGCTGTCCTCTCCTGTGCTTTAATAAGAAAAGGATCAGGAGAAGAAGGTGTTTCTTGTGGTGTCTAAAGCAGCAAAGGCAGAGCACTGCACTAGAAGGGCTTCCCTATCAAGGGAGTTGTTACAGGAATTTATTTTAGTAAGGCTGCCTTGATAAGTTTTTGCATTTTCTAGAGAATTGCATTTTTGCAAGTGTTTCTTAAAGGTAAAAGTTATTTTAATTTTCATATGTTAAATTATTTTTGGACTTGGGGTGCCCATAAAAGTGCCATGTTCTTAATTCTCATTAATTCTCATTAATCTGTTCTTCAGAGACAAAGGCATGATATGCAAAGCTGGTTTAAAAATGAGTTGTTGGAGATGGATATGTTTTATGATGCTTTCTCAGGTGTACAGGACTGCTCATTTCACCCATGCATTTTCCTCACTCCTGGGGCAAAGAGGTGTTCATAGTAGCTAATAAGATACATGGGAATAGAGGAGGATTAAAATGGACCTAGGGAATAATTTTTTTTGAGTAACAGATAAACACATATAGTAATGATATAATGCAACCTTTGACACTGAGTGGGAGAATTAGCACCTCTGGATAGTAGTTTTTAATCCTGGATTACTGAAGTTACACCTCTGTAACATGACACGAGTGCCTCAGTGGCAGACTGGGGCTAAACTTGCACCATGTGCCACATGGAGCAGGTGCTGCTGGGTCTGGCTCAGGAGAAGAGAGGTAAATAATGAAATAAGGCACTGGGTTCACTATAGTAAGGCAGGAGGTACATTTGGAGGACTTTGCAGCCTAATCAGAGAAATGTTACCATGTTCTGCAGACCTTATCAAACACACTCAGAAGAAATGCATTGCTGCTATCAGCCCAGCAGTGTTCATGTGGCCAGTCCAGGCCAGTGTGAATAACCTGGGTCATTCATGTGGGCACAGGGGCACCAGCCCCAGCTGTGTTTCTTCCCAGGTCACTTTGTACATTTGTGTGCACTGCATGATCTGCTGAAGAGCCCAGTGCCCAAAATGCAGCCTTCTACCTGCATGAAAGGCTTTCTAAATCAGCAGAAAGACTTTTTCTGGTCAGAATATTGAGAGGGAGCTTAAGGGGGGCACTTCTAAAAATAGCTTGAGATGATTTTTTTAAAAAGAAAAAAATCCCAAAACTCTGACAGTTATCTAGCTGAAAAATATAGGAAAACCTGTTTTATTATCACCATGTAAAGCAATGGGACAGAGATACTTCTTTATTGTCTGTGCTTCTCAGTTTAATTATTGAGCCATTAGTAAGAAAGATCAGAGTTGAGAGTGAGATTACAGCTATATAAGTGTACTGGGAATAGTAAAATCAAGTTTCATTTTATATTAATATCATTATACTCTTATAAAAGATATAAATTAAAGCTTGCCTATTTTACAGGAAATAATTGAAGTGCTTAGTCAGGAATTGGAAGGGCACACTAAAACCTCCCTAAACCAGAGATCAATAGCCCTGGCTTAAAATAAATATAAATAAATAAAGCTGAAAAATGTCAGTTGAAAGCAGTGGAAAATAATGAGGCAGGAGAAGAGGTTAGCATGCCTAAAAATGCCTGCATTTTTAAGTATATTGCTTGGCCTAATAAAAGATATTGCCTCATTCTAATGCTTTGCTTCTCTTGAGATACTTAAAGCATTAATCCATACCTGTAGGGAAAAGCAGTTCAAATTAAACATGAGCCATTAATGAAAACTGCATTCTGTGACCCAGTAACCTAATTACCATTCACATTGATTGGGAGAATCCCAGGGCTTAGGGCTGATGTCCTACTCAGGGTCCTGTTCCCCTTCTGCAGGAGTTGCTGACCCTCCTTTCCCCACCCTGTGCCTCGGAAGGGTCTCAAGGCATTGTTCAAATGCTTCAGCCAGACTGAGGCAGGAATCACAAAAGTGACAGTGTGTGTGTGGGGTGAGCAGGCAGGGCTGGTGCTGCAGGCAGTGCTGAATTTTGCACACCAAGGGGTTAAGGAAGATTTCTGCTCTCCTTCAGGGTGCTGTGTGTGAGGAGCTGCAGGTATCCAAGGGCATAGGGACAAAGATTTATACGGGTGAGAAGCCCAGTAAAGCCAGACTTTGCACATCATAAAGCAGCTGCCTCTGGCCCCTGGGAAGCCCTGGACTTTATTTCTCTGCACATTTTGTGTGCCAGTCACTGCATTGCAGGGCAGCAAGCTCGGGGCAGAGTCTGCCCCAGCACACAGCACAGCCACTGGTGCAGCTGCCATCAGAGCTGGACATGCCCTGGCTGGGACAGAGCAAATTACTGGGCACTTTCTGGGGTAAAAAGTCTTGTTGGGAGCCCCTGTGCCCCATGCTGATCCCAGGAGAGCCACAGGAAAAGCAGGAGTGTGCTGTGGGTCATGGCACAGCCCTGCTCCCCCGGGGCTGTCACATCACCCAGCCTTCTGCAAACCCAGGGGGAGATGAAATATTTATGAGCCTGCTTTGGGTGGGAGCAGCTGTTTCATCTGATACTGGCACAATTTGTCAGTAGGAGACATAAAATATAATGCCAAACCAGGAGCTTAAAATCTATGCGTGCAAAATCATTCTTTTTAATGTATAAAATGCTAAGGAGGTCTATTTGAATATATATATATTTCTCCTGGTGACAAACTGACTGTGGATTTGAACAGCCTTTAAATAATTTGTGCAATGCACAGTAGCATCCTTGAGTCCCCATTAAATTTCACTGGCCAAGACTCCTAATCAAGCAGTGCTCATGGCTGCAGCTGCCTGACCAGAAGGCTGCACAAGTGTTGGTAGCAGCAAATCTTCTCCATGTTGCAGCTTAGTCACAGTCCTGGGGCGTGGGAAGGCACATCCTATAATCCATGATGGATTATTGGGGTGGGATTCAGTTGGCAACTCTCCTACTCCAGTTTTTGTGGGGTTTTCTTGCTGATTTTGGGAACTTTGCCAGAGGGCAAGCATGGACCTAAGGAGAAGAAACATGATGTATTTTTGTTGGTTTTGGGTACTGAGATTTTCATTGCCCCTTGAGATTACTTACCACGCTTACCAAGTTTTCATTTACTGAACACACTTTTTATTAGGAATTGACATTCATTAAGCACTCCCTTTTTTTTGTAATAGTTTGATGGCTCAAAGTCAACGTAGATCTTGGAGGTGGAGCATGATTTTGTGATACCAGTTAATTGTCAATTATTTGTGTTTGGGCAGAAGCAGTTGGTTACTAGAGGGCAATCTGATTTCTCCTGGTGATTTGACCCTGTGCCTGTGCCACACTGTCAGGCAGCCTCGAGCTCTGGGTGGCTCCAGAACCTCCTGCTCTGCTCCTGTGCAAGGGCTGCTGCAGAGCTGGGGCTGGCACTGCCCCTTTCAAAGCAGCAATCACTTTCTAAATGCAAATGTGTTTAATACAAGTGTTGTGAACTGGAGACATGACTGATATCGTTTATGCAATGAGGTCATTATTGGGTTAGTATGGAAGATTAGCGTTGCTCAATCATATGCAATTTTTTATTATGGAAATGTGGGAAAATGTCCTTTTCTTCCCAGCTCACATAATTTTTCACAGCAGTCTCCTGTGTGCTTTATGAAGATAGCTGCAAAAATAAAATTTGATAGATCACTTCCAATTCTTTTTGTCTGTTCATATTTCGTATCGTCCATGAAGAACCCTCATAAATTTTTCATACATAAGATGAAGAGATTTATCATAAAAGAGAAAGATTTATTATAAAAGACAAACTCAAAACAGCCTTACACTATCCACAAGAAACACAAATGTAGAACTTACTGTTGATATAATATTTTAGAAATAATCAGCTGGTTATAGCTGCTCTGTCACAGCGGGAGAGATGCTTTGTGTAAAGTTAGAGTTAAATCACTAAAGGCACGAATGTAATGTGGTTGTTCTTAACGATCTGTGGAGTGCTGGAGAGGCAATCAAGTCATTTGTGCGTGTAGTGACTGCAATGCCATCAGCTGGAAGTGCTGCCATCCCAGGGCACACCCCTTGCATGTGCAGTGTCAGCTCTGGGGCAGGACAGCTGATCCCAGAGCTCCATCCTCATCCCCCAGCCCTGCCACACAGCACAGGGTGCCCCCACAGCATCACTCACCTGCCAGAATGTGCTCATCCCTGGGGTGTAACCATGGTGTGTGGGTGTGGGTGTTGGAAATTGCCATTTGTGTGTGTTACACGTGTAAATCCAGATTTCTTTTAGACCAAATGGAGAAGATTTGTTTAATCAGTCTCTACAGTCCAAATTTTACTGGGAGCTAAATACCTGCTGTAAATCTAAAGTTAGAAGGCAAGATTGCTAAGTGGATAATGTTTCTTTCTATTCTTCAACTGTAAATTTGGATGTTTTTTTCATGCTTTTATTTACAGTTTTTTCATAAGTGTTCTGAATTATCCAAGGGTGTAATGGCAATCCTTTTGTCACAAACTGCGCAATAAGTACATCTGTTTATATTTTTACTTCTAAAATATCTTGCCTTTCTAGCATTTCAAATTTCTCAAAATACAGGCAAGCAGTGGTAGCTGAAAGATAAAGTTACCAATTCTTATAGTGGATACATCATAATTTTAAAAACAAATTATGTATTATACCTTTTTTTCCATCTTTGAAATCCTCTTAAAATGTTAAACACTGTTTAAAGTGTCTGAAGCTCTGCAACCCTGACTGGCTGTGATAATTCTTGTATTTCAAAAATGCCAGGCTGGCTTTGGAGCAGATGTCCTACAGCAACTCACAGAGGCTGGGATTGTTACCTTCCATCTTTATCTTTCCTTTCCCTCACCTCTCCCAGTTTGATCTATCCCTCTTACAGGGAGCATTCAAGCCTTTATCTGAAGTCTTCTACATTTATTGCTGAAAGTAATAAGAAAATTGGAGCAGAAAAGCTCTGGTTTTGAAGGACTCCATCATACATTGAGATCTACTTTCTTCTCCTTTTTCCTGTGTCTTGATAATCCCTTGCTTACCTCCTGCAGATGAACTTATTTGCATTCTTTAATTGAATTCACTTGCTCTTAGGAATGGAAGACATTGATACTATTTTTATCCAAACATATGTCTCTAATACTTTTGTCTTTAATACACTGTCAGCACCAAGGGAAACAGAGAAGGAGGAGGAAATAAACAGAACCAAATCAAACCAGGAGAATCCAACAGTTCCTTTTTCTCCATGGGCTTTTACTGTGGTTGGCCAGAGTTATAGAGATGTTCCTCTTTTACAAACACCCACACTTCTCTTGGAAGAGCCATCCTTCCAAAGAATTAAAATGTTTTCTCTTGCCAAAAATTCTAAATTAATAAAATTAGTTGTTCACTTTTGGACACCTATACCATATGAAGATAGCAATCTTAATGGTTTAATAGATGATAAATCATGTTGATAAATATCTTTCATGCTTTTTCTAGTTTGCAGAGAAGTTCCAAGAAGTAAAAGAAGCTGCCAAACTTGCAAGAGACAGATCTCAAGAGAAAATTGAAACCTCAAGCAATCATTCACAGGTTTGTAATTTAGCTTTAATACCTGTACATATACAGGATAAATAATTTAAAATTAAATTTTCAAATGGACTGTGCCAGCTTCTGGCAGCCAGCTGAAAGTATATAAAGTGGAGATTGCTGAAGGTAATTGTCAGCTGCTGGACATTAGCATTGTCAGAGGAATATTTTTCATCTGTCCATACTCTTTACTTTCATTTAAATCTAATATTTTCAGCAGTCCTTGAGCTGTTACAACTTTTTAATAACAGGCAAAGCTATACATCCTTTGATTTGTACTGTTAAACACAGTTTGAGTCACTGGGCAGTCAGGCAGTGTAGTGCTTCAGCAGAGAATAAATGAGATTCATCAATATCCTTCTTTGTCATCTGTCCAGCCCACTCCTGTGGCATTTGCTTTGCCTGACTTTGTGTCCAGTGTTCCTGGGCAGCTGTGGTGTGGGAGCAGGGGGTTTAGGGGTGTTGGAAGAAGCCTGTGCTGTATATCTGCACAGAACCCTCTGCTGGGCAGCATCCTGGTGCCACCAGTGCCCCAGTGCCCAGCGAGGTCTGGGTTTCCTGCAAACTGGAGAAACTGAGTGTGGTCCCAGGTCTCTGCAGGGTTGGCTGTATTTCCATGTGCATTGCTTTAGTGAGAGTGAGCCCTGCTCAGCAGGTGTTCCTGGCCTGGGCTGATGTCTGGAGGAAAGGTAGATTTTGATCAGAGAGGAATTCAGGTGAATGATCAGGAAAAGCTGCTGAATGGTTTTAGTGTTGCAACCACCCCCATTTGTGGGGCCCACAAATATCAATCTGAGTGGCTGACTTTGGACACTCATTCTGTAAAGACTTTTGTTGTGGTCTTTGTAGTTCACTTTGTTTGTTCTCTGTTGATGGTCAGCACCAAGCAGTGTGTGAATATTATGTCTTTGTAGGAGCAGTGCTATTTTTGTTTGTTTATTTGTACTTTGTGTGTTGTATTGTTTCATTATCTTAAAAAAACCAAACAACTTTTGAAAAACACAAGCCTTATCGGGGAAAAAAAACTTTTTTAAAGTTTTGAACACTTGAAACTTCCATTTGTGTATCACTGTAATTTTTTCATTCTTTTTAAACAGACCAGCTTTGCAGCCAAGATGAAAAGGGTATGTGTGTGTTACCACTGTTCTGCCAGGAGAGCCGAGGTCTCAGCCAAGTGGTGTGGGATCAAGATTGCAAAGAAATTGGTGTTGTGGTCTTGCAGGAGATGCAGGAGACACCCAGTGTTGGTTTGTGTGTTGTGCTGCAGGAGTCTGGACGTGAAACACCCTCCTCCACCCGAGCTTCAAGTGTGAATGGCACCGACGACGAGAAGGCATCGCACGGGGGCCCTGCTGAGGCACATCTCAAATCTGAGAATGATAAATTAAAATTTGCTCTAGCCCAAAGGTGAAGTTCCTGTAGAGCATAAATTGCATTGGAAAAGTGTGCTGTAATTATCTGATGGATAATCATATTAACAGAAATTATTCAGATTGCAATTAATTTGAAATGGTGCTGCAGAACGGACGAATGAACAGATTTTAGCAAGTATCTCCTGGTATCCGGTTGAGAAATATTTCCCATTTCATTTATTCCTGATGTAGTTTGTGAAGAAATAAGCCCTCTTTTATTTTGCTGATGCCAACTATTATAACCATCTTCTTTCGGGAAGTTTTAGAACTACAGAAATAACATTAGAGTCATAGGGGAGCAATTGCTGCTGATAACATGTGAAGCCAATCTTTCTTTGAGTTTGCTACACTTACTTTGATGAAAATAGATATGGATATTTAAAATTATGAAAGGCAATGAACTCAACCATAAAAAGTTGAAGTGAGAAGTATAATTTCATCAGAGTGCTTGGAAATCTTAGGGGATATTTCTAAATTGTGGACAGAGCCCCTTGAAATCACATTTTTTGCTATTTGCTTTGATAAATAATTTGGAAATGCTGAGAAGAGTAATTTGCAGCTGTAGTGAAAATACAGGCGTTGCAATATGCAAAGTTACAACATTAAAATAGAGTAATTCTCTATTGGGATCTTGCCTTGTCTGCCTCTTGCATGTGAATGTGTATCTGTGAATGGAAGGAAAATCTAACAAGATCAAGCTACTCTTAAAAAAGTATTTAAAAAACAAAGCATCACTGTAAGCAGCATTTTCCAGTGAGCAATTCAAGGTTGCATATATTATGTTTGAAGTACTACTTCTCTCTTTATTGACATTTCAGTAGCTTAACCTGCTTCAAACAGTAATGTGAGCTCATTCCTCTTGCTGAAGACACCTCCACAGGCAGGCAGCAAGTAGCACACAGGGAGTTTCAAAGCCTTCCTCCCGTTCACCCTCTAATCTTGTGCTCTGTGCTGCAGCTCAAAGCTTTGGGGAATGAGTAGTTTAATTCTGCAGCATTATGTAACACTTTTATAGTTAAGACTCAGCATTAAAATAAATTCAAATATAGATCATGTCAACCCCCTGAAATCTTCCATTTGGGATTGCTGTGCCATCTGCAGATGTGCAGAGTGGCTGGGCTGCAGGTGCCCAGCCCCAGGTGCTGCAGCCACACAGCTCAGGGGCTGCAGGGACCTGCCAGGGGAGACCCCTGTGTGCAAGTGGCCCCTACAGCCTGCTCTGACAGCAGGGCTTTTGTTCCAGACACAGGCACTGCTGCTGGGCTTGGTGGATCCCTTTGTTTTGACGGAGGCGGTCAAATTAAGGCTTTTGTTCTCCCCGGGAATGTCATGGCTGAAGGCAATTGCACACATCTGAGTGCTCTTCCTCCTATTGCAACAAATTAATGGTGAACACACCGCGGTGGGGGGGTTTGCAGGCAGGTAAAGAACAGCAGCTCGCAGGGACACAAGGTGAAACCACCTCACGGTGTCCTGTTTTTCTCAGCTCATCCAACGTGAAGAAGTGGGAGACGGAGCTGCAGTCGCTGCGGGAGAGCAACGCGCGGCTGTCCACGGCCCTGCAGGAGTCAGCAGCCAGCATCGAGCACTGGAAGAAGCAATTCTCAGCCTGCAAGGAGGAGAACGACCAGCTGAGGGGCAAGGTAGAGAACACACGCCCAGGAGAGCCGCCCCTGCAGCCAGCTGCTGCCACCAGGGCTCCTGCTCTGGGGTCTCTGCGGCTTCTCGCTGTGTGTGCTGGCAGATGGAGCTGGCCTGTGAAAGAAAGGGAGGTGGATGGGGAGCTCAGGCAGCTGCTGCCCTCTGCACACAGCGGGCAGGAGGGAGCAGAGGAGCTGCTGCACCACCTGAAGCTCCCTGAGTCAGGATTTGGGAGACTTGGTGTCAGCAAGACTCTAAAAGTGGGACTGCTATTGCATATGCCTGTCAAAGCTCACTTAAATACTGCCAGATATGGATGAGCAGAAGGCAAGGTTGTGGCCTGGCTACCCATAGGAACCCAGCCTGGGAGCCAGTCAGGATTAGAAGCAAATCCCAGCAGTGTGCAATGAGGATGTGAGTTATTTCCTCAGCACTGTGGCTGTGAGCTGGGACCTCCAGCACTAACACCTGGCACATCTCATCCAGAAACTTGCCAACAGGCATCATCAAAAGCCTTTCCCCTTCATTACTGAGCACATCTCTCAGTTGTATAAGATGGAGGGTAGCAATGGCTACAGCAGAGAACAAGTCAGGAATCTGTGAAGGTTTAGAGTAGTCATTAGTACCATCTCAGATAATGCTGTGCTGTCTGCAGCAGCCCCTATGGGCACAGGGGATCCTGGGCATGGGGGATCCTGGTTTCCATGAGCACTGCTTTTGCAGAGATATTTTCACCCTATTCATCCTAAATGCTTTTGGAAAAGCTGGATCCTTTTCCTGCTGCTTAGGTGGATCACTGGGACATTTGAAGTAGAGGTCAGATTGGATCAGTCTGGTGAGGATATTTTTTTGTTTAGTGTTTGCTTTTGAAGAGGGAAGGAATTTCATGTCTTTTTGTGTGTCAGTAGGCTGCAAGTAGTATTTCACTGTTGGAGGAGGTTTGGATTGTTTGTTGGCACTGAAAGTCCTTGTGGAACAACACTCTTTTTTCTGAGGCCAGCATTCACTGTTCATTCACTGGTGTTTTATGGGTGCTCACTGGAAATGCAGAGATCAAACCAGAGCTGTATTAACTGATGTTACATTAACAAATTAATATTAGTTGTTACATGATTTGGGTTCCTATATCCAGTCTGTTGTGGATAGGGGGGAAGTGAGGCACTGGAACAGTGTGTTATGGGAAAATACCATCTTTTGCAGGGTAGTTATTTCCCTTTCTGTACTGTTGCAGGGAAAAGTTGTTCTCATCAACACATGCCACATCCCAGCAGCTGTACTAGAAAAGAGGAGATTATTAAAACACCACTGCTCTTACTGCCTCTTCAAAGTCCCCATGCTGGTGGCCAGATTGTGCAGCAGTGCTGTCTGTATAATGTGCTGTCTTTCTCTGTACAGGGAGGTTTTCTGAGGTTTTTCCCCAAGTAGGTTCCTTGCTCAGAGCTCACATTGCACCACTGCAGTGCCCTGGGAAGTTCCTTCTCCTTTTTTAATTGGGTCAGAGTTTTTTGCATACTGCTCTACCTTCAAATGAGGGAAGTTATAATCCCAAAGCAACATGGAGCTGAGAATTAAAGTACATACTTTAATGAGCTGGTCCATTGGCCTGTGGGAAGTGCATCTCCTGGGAGCTGAGTCCAGGGCTGGCAGCAGGAGCTTTGGAGAGAGCAAAGCACATCCCTGGGCGAGAGAACAAAGCTGCAGATGTTGCTCTGAACTGGTTCTCCCCCCAAAGTTTTGATGTTGTGTCCCTCATACACCAGCTAGAATAATAAGCAACCCCCAAGAGATTTCTTCTCCTAGTGTGTTAAGAAAATCCATTCCTCATAGCCTTGTGTTGGCTTCAGAGGAGTGAAGTGCAGATTTTATCCCCAGTTCCACTTATTTTAGCAGCCCAGTGTTTTGTGCATTCCTGAGTTACAAGAGAGATTGTAAGAGAGAATAAATACAGACCCAGGGTTTCCTAGTGGATGTGTAAATTGACTCTTTTGAAGGAAAGAAGTGATAATTTGGTTGTGTGAATCAAATGTTGTGATTTAGGAAACAGATCCCATGTCCATTTCATCAGCTGTGTTCTGCCCCAGATTTTCAGAAATCTGAACAATTTCACCTAATGTCTGACATTTCTTAAAGATTGAAGAACTGGAGGAACAGTGCAATGAAATAAACAAAGAGAAGGAAAGAAATGCACAGTTGAGTAGACGTCTCCAGGAGCTGGAAACAGAACTTCAGGACAAAGAGCTGGTGAGTGCCCTGAACACAAAAATGGCATTTTTCATGTTTGAGTGGGACTGTCTGCTTCTGTCCTTGGGTGTAGATTTATGGAGTGGCTCACGTGCCACCAGAGGCAGCTTGATGTCCTGGGTGTTGCCTGTTTCCAGGTTTTCCACGTACAGTCCCTTGTTTGGGAGTGTTTCTCCATCCAGGTTCCATGATGTGCTATGTGCTGTGGCTGCACACTGTAATTTGGCAGGGGTTAGAAAAAAAGATGCTTTTATGTACACAACACTTGTCCTTGTAGAAGAGCCAGTGTTGAAACTTGGTGCCCAGTGCCAGACAGATGTGTGCTGAGAACAGATTCATTTGACTCTCCCTGTGCCAAAAATTCCTGTAGACATCAGGATTGCCATTAAAAAGACATCATTTAGAAAATAATTTGGCATTTGTGTAACAAGTCCTGTTTCTTTTCTGGATGGCTCATAGTTTGCAGCTTTGCTGGTTTATGTTCTCACTCTGATCTCAGGACTAAAGCCAGGAGTGAGAAATTCAGATTCATCTAGAGTACAGAGTACCCCAGTTTGTCATTTTTGACATTACAGGGTGTTAATTTTTCTAAGGGGAATGATGGTTTGGAACCCCAGAACAGTGGGGAAAATACTGAGAAGCTCTTTTCTTTCCATTGTCACACCAACCAAATGCTCTGAGCTGGCTGAAGAGGAAAAGCAGTGCAGGAAAGTTTGCCATGTGCCATTACAACATCTCTGCAATCTCTGGTGCTCTTAAAAGCTCTGCTGTTAAGGGGTTTTCTGGTGCTGGAAGGAAATAGTTTAGGGAGATGGATTTTGATACACTGTCATAAATATAGTGTTTTTCAGCTCTTTATTTCAAAGGAAATTGTAATGCTGTCTTCCCAACCTTTCTGTGGCAGTAGCACATAGAACAGCCCTTATTCTCTCCTAGAATTCTCCTCAAGGTTCACATTTTTACTGTACCAAATGAACCAGAAAATTGATCGACTTGTGAATTTTACAAGCCTGTCTTCCATTTACACTGAAAATACCCTAACTTGTTATAAAAATTCATGCCTACATTAGCATGTTCTCAATTAGCTTTAAACTACCCATAAGTAATCTTTCATGGCCTGGACTCCAAACCCACATGAAGTGTGCTGGTGGCATTGCCATGTAAGAGCAGCTGCTGATTCCCTCCTGGTGCTTGTCCACCAAGTGCTTCCTCCCCCAAATCCACATCTTGGATTTTGGACAAGGCTCCTGTGGGGAGCAGTGTCAAATGCTTTGCACAAGTCCAGGTAGTCCAGGGGAACACCCCTGCTGCATTCTCTGGAGATCATCACCTACATGGGCAGTTTCTGGAGGAGGATCTTGCACTTTTTTTCAAGTTAAGTTGTCTTAATTTCCAACAGAGACATGAATTCCTACTGTTGCTCTTTCCATTAACTCCCTTCATCAAGTCTGCTCAGTTTGGGTGGTGAGGCCAGAACCAAATACAGATTTTGGGGGAGGGGGAAGGTGGTGGTTCTCAGAGCTGTGCCATGGAGAAAAGCCCATTACTCCTGTGTTCTGTAATGATGTCTCTCTATGTGCAGCTGGTAAAGCCACTGGCCTTTTTTTTTTTTTTTTTTGCTGTCATATGTCATTGAAATTGTCTAATTTACTCTTTGCTACCATCTATAAATTGCTTGTAGGATTACAGCCATTCAGATTTCTCTGGTATTTAATACATCTTTTGCATAGTTACATGGCTTAGGTTAAGATTTTATTAATAGAATTCATGGAATTCATGCAAGAGATGGGATTACATTGCCTGTTTTAGAAATGGAAAGTAAAAAATTTAGTGAAAAAATGTATTCTTGTAGAAAATTAGCAATTTTGGAATGCAGGCAGGTTATTTTGATTATTTTCCATCCAAATACTGTGCAGAATACAATAAAATATGCAAAGCCATTTCATCTTTTCAGATTTTCATTATGTTTTAAATTGAAGCTTGCACTAATATTTTTTCTTTTATGTTTTCAAAGGAACTGGAAGAGCTCCGAAAGCAGGGTGAAATTATACCAGAGCTAATGTCAGAATGTGAATCTGTATCTGAACAATTACAGGTACAGTTAGCAGTAAAATTAGTTTCAAAATAGTTGGTACCTTTCCTCAACTTTTTTTTTTTATTGTAGCTGTATGCATTTCTCTATTCAAATGTCACTGTTTCAAGGCAAGAGAGGTCCAGTTTGTAAAAACAAAAAATGCTAATTACATGCAAAATACACAGTGCCATTCCCAGCACAGGAGTGATGAAGTAGCTCCACTGCAGACACTGGTTTGCCTGGGATCATGCAGCATCCATCTCCTGCAATTCCAGGCTGTCCTGTATCCCATGTTTGTGCTGCTCTGGGCTCATGGAGCTGCACCACTGCCACGTGTGTGGAGCAGCTGCCCAAGACCTGGGGGTAATTGCTGCAGTGCAGCAGGGCAGGCTTGGGGAAAGAGGCAGATGAGCACAGCTGCTCAGCACCAGGCTGAAAGTTCACCTGGGGATGTGTCCCTGTGCTGTGACATCCACAGTGCTGGCAGGAGCCCTGCCCCAGGCAGCAGCTGGACTCTGGGCATCACCTCCTCCAGTCAGGTCTTGTGGAAATGCAATAAATTAATACATGAAAAGAGAACAAAAATGAGCAGTCTCCATCGATGAGGTAAAATCCAATCAATAAATAAGCCATCAGGCAAAGTAGAATTTTAAAAAATACCAATAAATCCCAAAGTGCTGAATAAAGCAACTTTATTCCTCAGACAGTATTTCCTAAGTTTGTTTTTCAAGGTTAAACCACTGTAGATAATTCTGTATGTAATTGATGGCCCAGAGTCTAATTCTGTCACTGTAGCAATGACACAAATGTATGCACAGTTCATGTTTAAATCCAGCTGAATTTGAAGATATCAACCAAATGACAAAGTCTGATGCAAAGCATCTTTTCCAGTTAATCTGTGTCCTTTCCTGTGTGGGCTTTTAATCTGACACGCTCCTGTCACTTGCTCTCAGAGGTGCTTGTGTTAATCAGTTTACAGAAGTTAGAGCAAACTCTCACAGCCCAGCTGCCAGTTGTTGCTTTAATTTATGAAATGCTGCTCACCCTTCTTCTCTATGATTCATCTTATTGTCTCTTTTGTCTTTAAGGCTGCTGAGAAAAAGAACAAAGATCTTGAAGAGAAAGTCAGAACGCTAAGGACAGAAGTTGAAGAGAACAAACACAGGCAGACCAACCTTAAAACTGAATTAAAGAATTTTTTAGATGTACTAGACGGGAAGATAGATGAATTACATGATTTCCGACAAGGACTGTCTAAACTTGGGGTTGACAATTAGATGGCAATAGATCTTTTTTGTAATCTAGGGTCTGGATGTTTGATGTTTTGTTGATCCCAAACGTGTGTTTTACAAAATATAACTAGAATGTTCCACTTGTTTGCATTGGTTTTGTACATAGAGGCTGAAAATTTGCTGTGGGGTTTTTTTGGTGGGTTTCTTTATTTTTTTTTTGTTTGTTTATTTACCAAACCAATCATGCTGCTCACTGAATTCTGTTGAGATTAGAAACTTTCTATATGGCTGCTCTGGCTTTGTGGGGTTGGGAACAGGTCGAGGGTTCTGTCTCAGGAATCTGGAACTAGATCTACCTTAAAATGAATATGCAGTTAGTTGTTGCAGGGAAATTTATATCTTTCTTAAGGGCTGTTGCAACCATAGAAACAGAAAAGAAGTCTTTTTCTTGTCTGGACTACCAGCACTCTTAGCAGAATTGACTTTATTCCGTGGTGGAGCAGAGAGGTTGGCTGGAGCCCCTGCAGTTTGTAAAATGTGCCTGTGATGAGCTGCAGTCAGGAGAATCACTTCTCACAGATACCAGGATCTTTAGGGACCATGTCAATCAGGCCCAATTCAGCCAAAAAGAATGCAGTGGATTTCAGATAACCTCTGATGGAGGTTTCGTGTGCTTGCCTGGACCCATAGAGCACAAAGTCAAGAATGCAGAAATGAGTTCCAGCTCTTGAAGTCAGTGTCTCACCAGTCAGTGAGAGCAGCTTCTCTTGCTTAGCAGCATCACCTCTCTGGCCTTCAGTTTTGAACCCATCTAGTTCCATCATTATGTGCATCTCTGAAAAATGCCCACCTGAGTCTGGGGACCAGATATTTCTTTTTAAAAGTGCTATGTTGCTGGTTTGCACAGGACTCATGCCCCTCTGTGTGCAACTTGATCATTGTTGTTTTGCAGCAGTGAGGAAGGAGAAATGAATCTGAAAAGCATCATCAGGTTACTGGGAGGTGTTGCTCAGAAGCAAATTTCTGCCCAAGAGACTGGCAGGGCAATGGCCACAGGAAATTAAAGTTCTTTCCTAGAATTTCTGTATTCTCTGGCAGTAGGGTAGGAATTAGTCACCAAGTTAGGTTATACCAAAAAAAAACCCCTCAACCCCAGAGGCAGAAATGCTCTTTTATTCTTGAACTGATTATTCAGCAACTCTAAGAGTGTGTTGAGAAATTCAAGGTCATTCACCCTGGCCTTCAGTGAGAAGGAAATTCAGTTCATCAGAGACAGGGATGTAAAAAAGGTGAGAGAGGAGAATCCAGCCCAGGCTTTGCTCTTTCCCCAAGGACTTCCTTCAGCTTCTTTCTCTTCTTTCTCCATAACCTGTTTTGAGAGTGTTTAATTAATTAATTCAGGAAAGTACTTCTGTGTACATGACATTGTAATTTGCTTGATTCAGACAACAGTTTGGGTAAGCACTGTTTTAGTGCTTGCCAGCAGGGACTAATATAAAATGGCCATGCTTTTCTTGGAATTTCAGGGCTTTTTCCTTTTTTTGGCACATCTTGATTATTAAAGTGACCTTTAAAAAAAAGGTGGGTTGTAGATGAAACATGCATTGAATACTTTTTTGCAGATGAATATATAATCCCCGAGGTGGAGATAGGATCTGCAATTGTCCCTTGAATTTTCATTTCATCTCTTACTGTTACTTATCTTCATTGCCTGTTTTTTAGAATGGACTTTGAGTATTTTTGCTTTTACTCCTCTGAAACAATGGATGTAAAGCTAGGACCTTTCATAGCCGTTATGACCATTTACGTCTCTTTTTAAAAAAATTTATTTAGGCTGTTGATATTTAAAAATAAAAATAAAAATCAGGTACATAGCATGTAGGCGTGTGAAAATTAGACTTTGCCAGCATGGAAGATTCAACAGTTGCATAATGTGGGGTTAGATCAGACTTCTCAAAATTGAAAATGACGTCAGCAAGTGTGTGGTTGTGCACAAGTAGTCTCCATTTTTAGTCTTTTTATTTGATAGAAAGTCAGATATACACCATAATTTAGCAGGCAGCTCATCCTGCTTCTCCTCTCCTCCCATGCTGCTTTTTGGTCTCTGCATCAGCTGGGAGCCTCAGGATAACACAATTAAGAGCTGCAAGCAATACTGGCAGTCAGGGCCCTGCTCCTCCCAGTGGTTCATTGCTTTTGCACCAAGGACCCTGCCCTATCTTCCTGTTCCTGCTGAGTGATCTTAGGGCTTCTCTGTTTGTTTTAACATAAATTGTTTTTAACATGATGCTGGGTAAAGGGATGCAAAAGACTGTGAAAAAATTACATTTTCTGGTTTAATCCAGATCTTTGTTTTCCACTTTAGTCGGGTCTGTCTCAGATCCAGTTCATTAGGAATGTATCAAGCCACTCTTAAATTGCAAGAGAAGTGTTTCCATGGGATTGCATCGATTAAACAGATGGAGTTTGATGGTGGCACATTAAGCCAGTGCATGGCTGTGTCACAGGCAGTTATTTCTGGGTGCTTAGTGCCCACCAGAGGAGCAATGGAGTGTCCTTAAAGAAATCCCTGCCCTGTCTCTTCTGTCTTGCCCCAGATGTATGTATCACATATCTGCTATTGCTCTGATGTTGAGTCCTTAGGGATGCCTGTACACAGCTTTAAGCTGTGGGAAATTCTGTCCTTCAGGCCTCCAAGGGCTTGTTTTAATTGCCTTCTTTCTTTTTCTTTCCCAACAGCAGTAAGTTGAGAGCTACTACGTATAATCACTTAAACTCCCCAAAACTCCATCTCTCTTAAGCTTTCCATCTCTTTAATTGGATTTTTCCTCTTCAAGAGAAAAAAGAAGAATGGCAGTGCATGTTCTCAGGAGTGTTTGGGCACCAGCTGCAGCTGCCCTCTCTGGCCTGTCCCTGTCCCCAGCCCAGGGCACTGATGGTGTCACACACTGCATATTCCTTGGTGCTGTCTGGTGGCCCAGCACTAACCCCTGTGCCAAACTGAGAGCCTCCCACTGCTCCTCTGAGGCTCATCCCAGCACTGAAATGCCTCCTCTGTCCTGATGGGAGCACCAGGGCAGCCAGCCTTCCCCCACCAAAATGCACACACCATGCTGTGGGTGCTCTGACCCTCCTTTTGTGCACAGCTGGAATTTCACCTGTCCCTGCGGGCACCCTGAGTTCAGCTGGCAGACACCTGCTTAGGGATGGCCCTGAACACTGCCAGGGCCAAGAAATACTCACCCCTGTCCAAGAGAGGATCTGCAGAGCTTGGTTTTACTTGTTACACAGTGCTGGGCTAATCCTGGTCTCCCTGTGCTGTCAGCAATGCCGTGGTCAGCGCTCCACTCCCACCCAGCCTGAGCACATTTACAATTTACAGGGGGCTGTGCCTCACCTTGGGTGACCATGAGTTCCCTTTCTGGGCACAGGTTCCTCCCTCTGAGTGGTTTTTATGGCAGGAGCTCTCCTACCTCACTTACATGGTCTTTCCTTAACAAAGGACACGTGCTTGGCTCTTCCCTGGTGCGTTTCTGTCAGCTGCACCCCACAGTCCTGCCACGCTCCATCCTGCCTGCCTGGCATTCAGCCTGGGAGCTCCAGCAAGAGAAATCTGTGCTGGCCTCCTGTGGCACCAGGACACAGTGTGACTTGCTGACCTTTGGGTGAGATGCTTCTTTGAGGTGATGTTAGAGCTGCTGAATAATGCCAGGGTTTGAAGGGTTTTGACAAAATGAGAAATAAACAAGTGTACCTTGTATTACATAAAAGCAAAAGGGACATAAAAAATGGATGGAGTTATTTTCAAGGGGAAAGAATATTCCATTAGATATATTATGTCACTTTTTTGGAAAAATACCTTAGTCTCATATTAGGAATAAATGATTTCAAAATGAAAAAATGGAAATTTGTTGCACAGCTCAGAATAAAGAAGATTAACCTTTTTGGATTTTTATTACTTGGCTGAATCTTTCTTTGCCAATTCTGACTCAACTTCACAAGTAGTTCTGTTTGGCCTAGAAGTGCATTTTCAGCAAATGCAGTACTTTGCAGTGTTCTGTCTACATTGGTGTCTCCTTTACTAAGTGAGCTCACTGGAAGAAAACTCTTTTTTTTAAGAAATTCAACACCACCTGTCCTTTTCTGTATCCAAGCATTCAAAAGATGTACTTTCTAAAAACAGCTTTACACTGGGTTCATCTGTGGCCAGAAAACAAATGTTATTTAGACAGTATCTTTTTTTTTTTTGGACAAACACCTGATTTTGGTTTTTATGTGAGTGATTTAGGGAGAACAATTTTTTAAAGCTGCTCATTGAATTAAGGTGAGCAGGAGGGGTTCCTGCTGTCCCTGGCACTGCCATTGTCTTACAAGGGTACCAGCCAAAGCACTCGTGGTGCTCACCTGCCCTGGCCAGTGACTGCTCAGTGGCTTGTTGGGCACACTGGCAGCAGGGCACAAATTGTCCAGAGATTTCTCTTCTCTTCTCTTCTCTTCTCTTCTCTTCTCTTCTCTTCTCTTCTCTTCTCTTCTCTTCTCTTCTCTTCTCTTCTCTTCTCTTCTGTTTATTTTTTTCCCCCAAGTCTTCATTTCTCTTCCTTATTGATTTTTTGCCACCTTTGGCTGTGTCATAAGTGACAGAAGGAAAATTCCCTGCTACTGTCACCACCTTGCAGTGGTGGGAGTTCCTCAGCTCTTCCTTAGGCTCTTCCAAAGAGTTATCTTGGCAAAACTCTTCAAAGCATCAATGGTTTGTAAGGAATATAGTGCTGTCTTCCTGAGCCTATGGATTAACAGAGATAAAACCCCTGTCAGGCTGAAATGCCTCCCTCAGCTCAATGTGTGCCCAGGGCTAAATCTGAAGGGAAGGGGTGTAAGGGGATGCAGCAGCAGCAGCAGCAGCAGCAAGGTTTTTTGCTAATGTTTCAGCAGAGATTTCAGTGAAAGATGTGCTCTGCCCATGAGCTCTGGATGGCCACACTGATCCACCACCCCCCTGCCTTTGTCCAGGCAGTTCCAGGCTTGTCAGGCCTGTAAATATCAGAATTCCTCAGCATATCACACAGGGGGTGACAGGGTGCGAGGGCAGCACAGCTGGGAGAGCAGGGCAGCCATAGCTCTGGTTATGGTCAGGCACTTCCAGCCAAAAATAGGAGAAGCTGTTCCTGTCCCACAGGGCCTCAGCAGTAGCAGGGACCTTGCAGGAGGGCAGGAACAGCTTTTGGGAGCTGAGGGGCAGCAAGGAGTCCTGGGCTGGGCTGGCAGGCTCTGGCTGTGGGCACGATTTAGCAAAAAACCAGAAAGCTAATCTAGGGTCATTTTTCTTTCCATGGATGGTGCTCAACGAGCACCTGTGTGTCAGGAAAAGCCATGCACAGCCACGAGGTGAATCCAGACACAGCCAGAGAGCCCCAGCTGCCCCCCAGGCTGGCCAGGGATGCTGTGCCATGTCCCAGGAGCTCAGCAGGGCTTTAGGCTCACTGTTGGAATGTAAACCTGACGTGAAGTTTGCACATTTTAAATACCATTCTCTGCAGGAAATGATAACTGAAATAGGGTCAGGAGATGAATGATAAATGTGGTGAAGGTGCTTCCCAAAGGAGGGCTCTCCTGCAGGCTGTGGGCAGAGCTGGTCCTGGCCAGGAGGGCTTTGCTTGCATCCCTGGGGGATGTTGCATGTCCAGCCTTTGATTTTCTACTGTGTTTTATGTTAGCTCTTCTTCTTTTTTTTCTTTTTTTTTTCTTTTTTTTTTTTTTTTTTTAAGCAGGTAGCCTGAACATACAATCTTCAGATGAAGGTGCCTATACTTCCAAAAATTTTATATGCACATTTTGAAAGTTAGTTAATTTAGTTACCTAATAATAATGGTACATACAAGAGAGGCACTTGAGAAAAATCTGTCTGCTATTGTATTTTTGTTTGGGTTGGGTTTGTTTGTTTTTTTAACACTGGTCAGCAATAATTATTTTAGCCATATACTAGCTAAAAAGACCGAAAAGTAAGATTTGTGAACTAAGCTTCTAAGTTTGCAGGATTTTGATTAACCTGGGTATGTGATGAGGAAGCTATGCTCAGTAAAAGAGTATTTTGCAGCATTTAGATGTTTTCATTTAATTGCCTAATAGTGATCATGAACATAATATTCTATAAATCTCATCATGAATGACAAACAAAGCACATCGTTTTTAACATGAATATATCCCTTGTAGTTGAAAGTTCTGAGAGTGTACTAGTGTGGTCTGCTATACCAAAATATTTAGATTATTATGAGGTTTTAGTACTAAAGATAAACATACACCCTGTTTTTACTGTTTCAAGTAAAGTTTAGTGAATGACAATTTGTTGATATACAACTGTGGGAAAACACTGCAGTGCTCTAAATGTATATTTTTATTTGGGTTTATTATATTTAGTATATGTTTCAATGAAAACTGAAGTGTTTACTACAGTTGGATCATTGTAAAAACATCTCTTACCTCATTTTGTCTGCTGTAAAAAAGTACTATCCTCTTTTTTTCTTTTTTCAAATTGACCATAGACAGTCAATGTTAATATTTAGACTCCTAGTAGCAGTAAATGCTGGGTTTTATATCTATAAAATGAAAACTTGATTTTTTTCTTTATGAACTTATTATATAACTTTGTGATTTTTATCTGATTTTATTGTAACATAAAGTTGTTTTATGTAAAAATATATAGTTTAAGTAAAATCTCTTGTCTTACTGTCTTCATTGACTTCAGAAAATTAATATCTTTGAGGCTGCAAGTCTGAACTCAATGGAATGCTATCCTTTGATCAGAAGAATGTGATTTTGGTCGATATGTGTGGTATCAAGACTTGGAAATTTCAAGAGCTCTTTTTCAAATGGTGGCGCTTTAAAATGTTTCTCTTGCTTCACTTTGCTCCATTAGCCCAGTCAGAGGGGATGCAGGATCAGTGGTACTTACCTGACTGGAAAAGTAGAATTTATAATTATTTGGAGATGAAATTTTGGATTTATTGAGTGCTGAGAGAGGCCTATTGTCAGGAAGAGGCTTTTTGTTGCCCTGTTTAGGGTATGCTCAGGACTGAAAACCCTCCTGTGTTTGCTGTAAGTGATGCAACTTCTCCTGGTGGCAGCTGAAGCTGCTTTTGTCCCTGGAGGAATCACCTGGGACTGAGGATGAGTCTCTGTGTTGGAATGAGGGATGTTTGGGCAGCCCAGCAGCACAGGGCAGTTATGGGAGCCCTGGGGTGAGGCTGCTCTGTCATACACACATTTTATGAAAAATCCTTTCCTTAGGATTTTTTCTCCTGAGAAGCTGAGAGGCCTCAGAAATGAAATGTAAACAGTAATTACCTGCTGCTGTGGAATGCAACAGTGGATCTGTGATTGGTCTCATGTGGTTGTTTCTCATTAATGGCCAATCACAGTCCAGCTGTCCGGACTGTCTCGGTCAGTCACAAGCCTTTGTTATCATCCCTTTTCTATTCTTAGCCAGCCTTCTGATGAAATCCTTTCTTCTATTCTTTTAGTATAGTTTTGATAGATATCATAAAATAATAAATCAGCCTTCTGAAACATGGAGTCAGATCCTCATCCCTCCCTCATCCTGACCCCTGTGAACACGGTCACAGCTGCTCCCCAAGGCTGCAGCCCAGGGGCACCTGGCAGGGAGCAGCACAGACAGTAAATACATCCTGCTGCTGGACACTGATCATACAGCAGCAGGGTTTCTGTCTCTGCACCAGGCCAGCATTCCCCAAAGGAAATAAGAGGTTTGAGGACTGTAAAGTGGCTGTGGCTCATTGTGCCTCTGTTACTCTGGGCTACAAGGCTGCAAATGTCAGCTTTGGGGTGAGCAAGAAACTCATCTGCCCCTGACCTTTAGTCAGAGCTCTTCTACCAGGAGCCATCAATAGTTCTGACGAGCAGTGCAGCAAATTCTGGCAGTCTCTGAATAACCAGGTACTACAAACCAGTAGCTACAAAACCAGCTTATGTGCATCACAGTAAAATGCAAGTAACACTCTCTAATTCTTAGCAAAACCCACCTCCATTTATCTATTTGCATAATTATGAGTGTTAGGACAACAGAAGTATCTGTGAGTACATCCCATCACCTACAGTTATCAGAAGGCAGCCCCATTCTGTCCCTAGCAAGCTGCTGGTCCCACAGTGGACATTCCCACTCCTCCATGTGGGCACTGGGCTGGGCACAGAGGCACCTGTGTGGTACAGCCACACCTGGCACTTGTGTATCCTGTCTGCCTCATTAAGCCCAGGGTACATTTTTAGCATCAGAAAGTCTCTGGTTTGTGTGAAGGGGCTGCTCCTTGCCAGCTGTTCATGGTGCAAGTGACCAGGGGTTCCAAAAGAAGCAGCCTGCTCTGGGATCTGGGGTGAGTGATGCTGCCAGCAGCAATATCTGCTGCTGCTGCTGTCTGTGAACCTTTAATTTTCACATTTGACTGGATTCCTGTCAGAAAGCTCAGGAGCCTCCTCAATGGACTGTGTCCTTCCAGAGTCAGACATTAAAAAGGGTTTTACCTGACTGTGGGCTGCTGAGCTGTGATGTGCCACCTCGGGAGGTCTGATGGAAACATGAGGTGAACTTTAAATCAAACGTTTGACTCTAAATGAATGAACTACCCTTTAATATGTATTCCTTTTGGACACTTTGGATTCCTTCAACAGCATAGGAAAAGATAGGCCATAATTTCCTTCCTTTTGGAGGAAAACCCCCAGCATGGCACCATGGGGGAGGCCTGTACAAAGGTAGTACAGGATGAGATCCCTGAGCAGGAGCAGGCTTGCTCTCTCCATAACACATGTAGATGGTGAATAGGTTGAACTTACATAAAATTCAACATTATTCAGTCCCACACACTTTTAATTTCCCATGCTTTTCATCTAAAGGCATGTCTGCACCAACAAGGGAAGAAAGGAAGATATGTTAATTATATATTATTAGCTGTCTCCCCACTTCCTAGAAGACTTGAGCATTTTTCAAATTCACTGCATACATTTTCTTTTATTTCTTTTTACTCCTGAAAAGTAGCCAAAATCTTGTATAAAATTTTAATTATTTACAACATTAAATATCCTTTACATAATCAGCATTGCCAAGCAGAGCAGAAGAGCAGCATCAGTGAGACTAATACATAATGGGCTGATCTCCTGAGAACAACTGAAACGTTAATGTTAGATACAAAAATGTGTCAGTAGCAGCTGAAAAGCCAGAGACAGGTGGATGACAGGAGCCAGGCCTGACCTGCAGTGGTGGTGCAGCCCTGCTTTGCTTCCACTGGAGCAAAGTCCAACCATCCTTCAAAAACAGAAAAAAAATGCCCTGCCAGGTGCACTGCCAGGTTTGATTTCAGCGAGCAGGGCTAAACATGGCCATGCAAGGCTCGTGAGGCAGCTCTGAGAGGGCTGTGCCAGAGGCTGCCACACGCTGCTCCACTTTGTCACTGCCAGCGCCAGGGCAGCACTGCCACGGGGCTGCTCAGCCTGGGCAGATCTGAGACCTGGGGGATTCTAAAAGCACAGCCAACCTTTGCAAGGCAAACATTCCCATCCTCTTGCAATGATGCATTGCTAGGAACGTGTAACAGATCCCTGCAGCGAGTGCTGCTCAACCCTGACCTCTGCCCAGGAATCTTTCAAAGGCAGATCTTCGTGCTATGAAGTCCCCTTTGGGTCTCAAAATTATTCCTGAACATTGAACATATTTCAATAACTTCAGAAATGTTAGATCATCTCAGAAGCACTGTCTGCAAGGAAATGATCTCTAGACAGAAAGCTGCATGTTGAAAATCAGAGATTTTTGTGAGTCAGCAGGAGGCCCAGCTTCTGCTTTTGAGGCTGCATTCCAGTTGCACTGGCACAGCAGCAAGACACAGCTTACTGAATCAATCATGCTCTAGCAGAGCTTTGGGGACCTACTATTCTCCACCACAAAATGGATCTCTTCATAAATACCAGCCCTCCTGGTGGCAGTGGTTGTACCCAGCACCCCAGGGCTAAAGGCCATGCAGCTTTCCAGGACCACACTTCCATACCATGGCTGGATGCCATGGAGTGAGGGCTTAAAAGGCCCTGAACAACATTTCTTGACAACAGTTTGCATTTAATTAATCAAGTTTATGAGCAGATACATCTGTTGGCACATGAAGCACATTTGAATTGAGTATTTTTGTTTTCCTTTTATGTCCTCTCCATTCATTAGTACTGGCAGTCTATGAAAAAGAAATCTTTGGCTGCTGTAATCAAGAGAGATTGAGCTCTTGCTTTTCTCCTGACTTTTCATCATTGAATATGATTTGTGGCATATGCCCTGGATTGTGCTTAATGTATGCTGGCTGGAGGGAATTCAGACATTTGGGGAATTATAAATAATAGCAGCACTGGCAACATTTTTGCATTATCATGTCACACTGAAAACGTATCAGCTTTCAAAGCAATTTACATTTAGTCTTTTGCCACTTTTTTCGTTGCTACCATTAGCCGTGGCTTTAATTTTTCTCTGGATGCAGGTTGGTACTGTTCATTAGCCTGAAGATGAATGCGACAAAACAGGATGCTGGAGTTCCCTGAAGAACAGAGACCTTTCCAATCCTGCTCATCTATAGCAGTGTTGGGGGCATTTATAAAGATAATCCCCGGCTCTGAAACCTGAGCAATTGCAGTGAATCACTGATCACTCCCTAATGCTGTGGAGGTCCCATGGTCACTGGCAGAGTCATTCCAGCGGGTGGAGAATGGCTTTAGGACAGGGATGAGGGACAGAGGAATGATTAAGAGCCAGAAGGGAAAGAGCAGCGCTG
Organism: Agelaius phoeniceus; assembly: GCF_051311805.1. Lineage (NCBI taxonomy): Eukaryota > Metazoa > Chordata > Aves > Passeriformes > Icteridae > Agelaius > Agelaius phoeniceus. Next base: position 9,830,124 of record NC_135277.1, read on the forward strand.
TTCTCTGCAGCAGATCCCGGCTCACACAGGCAAGGAGCTCCTCGGGCGGAGCAGAGAGGAGGCACTGCCGGCTCCTCACCGGTGAGCCTGCCCAGCCCTAAACAGCGCGGCACGCCCTGCACGCACAGCCCTAAACAGCGCGGCACACACAGCCCTAAACAGCGCGGTACACCGTGCACACACAGCCCTAAACAGAGCGGCACACACAGCCCTAAACAGCGCGGCACACCCTGCACACACAGCCCTAAACAGCTCCGCACACACAGCCCTAAACAGAGCGGCACGCCCTGCACGCAGAGCCGTAAACAGAGCGGCACACACAGCCCTGCACACCCCGCGCTCGCCCGCGCACACCTGCGCACACCCCGGCACGCCCCCGCACACTCACACACACCCCTGCACGGCCGCGAGCACTCCCGCGCACGCTCAGACACGCGCGCGCACGCTCAGACACGCGCGCGCACACCCGCGCACGCTCAGACACGCGCGCGCACACCCGCGCACGCCCGCGCACACTCAGACACGCGCGCGCACACCCGCGCACGCTCAGACACGCGCGCGCACACCCGCGCACGCCCGCGCACGCCCGCGCACACTCAGACACGCGCGCGCACACCCGCGCACGCTCAGACACGCGCGCGCACACCCGCGCACACCCGCGCACACCCGCGCTCGCCCGCGCACACCCGCGCTCGCCCGCGCACGCTCAGACACGCGCGCGCACACCCGCGCACACCCGCGCACACCCAGACGCGCGCGCACGCCCGCGCACACTCAGACACGCGCGCGCACACCCGCGCACACTCAGACACGCGCACGCACACCCGCGCACGCTCGCGCGCGCCCGCGCACACGCGCGCACACTCAGACACGCGCGCGCACACCCGCGCTCGCCCGCGCACACTCAGACACGCGCGCGCACACCCGCGCACACCCGCGCACACTCAGACACGCGCGCGCACACCCGCGTACGCTCAGACACGCGCGCGCACACCCGCGCACACGCGCGCACACTCAGACACGCGCGCGCACGCCCGCGCACACTCAGACACGCGCGCGCACACCCGCGCTCGCCCGCGCACACCCGCGCACACTCAGACACGCGCGCGCACACCCGCGCACACGCGCGCACACCCGCGCACACTCAGACACGCGCGCGCACACCCGCGCACGCTCAGACACGCGCGCGCACACCCGCGCACACGCGCGCACACGCGCGCACACCCGCGCACACCCGCGCACACCCGCGCACGCTCAGACACGCGCGCACACACCCGCGCACACCCGCGCACACCCGCGCACACTCAGACACGCGCGCGCACACTCAGACACGCGCGCGCACACCCGCGCACGCTCAGACACGCGCGCGCACACCCGCGCACGCTCAGACACGCGCGCGCACACCCGCGCACACCCGCGCACACTCAGACACACGCGCGCACACCCGCGCACACCCGCGCACACCCGCGCACACTCAGACACGCGCGCGCACACCCGCGCACGCTCAGACACGCGCGCGCACACCCGCGCACGCTCAGACACGCGCGCGCACACCCGCGCACACGCGCGCACACGCGCGCACACCCGCGCACACCCGCGCACACCCGCGCACGCTCAGACACGCGCGCACACACCCGCGCACGCCCGCGCACGCGCGCGCACACTCAGACACGCGCGCGCACACCCGCGCACGCCCGCGCACACCCGCGCACGCTCAGACACGCGCGCGCACACTCAGACACGCGCGCGCACACCCGCGCACACCCGCGCACGCTCAGACACGCGCGCGCACACCCGCGCACGCTCAGACACGCGCGCGCACACCCGCGCACGCCCGCGCACGCCCGCGCACACTCAGACACGCGCGCGCACACCCGCGCACGCTCAGACACGCGCGCGCACACCCGCGCACACCCGCGCACACCCGCGCTCGCCCGCGCACACCCGCGCTCGCCCGCGCACGCTCAGACACGCGCGCGCACACCCGCGCACACCCGCGCACACCCGCGCACGCCCGCGCACACTCAGACACGCGCGCGCACACCCGCGCACACTCAGACACGCGCGGGCACACCCGCGCACGCTCGCGCACGCCCGCGCACACGCGCGCACACTCAGACACACGCGCGCACACCCGCGCACACCCGCGCACACTCAGACACGCGCGCGCACACCCGCGCACGCTCAGACACGCGCGCGCACACCCGCGCACACCCGCGCACACGCGCGCACACCCGCGCACACCCGCGCACACCCGCGCACGCTCAGACACGCGCGCACACACCCGCGCACGCCCGCGCACGCGCGCGCACACTCAGACACGCGCGCGCACACCCGCGCACGCCCGCGCACACCCGCGCACGCTCAGACACGCGCGCGCACACCCGCGCACGCCCGCGCACACCCGCGCACGCCCGCGCACACCCGCGCACGCTCAGACACGCGCGCGCACACCCGCGCACGCCCGCGCACACTCAGACACGCGCGCGCACACCCGCGCACGCCCGCGCACGCGCGCGCACACTCAGACACGCGCGCGAACACCCGCGCACGCCCGCGCACACCCGCGCACGCCCGCGCACACCCGCGCACGCTCAGACACGCGCGCGCACGCGCGCGCACACCCGCGCACACTCAGACACGCGCGCGCACACCCGCGCACACTCAGACACGCGCACGCACGCGCGCGCACACCCGCGCACACGCGCGCACACTCAGACGCGCGCGCACGCCCGCGCACACTCAGACACGCGCGCGCACACCCGCGCACACTCAGACACGCGCGGGCACACCCGCGCACGCTCGCGCACGCTCAGACACGCGCGCGCGCACCCGCGCACGCCCGCGCCCACTCAGACACACGCGCGCACACCCGCGCACGCTCGCGCACGCTCAGACACGCGCGCGCACACCCGCGCACACGCGCGCACACGCGCGCACACTCAGACACGCGCGCGCACACCCGCGCACACCCGCGCACACTCAGACACGCGCGCGCACACTCAGACACGCGCGCGCACGCCCGCGCACGCGCGCGCACACTCAGACACGCGCGCGCACACCCGCCCACGCTCAGACACGCGCGCGCACACCCGCGCACGCTCAGACACGCGCGCGCACACCCGCGCACACCCGCGCACACTCAGACACGCGCGCGCACACCCGCGCACGCTCAGACACGCGCGCGCACACTCAGACACGCGCGCGCACACTCAGACACGCGCGCGCACACCCGCGCACGCCCGCGCACACTCAGACACGCGCGCGCACACCCGCGCACGCCCGCGCACACCCGCGCACGCTCAGACACGCGCGCGCACACCCGCGCACACTCAGACACGCGCACGCACGCGCGCGCACACCCGCGCACACGCGCGCACACTCAGGCGCGCGCGCACGCCCGCGCACACTCAGACACGCGCGCGCACACCCGCGCACACTCAGACACGCGCGGGCACACCCGCGCACGCTCGCGCACGCTCAGACACGCGCGCGCACACCCGCGCACACCCGCGCACGCCCGCGCACACGCGCGCACACTCAGACACGCGCGCGCACACTCAGACACGCGCGCGCGCACCCGCGCACGCTCGCGCACTCTCAGACACGAGCGCGCACACCCGCGCACACCCGCGCACGCGCGCGCGCACACTCAGACACGCGCACGCACACCCGCGCACATCCCGCACGCTCACACCCGTGCACGCCCCTGCACGGTCTCGCACAACCCTGCACATTCATACACACCCGTGCACGCCCCTGCACACCCGTGCACGCCCCCGCGCACTCTCGCACGCCCGTGAACGCCCCTGCAGACTTATACACGCCCCCGCACGCTCATACACACCCCTGCACAATCCTGCACAATCCCGCACACTCATACACGCCCCTGCACGCCCCGACACGCCCGTGCACAACCCCGCACACCCTCGCACGCTCCCGCACGCTCTTGCACACCCGGCACGCCTGTGCACACCCCCGCACGCTCCTGCACGTTCCTGCACAACCCCGCACGCTTTCACACCCGTGCACATCCCGGCACGCCCGTGCACGCCCCCGCCCACCCCCGCACACTCATCCACACCCCTCTGCACACCTGTGCACGCCCCCGCACGCTCACGCACACCCGTGCACACTCCTGCACGCCCCCGCACAGCCCTGCAGACTCCTACGCAGCCCCGCACACCCCCGCACGGCCCTCCATTGCAGCCGAGAGGGCTCGGGAGGGGAGGTGGCACAGGGAGGGTGGCACAGGGAGGGTGGCACAGGGACTGCGGGTGGCACAGGGAGGAGTGCGGGTGGCACAGGGAGGCGGGGGTGGCACAGAGCTCTCCCGTAGGCCGGGAGCGCAGGCACTGGATCCGGTCTCGCTGTCGCCTCTGCTTGCAGGAAGGGGCTGTGGGAAAGGCGATGCCTCACCCGCTGATGAATGAGTGATTCCAGCTTGTCCCCAGGGGCGGGACAGACTCATTTTCTCAGCCCCGGTGTCTGCCGTGCCCACTGCCACGGAGCCCAGACACACGGAAACCACACACGGATACCAACCACGCTGTGAGCTGGAGCTGGCAGCATTTCCACTCCTTCTGGGTGAGAAGAGGATGAGAACCAGGGCTGAGCAGAGAAACTCCTTTGCAAGGCTCTGCAAAGACACCCGTAGGATGATGTTTAGACTGTTGCCTTGGGATAGAAGCGAGCTGCAAATCTGTGACACTGAGAGTGATTAACTGATGCTCAAGTGAGGGGAACTCCAGGCTCCAGGAGGACGTGGAGGTTCTCTCCCAGCCTGGCCACCAGACTGCTCACCTTGGGGATGCTGTGGGTCCTTTTTGCCAGAAGGTCCTTGCTCAGGGCTGGCCCAAGCCACAGCCGCTGAATGTGATCACCTGCAGGCAGCTGCCCTGGGAGGATGCTGTCCCCCTCATCTTGGCACTTTAATGGGGATTTGGAGCTGGAGGGGGATCTGGTGGAAAATGAACAAACATAGTTTTGCTAAAGATGTTATTTTAAGCAGTTTGTGGCTCACCCTTACTGCAAGAGCAAAGGCCTGCTAAAGATGGCTTGTTTTACAAAGCATTTTCACAAGTAGCTGAGCTGTTAATGTCACTGTTACCTGAGCAGATTTAATTGTGTTGCTTCTTGCTCTCAGCTTAGCGTGACATGCTGAGAATGAAAATCACATACCTTTTTGCCAGGAAAAAAATGCCATGTTCTGGAGCAGCTTTGAGTGTTTCCTCCAGGGATACATTCACATATTGTTCTGAGCAGTTTTTGCTGCCAAGGTTTGCTGTGGCATTTATTAAAAAATGCTTTCAATATCACTCACCTTTTATCACCACCATGGGTTTAGCTGAAATGATGTGTCCCTCTCTCCTACCAATATCACGTTGTTATTGCATGTAGTGCACAGATGTGCTCTTGGATGCAAATACAGCTTTTGGAATTAAATCCATGCTTTTTGACTGGGGGCATGCATAGCCTTAAGTCCCATTTTCTCCAAAGCGTACATACTCTTATCTTCCAACCATTTTGCAGAGGAAAAGAGAAGCAGAGACTGAAAAGAGAAGCATTTCCCAGCTTTCTGTTAGTTCTAATCAATGTCTTCACACTCTTCCTCTTTGTTCTTCTTTCTCCTGGTGTACATGTGCATCTTTTTATTTTAAGGGATAAAAGAAGGAAGTGATTGAAGGATGGAGAATGGGTGCTGCCCTGAAAACCTTCACCACTTCAAGCCCTTCTATTCAGAGCTGTTCCACAATCCCCACTATCCCACAGATCCACGTTGTGACACACTTGCTCAAGCCCCTTTAAGTCTGGGTCACTTCAAAGCGTTCACACTCAGATTTGATTTGCCTGATTCAGTACCATTTTGCAGGAAAAAAAAAGGTCAATATTCAGCTTATGAGCCAGCCCTGTGCACTGAGCTGGAGGGTTTGTTTTGGAGAAGCTTCATAAATCCCAAAAGGCAGCATGTGGACAGAAATGGTGACAAACCCAAAGCTGCACTGACACCACCTGCTACGGCCACAGTGCCCAGCACTGCTGCCACGACACTTCTCTTGCTGTGATCAAAGCACTGGTGTTTCAAAGAGAAGTTCTTTCAGTCAGACTAAATAGCTTTTTGAATACATTAGCTTTAAACCTCTGTAAAAACACTGGCAGCTGCTGTCTGGACTGCCCTCACCATAGTTAGAAAGATCACAAGCCACAGTGATACTGATTTATAGAAACCGATCTCTTTACCTCCTGACTGGGATTTCCAACAAATTTATGCATCATTAACTCTTTAAAGCCAGACAACTGTATTTTTTCAGTTTAAAAAATCAGTGTCTGCAGATGGACAATTAGGGCAGACTGTTCCCACCAAGAGATTCACTTACCAGCCCAGAGTGAAGTAGTTTGAGAAAGGTATTTAATGTCAAAAAGATGTCCCAGCATTTTCCAGGTTAATATTAAACTGGTCTGGTAGAGCTGGTTATCACAGATCCAACCCATCAGTCCAGTTTCTCCTCTTCTGTCCATCAGCCCTTGCACTTTGCTGACAGTGCAGGGCAACAGCAGCTGCACCAAACACAGAGGTGAGAAGGCATCTGCTGAAGCCTGAGTTCAAATCCACATTAAGGCCTCTCTCCTTTTGGCAGGTGGTTTTCTTGAGTCCCCACCAACCCCTGGCACCGGGGCTATTTCTTACCCACCCTCCCCTCCACAGCCCACTGTGGTGATGGTCACAGAAAGACAGAAGAAAAATCTGAGGGCAGCTTAGAAAGGTTTTTTTTTTCTATGTCCTTACATTTGGGCATTTCTCAGAAAATAGGCAGTGGCTTCTTTGCCCTGCAGAGCAAACTGAGCCTCAGGGCAGCAGGACACTGAGCTTACCTGGCCCAGCTGGGCAGTGGCTGCAAACCTCTCCCTGCCACAGCAGTCAGCAATACCAGCAGCACCCCGGGGTGCTTGTCTGACCTCCTTAGAAAGACTTCCAGTGACAGCAACCACCTTTCCAGGCAACCTGTCCCTGCACCTCTCTGCTCTCATTGTTTGTTAGAAAGGTTTTCCTACCATTACCCTGAATCATTTCAGCTGTAATTTAGGCCCCTTATCTCCCTGTGAACACACAGAACAAATTACTTCCCTCCTCTTTGCAGCTGCTTCTTATGTATTTGAAAACTGCTCTCTCACCTTCTTCTCTTTAGGCTAATGCCAGTGCTTCTGTTGTTTACCTTGGCTGTGCTTCTGACATCCAGGAGAATTGGTGGTGCAGCAGCTACTCTGCTGAGTAGGATCCATTAAATCTTGGTAGTGAAGCAGGCAGTGAGGATTACTTGATAGAGGTGAAATCTTCTACACCAACCAGAAAATTGCAGCAGCCCATTTTCCACAGAGCAGACTGCCTGGCTGTCCAGCAAATAAAAGAGGCTTCAGAAAACACGTGGGTTCAGCAGCTTCTGAGTGGATTTTCAAGGATGTTTTTCAGCCTGGGACGTAGAGCTCTGTTGGACAGGAGATCAGACCCAGATGAGCTTCAGACATGTTTAGAAAGAAACCCTTAAGCAGGAGGAATCACTGTCCAGTGGTGCTGATCCTCAGATGGCCTCTCCTGAGTAAAAGTGCTGCTGTTGAACACACAAAAGCTGTAAGATTTGCTGGAGAAATTGCAGCTCACTTAATTCTCTACATTAGGCTGTGTGCAACTTCCCAGGAATGCAACAACAGAGGGTCAGTAAAGGGCTCTGTGCTGTTGGCAGGAGGCACCAGCCTGGGGAGGCAGCCGAGCCTCTGCACCTTCACACAGCTTTAAATAACAGCACCACTGAAGGGCATGGCCGGGGAGAGCTCCCAGCCCCAGCACCACCCTCTGGGCTGAGCACCCCTCTGCCCAGGGCACCCTTGGGGAAGAAATCCTTGCTTTCACAGCATGATTTTGTCTATGGCAAGTGCTCAGTATTGGGGTGGATTCTGCCCTGCTCCCCCAGCCCAGCCCAGCCCAGCTGAGTAACACCTGACCTGTGCTCATGTTCCTTTGGTCTCTGGTTTCATAGCAGTGGACCAAAACCAGTGTTTTTTTCCCAAATCCAAACAGCAGTAGGTGCTTAAACAGTAAAAAATGAACCCCCCGCTGCTGCTTCTGCTTCTTGCATGAAAACTGCTGCATACAGATTTACTGTGCTGATTAAACAGATCTGCTGCTCTACAGTGGAACAGGGAATTAAAGCACTGTATTTTCAATTTTGTTACCAAATTACAATTAATAAATATTTGGGAAAATAAGGGCATTTACATACTCCATTAGTGAGAGTTGCTGTATGGCTGCCACTTGCTATCCAAACCCAGGGTACCATGCTATAAATAATACTCAGTTCACAGCAGTATCCTAAAATGACAGCACGCTGAATCTACTTCTTCTGTCAAGATATACTTTTATTAAGGGTCAGTATAAACTTCAAAAAAATAACTTTAATAATTTGTGCCACTATCTACCCAAAATAGCAAGAGTCTCTAAATTGCATGTAGCTGAATTTTGAAATAGTCAGATTCCAGGCACAATGTAAATACCTGCCATTTGTAAGGCCATCAGGTAATTTAAATTCATGAGAGTAGCTATAAACATGCATTGAAGTTCTCAGTGGAGAAATGGAGCCCTGCATTGCAGGACTAAATCCTGAAAAATATTGTATACAATATTTTGGCTCTTTCTTTCACGTCAACAGGTTGTTGTAAATGTAGATGCATGAAAAACATTTAACATCTAAAAGTTCTCTATGCTTAACCTTTCAGCTAAAAAAGTAAACTTTTCAGTAATTACTGCAGTAGTGTTTATTTCAAACTTGAAACTGATTTTCCCAATCAACATTATCAAGCCATCCCTAAGTGCACACTTTGTAACATGATGATAAATGGAATACCCACGCAGTTATTTAAGAGTGAGCTGTATTAGACAAGCAAAATGTTTAAGAATTTTCTGGACAATGGAGGTAGGAGTGAAAGATTCCAGATTATGCTACATTTTTTGGTCTGCCTCTGTCACCACAGATTTGCTTCTACTTTTATCTGACAAAAGAGATTTTCAGTTATATTTTCACTCCTTAAACTTTGTTGTGATAGCATTACCCACTGTGTAGTAACAATCTAAATAATATATGTTTAAATCCAGCATTTCAGCTGTCTTCAGATGTGGTGAAAACACTACATGGTTGAGCCAGGAACACCTATTAGTGCAAGCATAATTTGGAGTATGATTTATCATGCAAAAATATGAATCTGTATTTCCTACAGAGAATCAGCAGGATTCTTTTACTTTACAAGACATTTTGGACTATGAGAACACCACACACATTTTGGACTATGAGAACACCACACAGTTCCTTCATTTTGACAGGGACAGTCTTCTACAATGTGCAAAATGAGGCCCACACTCTGTTGCAGTCAGCAGGTCTCTTAGGCAGGTTAGTTGTCCCATTCTCCATTATTTTGATCATTGTCCTCCTCTTCTTCAGAATCAGCAGACACTTTCTTAATTCTCTGCATGGCTGCCTTAATGCTTCTCTCTAGCTCATTAGGGGATCCTCTGCTGCCATCCCTGTCAGAATCTCGATTCACTTTCCTTAGTTTAACCCCTTGCCTGATGGCAGAGAGGATGCTGTCCTTCACAGAGGTGTAGGGATTTGGCTGCTCCACTCTGCAGAGGTGAACTTCACTGCGCTTCAGAGAAGCCAGAACTTCATCCATGGAACCTGCAACACATCCAGCTACTGTTACCAGAAAAATGAGACATCCACACTTAAGAGGCCTGAAGCCCTACCCAAGTGCTCAGGGCTCTTCCTTTAAGCTGTGCTAGTGGCTGGGATGGTCTGTTCTGGCACAGACTCTTTCAAGCTCTGCAACAGCAGGCTCTGGAACTGCTTTTAAAAAGCAGTTACAGCTTTTATATCTTGAATTGAGGATCCAATGCCTCTTCATCATTATATAAGGCTGTGCTCTAAGGAAGAAATTATACACAAAGGACAATGCTCTTTTTCATTACAACTTTACGGGCTTTCAAAAAGTTTCACTGAACCAAAAAAATCTCTTGCATTCTGTGTTATAAACAATCCACCATCCCTCCTAGCTTGCCCAGAAGCCTGCTGAGACCGCCAGTTGCATTTTTGCTCAGCCAAGAGAAAAATAAAAGGATTTGAGTAGAAGGGCTTTAAAGTGCACCACTGAAGTCACTGGGAGCCAGATCAGGCCCTATGCAGGCAGCTCTTTTCTGCATGGACTTAGAAAACAATTCCTATTTTACAACATGATTTAGATCTCAGGTGTACGTTTCTGAACTGCAGACCATGAAGGAAACCATACTGCGAGTTTCCACTAGACCTCCTGATACACACTAATTTGAGTTTTACTCCTGCTGGACTCTCTGCTGCTTGGTCCAGACTGTCAGACAGGGAGGCTGTTTCCCTGGACAGCAATAGGTCCAGACCATCTGTGCCTCACAGCTAGAAATATTTTTGCCACGCGCAGTGCACACAAGGTTATGTGATTAACATCAACCACTCGAAATGTAACAGTCTGCTAAATCCTGTGGTACCTTCAGAGACTGAAAAGGATCAAGCAAAGATCCACCACATTGCCTTACAAAGCCTACAAGTAAGAGAGTCTTAAGTCTACTGCCTAAATGGGCTGCCTGGTAAAAGATTAGTCAAACAAACAAATTATAAAAGAAGCCTCTCCTGGCTTTTAACACACAAAGACATGAGTAGCCCATAACTAAAACCAACATGTTTATGAAGCTGTTTCAGTGAGTTCCTGTGGTAATTTAGCAATTACTGTAACAGCTACTGACATGATGGCTTTCTTCAAGAAACAGCTGTAACAACTAATCAGATCTCTTCAATAAACAAAAAAAACCCCTTTTCTTATCCAAAAATAATGAAAAGACATCAATGTTAGGCCATGAATGGCAGCAAATACTCTCTACCAGAAAGGCTATTCCAATAGTAATTAGACTACTCTGGTGTACAACTCCTGTTGCTAATCCAGGCTTCTTAAGAGTATCTGTGGTAGAGTTTATCCCATGGATATCCCACACTGAACTCTGCATTGGATGCACAGTAGTTTGCCATGGTAACTCAACTGTGTCTCAGCCCTTCAGCTGCTTGTACTTCCCCACAGCTTGGAAGAACTGAAAACACTAAACTTCCCCTGGTATTTCTGCCTGCGGTTTGCCTCTGAACTGATAGGATACAAAGGCTGCTTGGATGTATTGTGAAGAGCTGAAAAGGAACATACCATGTTTAAAGACATTCTTCATTCTAGCATAAGCTCCACTGTGAAAAACAACAAAAAAAATTGCAGCCTTCCAGCTTAGATCAATCTCTCTGACATAGTCAAAATATCCGCTCGCCTCAGAGACAAAAATAAATCTGTTAGCAGGATGCACCCAGTGCAGCCCTGGGAGGCTGCTGAGCTCTATTCTCATTCAAACTACTACAATTGCCAAGTTCAGCCTTCAATTACACCTGCATGATCTTGCTAACAAAGCAAAGGTGTAACAGAGCAGAATTTCTTCCCTGGGAATGTATGCAAAAGCTGTTCTCCTGCCTTTCAAATCCTGGTTGAATTCTGCATGAATTCCCTCCCTTAGGAAACCTTTATTTAGAAACCAAGCAAATTGTAATTGGACAAAAGCTGTGCACACCTTAGAAACATAAGCAGCCCAGTTACCAGCTCTGTAGCACATACATAATGAACACTAAAATGTAGCCTTAGTACAGCTACAAATTTACCCATATTGGTCTTCTGACTGGACCATCAGGACCCTGTGAAGTATCCCAAACAGGACACACAAATCATTGTTACTCATTTAACATCCTGAGCTATGGTCAGTGTTATTTTATGTCATTTCTTAGACTTAGCTTTCCAGAAGCCTCATTCTCCTGATCAAAACTACACACTATTCCTGGCCAGAAGCAGAGGAGGGAGGGAGACCACAAAAATACAGGAAATGCATTAAAAAGCAGCAGTTGATGTGAGCCTACTTACCTATGCAATTATTTATAGACCTCCTGGATGAATCATCCTGATTGTGCAGTGCAGGGCTTTCTGAGGGGCTATCAGAGCTGAGGGGAAGTGGTTTATCCTCTGTTGCTGATGGTGTTTTTAACTGGAGGGGCAGGGGGGGAGGTGGGGGTGGAGGGGCCAAGGGAGGAGGGGGTGGAGGAGGGGGTGGAGGAGGAGGAGGTGGTGAGCATGGAGAGCCCATCAGTTCCTCATTGTGCTTTTGTTCCTCTGTGTCACCATCAGTAACAAAAATCTGGACAGGGATGTCTGCTGGGCTATTCTGACATGAAGCTTTTGGTTCCTTGTCTTCTACAAGGATAATGCTCTGTGGCTGCTCGAGAGCTGCCCTTACTCTTGGTGAGGGTGCAGGGGCCAGAGCTGCTGGGGCTGCCCCTGTGCTCGACGCAGGGGGAGGGGACAGCACCACAGCCTGCTGAGGGACGCCTCGTGGCAACTTGGGACTGCGAGGCTGGGGACGAGATGTCTTCAGAACAACATGAGCTGGACACTTCTGGAAAAAAAATCGTAAGGTAGGACACCACATCTCCATTGGACTGGCCAAAACATCAACCCCAATGAGATAAAAAGCCACAGAGCACAGAACTGTCCCACTCACCCATTCAAGCAGAAAATTCAACCCTGAATAAATTTAAATGAATAATAAAGCATTTATTTCAAAGCCATTTCCTCACCTGTATTCTTTGCAACAAAGTCCACACTCAGAAACTGTATCTTTAGGAGATTTAATCCCCTGTACTCATTATACATAATCCTATTTTAGGCTATCCCAACAGTTGTCTTTGATTGGGACCACGCTCACATGTGAGCTGTGGCTGCTTTCTGACATGTTCTGACACCACTTAGGACTACTGCAGTTCAGAGTACTCGCCTCCCTGAATACTTTCAGCCTCTCCAGCGTTTTCTGACGTTCCTGGCTTATCCAAGCTTTTTTCTTTTTCTCCTCTTCTTTTTGTTTGTCTCTCTTCTGCATTAAAACACAAGTAAGTGAGCCTTAGTGTGTGAAAACCAGCAGCTGCCAGACTCCCCAAGGCTGCTGTTTGGTACTCACTATCTGAATGCTGTGATGCTGCTGGAAGCGCTTTCTGCTCTCCTCTGCCTGCTGCAGTCTCTGCCGGTGGCTCGCCTCACACTGATCCTGGGGGAAGAGCAGAATTCATGCAACTCTCAGTCAGTTCACACTTCCTCTGCACCAGCTCTGCCAGTGACTCCTGGGCACCAGCCACTAAACAGCAACCACAGCTGGGTGCTTGGCAGTGCCAGGAAAGATGGCTAAGCTCAGCTAGTGTCAGATGTGAAACCCTGATGGTGAAGTCTGTGGGATTCCTTCATGGCTAAAGCCAATGTTCTCCTAATCAGCCATATTTTTATTCATGCTGCAGCAAAAATGTATCTAGATGTGACCCAACTCCTCTATCTTACAGTTTAGCTTAAAAAAAAAGAAAGAAAAAAAAAAAGAGAAAAGAAAGGGAGACGAAAAGAAAAGAAGAAACGAGCTCATGCAAAGACATGAGGAAGAAGGCAGGAAGGAAGCTAGCAAAGCACTACAAAAATACAAAGCTACTTTTCCCCCTCTCCCTCATTTGCCATAGCTCCCAAGTACAAAAGGCAGGGAAGCAAAGGTATGGGAAGCACAAGAATGCCTAGCAAGGGTACTCTCTATTGGTAAGAAGTGCCACAGAGAAGCCACAGGTTTCAGTATTTTCTCTGGGAGTTGCTTTTTGTCTCTGTACAGAGGGGGATTATCCACATGGCTGGACAAGCATTTGCAAACCATGTGGCATTTGGCTTCAGTGTTATACAACCAATAGACAGCAATTAAGTAAATGAAAACAGAAGCAAAAGAAATGTCTGCCAAGGAAGCAGTTGCAAGCAAGAGACAATGATGGCTCACAAAACATTTCCAATGTAATTCCCAGTTTGTCCAGGCTACTGAGAGATAAAAGGTCAGACAGACTTGAAACTAAACTCTGCTCTCTGCCCCAGCAGAACTGCAGATGTAAGGTAAACTCCTCTTACTGAGAAGGTTCATGAGTCAACTTTTGTCTTCCTACTGTTCTGCTCTGATTGGGAAACAGAGGAAAAACTGCCCTTTGCACAGAACTGAGAGCTGTTAAAAGTTTTCCCTTCCTCCTGTTCAAAGGTAAAGTATCAGTGTGTGAGTTGTCCTATCACTGCAGCTTCCTCCACAGAAGGTCAGTTTCCTCCTCTACTGCAGCTGCTGGAAAAGCTCCAGCTGGCCCCACAGGGCTCAGGTAAGGTCTAGCTGATGGGAGAACACCTGGGTCACCCAGGTAAGCTTGTCCTCTCTTTTCAAGCCAGACACACTTGCAGCACACCACGGAGTGTAAAGCTGTTAACATCACATTGCCCCTCTTTCTGCTTGCAGGCCTTGGCACTGAGTCATGAATCATCTTGCACGCTCCACCCAAACTTCCCTAACTGCTTCCTGTCCATCCCTCGTGAGTCAAGACATCAGCTGAAGAAAATGCACATCTCCAGGACTGCATTTACTTTTTTGTTCCTGAGGTAGGCTCTCCTCGCACAGACAGTCCCACGCTTTGTCTCCAACTGCTTAGTCTTCTGCCTCAGCACCGTCATGGCTGACAAGTTAGCGTAATGTTGTCCCATGCTCTGTTCAATGACCTTGAGCTCCTCAGGATTCTCACATGTATCATAGTAAACAACTTCATCCTGTTTCTCTAAAAAGGCATTTGGCATTTTTTAAGAAACCAAAAATTGCCACAGTTTTATTTAAACATTTAAAGAGCTAATGACATTTTCAAAGCCATTGAAGGCAGTGAGTTAGTTCTGAGTAAGTGTAAAGCTCCAGAGCCGAGCTGGGTCCTTCACAGTCATATGCAAACATGTCACGTTACTCACAGGGCAGCTTTGCAGGATCAAATTTATGCTGTTAGCATTTGTTATTTAGCTTCCTCTTTCAAATGTCTCCCTGTGTTCCAACTCCTACCTTCACCAAGTGGAGTTTTTCCTGGAAAATGGAAGACTCTTCTGATCAACACTGGGTGTCTTATTTTACTATTTACCACGCTTCAGTTATGTAACAAGTGGCAGCAACGTTTACCTCACAGTGTATGTGGTAAACTCATGGAGAATTCATAAGCACAAATAAGAACACGACTGGTGCTTAACTTGGGGTAACTGTCACAAAGAGACACTTCAACTGGAAGACAGTAGTATTCAGGTACCATTCTAGCTATAACCACCTCTTTTTGTCACTATAGGATGCATTTTGTAATTTCTACATGTTAGATTAGATGATGATGAATTACAGGACCTACTTCAGCAGGTTCATGATACCCAGTTTCTGTGCATAGATATTGCAGCCATTAGAGCAGTTAAGCACTGTCAATATACTCAATGCTAAACCAGGACATGCACATATCACAGCTGCTAGCAAGATGAGCAACCGCTGTGGCTTTTTTTTTTAAACTTGTGTTATCAAATTAGTGCCTAATTAATTAAAGTGTCTAATTAAAGACAAAATATCAGATGGTACCGCAGCATTAATGTTTTCCAGCAATGCTTTCTACTAGCAAGACCCAAGCAATGATATCCTTCTTTTTAATTGAAAACAGATAAGGCTATGTCACTTCTGTGTTCTGAACATTTGCTTAAATAATATTTTATTCTCACCTTTAATCTGTCTCTTTATAGTGTCCAGCTGTACAATAAGCAGCATCTCTTCATGTTTCAATACTTCAAGCTGTACATTATATAATTCCAGCTGTGTTTCATAATACTGTATTTCCAGCTCCTCCACTATACTTAAATTCTCTTCTTGTTCACCAAGATTCTCCATCTGTAAAAGAAAAGAAAAAGCATTAGTAACAAAATATGCACACATGAAACACATCTGGATGCACAAATGCCTGTAAGGAGCCTGGTGTAACTGGCAGCTGCTTTGGTATGGAAAACAACAGAGCATTAGAAATGGCTTGGAGCAGAAACTCAGAGGAGCAGAGACCCTTATTAACTTAAAGTATAAATTTACCTTAAGTTTACCAGGAAAGACTTCATTATAATCTGTACAAATGATACTGCTCCTGAAAACAATTATACATGGTGCAGTACACTACTCTTGGAAGATAAATATCAGGTACTCCTAGCAGCAGTTACATGGCATTAAAGATTAGTATTAAATAATTATTTTAATTTTTAAGTGTCCTCTGAAAATAATATCTGCTCTTTATCTCCCTAAAAGGAAACAATTTCAAAGATTATTATCACAAATGCTCAAAGGATATTTGAACTCTAAAACCATGTATTTAAGCTTTGCTGAGTGTCCTCAAACATGCAGGAGCAATTTAAAAACTGCAGACATGCATTTTCCACAACATAAAACAGTGCTGAAAACCTAAATTGTTGCATAGACAGACTTGAAAAGCCTACTCTCATGACCATTTTGGTAGGTTTTGATCAGCCCTTCAAAGAACAGTGACAGAAAAGGAGGCTTTGTAAGGTCTTACAAGTTTCTGAATGCCAGTTCTCTTCTGTTTCAGGCACAGCTCTCTTGCCCTCAGATGCTGAAGGGTTTCTTTTGCTAACATATATTTCAGGTTTTCTAGTCGTGGCAAAGCTGATGCCCAGGTGGTTTTACCAAATCTCTCCTCATCTTGCTCCATCTGTTTGTGCATTGCTGTAGATTAAAACATGGCAGTAAAGCATGAGAAATGCGGTGTACTAACAGCCCTTGTGTGTTTCTGAAGTATTAAAAATGCTAATCTTATTAAACTATTTCTGAAGCTTTAGAAATTACAAGATTACAAGGTTGAATTTGTGATGTAAGTGTAAGTAAAATATTACACACGTAAGTAAAATACTTCATTGCACCATGGAAATACACCCTAACAGCTGCACAGCAACACATTCTGTTCACATGCTGAAATCCTTGAGGCTTGCACATCAAGCATTAAAAGCACCCATGGTTTTTGTGCAGAGGTTTGCAGCTGTAAATCTCAGGCAAGTCAAATCCAAGTTGTAAACCAAACTGGTTAAAAGATATAAATCTTAAGTGAATAAAGTATTTCCTTCTGAAGTTGGACACTCACCTGAACCTCAGCTTCTGCACAGAAATAAGAGCTCTCAGTCACCTAAAGGTTAGGTATTTACACAACCTTTTGTGTAAGTCATTCAGATTACCTGCCAGAGCCTTTACAGTTTCCTTGAAGTAGTTGACTGTGATATCCTGAATGGAGCACACAGCACTCTCAGCTCGCTTAGTCCATTCATCAGCATCCTTCTGCAAAGCTGCTACTCTTCTAGGCCCCAGATTATCATACTGCAAAGATTTCTACAAGGACACAAAATTCTCAGTTACCACCTGGTTTCCACAGAGCTGCAGCCACACTATGCTACACTTTGAGACATTTCAAGAATGGTGGCAAACATGACCTTCCCCTCGCCTGTCACAAAGTGAATCACTGCTCATTCCTATTTCTCATTCTCTAGGCTAATTCAGAACCTTTGTTCCCCAATTCTGACCTCACATTTGGATTAATTTACTTCTTAAACTATTTTTTAAACTATCATCTTTAAAATTACATCCATCACAAGTGTTTTTATTGTTACTAAAAGTAACTCTTCTATGTGCAATGTTCTCTTCTATTTTTCCCCACGTGTTGACAGCACATTGCACCAGCAGGTTCTCCAGTTTGGCAGCTCTTTCACACAGGAACAGGGATACAGAAAAGAAACAGAAGAGAATGTTTTCAAGTCCACAAAGGAGACACGGGAACAAGCCTAGTATTCAAATATATTTTTAGAAGAACTATGTTTCAAATGAGCCTAAATATCCCTTACAGGGTTTTTTTAATACAATCTTTGTTTTGTTCTTTCCAATTTCCACTTTAATTTTCAGAACAGCACATTGAACATTTTATTGTCACAGGTTTAGACCTTCAGTATACAAGCACCTTAATCTAAACTTAAAACTGTTCTGCTCTCTTTGAGAACATTAACAGCTCACTTTAATTTTAACACACTATTTAGGGAAAATCAACATAGTAAATAGCTGTTGTTTCCAGGGGCATCATAACTTTCAGAATGTGCTTCCAGTTTCAGATGCACATAAAACAAAATGAATGTAGGGACAAATTATATATTTTCATCTGCAGTTCTAGCAGGTTGTAGCAGTAACAGAAAACTCCTTTGAGTGGGAAGGTCTCCTCCACAACTGAGTTCATCTGGTGCATCAGCATTCCTGGGGATGACACTCTGTATGTAAAAAACTAATCCCATGGGAAGGTGGCACAACAAAGGCTACTGCAGTAAATTCAGCCTCCCAGAGAGTAAACCCCAGGGAGGTGGAGCCTGGGGATATTCTCCTTTTAAGTGGGAAGTCAGCTGCAGTTCTAGTCAAGCCATCATCATCTGAGATCCTCTGAGCGGCTCTGCCCTAACTCTGAATTTGTCAGTCATGTTTGGCAGAGGAGGAAAAAAGCAGGTAGAGGCAGAAGCAGGGAATGTTACATGATTTGAGCCTGAACTGCTCCAAGAGCAGCTGATGCCCCACTGTGTAGCCTGGCCTTTCACTTTGTACAGGCAGACTTACCAGGATTTCCAGTTTGTACAGCGTCGCCAGCTCTCGCATATCTCTGAAGGGCTGCAGCAAATACTGGTAGAATTGTGTTGCCATGGTGACCAAATCCTGATAAGCTTCATCTTCTTCTTCATAAACCTTCATCAAAGCCACCATTGTGTCAGCACTTTTATGCTGCTGCAGAACCTAGTGGGATAAAAGGTAAATCAGCCACAGCTGCCTTGCATTTGTGTGTGCTGGATGCTGCAGGGACCTGTCCTTCCACAGCCAACACATCCTTCCCTGTGCCAGGCATTCTGCAGCCACCCCAGGTGAAAACACCTCCAACTCCACACTCTTAGAGGCACTAATTGCCTCACATTCCATCAGAAGCCTGCAAGGAGCATCCTGCCTAGGGCGTCTACCAGAAACATTGGAATAACTGTGAGCAGATGACTTGGTGGCTGCTTTTTATAAACATAAATGGGAATCTTGGGAATTCTGTACTGGAAGGACAAGCAAGGTATTCTTAAACTGGCTATTGCATTGCTTCCACAATTACTAAATGCCTGCTAATGAGTTTCTGGATCCAGAATTTCTGACTTCGGGCACAGAAAAAAACAGATTGGCATTTATTTCTGATACACCCTGCAGTTAAATTCCTTTAGCATTTGTATAATTTATAATAGCTAATTCTAACCTCAGTTCTAGTGGTATTACACTTTGTAAGTCACAATTCTTCCATGGAATTACTGCCTTTTGATACAGTAGGCCCTATTTGTTTCCTTCTATGACAAAAAAAAAAGTTGGGGATTCCCCTCAATTGCATTTGTTTACTGGTACCAATCAAAGCTTCAATGGTTTTTCTTTGACACCAGCTGGCAGAGACCATGGCATGCTCTACGTGCCAGGATAGTGAGCTGGCTGAGAGAACACAGCTAAGTTCCACTGAGAAACAGACCTTCCTGGAAGGACAGTGTGTGCTCTGCAGCTCCATAAAGAGGGAAGGGGATGGGAGGGGGGTGTGTGTTACCAGTAGTGAGAAAAAACATTAAAAAAAAAAATAAGCCTGGGTTGTGTTGTAACTGAAAAGCACTGAAATTAAACCATGTTTGCTCTTGCCAGCTGAGTCTGGGTAAGACAGCAGAGTTCCCATGTATGGAGGAACTTCCCCAGGGAAAATCTGTGGAAGTCAGCTCAAGGGCATTTCCCACCCACCCTGTCTGCAGCCCTGGCACAGGCAAGACAGGGGAACAAGAGAATGTGAACAGCAACATTTCTGATAATCCTGTAAGTGTGACAGCCTCTTGGGCCTCCCCAGGAGCTTGGGGCAGCTCAGACACAGTCCTAGGGCCCACCTGCAGCAATTTCAGTCTGCTTTTGCCCCACTGTGGAAGCCAAATACAAATGCAAGAGCTGACTTTTTGATTCCTACTCTAAAAGCAACAAGTGAGGGTCATGCTGCTCCTGGAGAATGCTTAGAGTGAGTAGAGGGGAAGTCTTAGTGAAGGATATTAATGTAAAAAGCAAAAAAGGAGGCTCTGGTACTTCAGGTTGGTTTAATGTCTATTTCTTGAATTTTCCATAATTTGGTCTAGACTACAGTAGAAGGAATTTACGTCCCTGTTAGGCCTGCAAGTACAATAACACTCTACAGCACGTTTGGCCATGTCTAAAACATAGCTGGAAATCACAGAGTAACTGAGAGGCACCAAACTGTACCTCACCACCAAGCCCCAAACTGCCACAGAGCTGAACAGGCTCGTGCTGCTTCCAAAAGAACGTGGTGGCTGGAATGTACTTCCAACTGGGCTGTGAACTGTTAGTCAGTGACAGACACTGACTTTTGTATACAACAAGGCACATGTTCATGTAAACTAAAGCTGTGTTTTTAAAAACAATGTCTTTCTGAAAAAGTAGTGTTGTTTCATCTGTTAAATACTGCAATAGGAAAGAGAGGCTGAAGTCAGCTGCCATAACTTTCCTCCAAAGCACGATCACTTTCATATAATACCTTTCAGCTTACTTTGCCAGAAAATAGGACTGTAAACAGGTACTTCAAGAAACAGCAGCACCACACTGCTGAGCCTGAAGTATCTGTAACTTGTCAACATTCCGATGTCCTAACTGCAACTCTGTTACTACACACCACCCTTTGAATTCTTGCTTACAAGAAGGGGAAAAGATCCAGGAACACATCTATAGCAAGAAGAAACCTAAGGCACCAAAGGAAGAAAGTGCTAACATCATCATTACTTCAATCTGTAGGGCAGAATTTGACACTTAAAAAACCAGCAAAAACCCACACACAATTTCTTTGAATACAAACCACTTATTTGTATAGGACCAGGACTAAGTTTGGTCTTAAAAACAGACTGAGAATCCCCCAGTTACAAGCATTACTGCAAACGTGTAGTCTGAGACCTTCTTAGGGAGGTTAGAAAATTAGCACATGATTGTATTCTCCTCTTCGGTTACTGTTCCACCCATTGCCCAACACCGCTGGATGTTTTTAGCAATGTGTTTTTGTAGGAGTGCCTGCAGCTTAAGTAAGAGCCCCAATGTCTTACAGCGACTATCCACTGGACGTGACTTATTCCCCACTTAATAAAGGTGCACTTCCAAGACCGATGACACTCAGTACTTCGGGAAGTGACTCTGTAGCTTCCAGACAATAAAAAAAGTGTTTGTGTAAGCACAAATCTGGACACTGGACAACACCAGGAGCGAGCTGGTATCAGTGACTTGGTCACCCTTGCTCACGTGAGTCTGGCGAGTCTGCCCCGATCGATGGAGTCCCGCAGCAGCAGCAGGGACTGACTGCCAGGCTTCCCATGCAGCTCCCAGGGGAGCACGGGGCGCCCAGCCGGAGCTCACACAGGCGCACCCATGAGCTGAGCAGCAGCACCGAACACTGAAGACAGTCCCGCACCGAGGGGCCCCTTCCCTGCCCGCACCCTCGGGGCCAGCCCCGCGCCCCGGCCCCCTCCACCCGCGCCCGGCCCGTGGCCCGTACCCGCCGCAGGGCCTCCTTGGCCCGGGCCAGGT
This sequence comes from Agelaius phoeniceus, assembly GCF_051311805.1. NCBI lineage: Eukaryota > Metazoa > Chordata > Aves > Passeriformes > Icteridae > Agelaius > Agelaius phoeniceus. Next base: position 9,851,767 of record NC_135277.1, read on the forward strand.
GGCCGCGCAGGGCCTTCCCGCGGAGCTCGTGCAGGCTCTCGAAGTACTCGTCGTCGCAGCAGCGGTCGGGGGCGAAGAGCGCGTCCAGCACCACGCGGGCGCCGCAGAGCTCCAGGGCCCAGCCCAGGTATAGCTCCAGCGCCCGGCACAGCTCCTGCAGCTCGGCCTCCTCCGGCGCGGCGCCGCCGGGGAACAGCACGGCCCAGAGCCCGCCGGAGGCCGCGCCGGGCAGCGTGGGCGGCAGCTCGGGGAAGGCGGGCTCCAGGCGCGGGCACACGGCCGACAGCTGCCGGTGGACGCCGCGCAGGGCCGGCGCCGAGAAGAGCCCGGCCCAGCTCTGCGGGGCCTGCTCCGCCGCCTCCGCCCGCCCGTGGCAGGTCACCGCGAACGCGCCCTCCGCGCCGTTCCACCCCACGAGGAAGCGGAGCCGCGGCGGCGGCTGAGGCTCGGCGAAGGCGGTGTCGCGCACGGCCACCCACCCCTCCAGGCTGTCGGGCTGCGGCTCCATCGCGACAGCAGCGGCGGCCCCGCGGGCCCCGGAGCGAAACAGAAACCGAGCGCCGGGAGCGGCGGGGCCGGGCGCGTCACCGGCAGCGCCCGCGCCCATTGGCGGGAGCGGCAGGGGGCGGGACCGTGGGGTCGGGGCGGGGTCAGAGAGGGCGGGGCCGAGACAGGGGCGGGGCCAGGGCGGCCCTCATGGAGGGAGCGGAAAATAAACAGTGCTGTAGTAAAAGAGCGAGAGGGGCGGCCCGGGAAAGGCCCTTTGGCTTGGCATGGGTGGGGTTGGGAGGTGACCCCGAAGATCACGTTCCCACCCCTCTGCCATGGGCACGGACTCTTTCCACCAGGCCAGGTTGCTCAGAGCTTCATCCCTCCCGGCATCTACACCTTCCCTGGGCAACGAGGCCAGGGCCTCACCACCCTCACAGTAAAGAATTTCTTCCCAATATATAACCTAAAACTACTCTCGATTTGAACCATTCCCCCTTGTCCTGTCAGTACATGCTCTTGCGAATAATCTTTCCCCATCTCCCCTGTGTGTTTCCTTCAGGTGCTGGCAGGAGGAAGCTTTGTGAAATAAGCCTCTGTTCCTGTGAGGAGTAGGGAGCAGGGCACACACAGCCCCGTGTTTGAGCTGCTGCATGTGGGGCAGCTTTCCTCCCAGCCATGGTTCCTGTGACCCTCACAAAATTCCATGAGTTGTTGCTTTCTACAACACCAGACAATCCGCACACTCTTTCCCCTTGAGCCTGACCCTGGGACCCAGCACTCACAAACAGCCCAGGGTGCTTGTCCTGACACCCAGCTCAGCCCGAGGTCACCATGCTCTGTATAAATGCCACCCAAACGCTGCCTCAAAGGCACCGAGGGAGCAAAGAGCAGCGGGGTGATGGAACAAGAGCAGTGTCACTGCCCTCTTATTCAGACCCTGTGTCCAAGGCAGAATGTAATTCACTACCCACCAAATGTTATATTCCAGTCTTTGGAAGCGAAGTACTGCAATTTTTTTGAGAAATTAAGCAGTAAGAGAACGTAGCTTAACACAAAGCAAAAATAAGCTCTCGGTTGAAAACTTAATCAAATCTGTCAGACAGCATAAATGTTAACATTTCAGCAAGGGCTGCGTCACTTGTGTGAAAACACTTCTGCTCTAATCTCACAGATGATAGAAGCACTGTTAGCAGTAATGAGATCGTGCCTACATGGGCAATTAACTTGTGATTCCTCACCAAACAGCAAACAATTGCACTGCTAGAAAAGTGAGGAAATGACACCAAGATAATTGGAAAAGGAGGAAAAAGCAGAGCTGTGTCAAGATCTAATAGACATTGTCCCTTGTGGTGTCCCCTGAGCTCAAGCCATATATAATTCAAGATTCTCAAACGTGCTTAAAAATCTACTGCCAGCAGGGCTGGCTTGGTAGCACATTCACAAGCAGCAGCCTGTGTGTGCTAGGCAGCTGTGGGTTTGAGCAGATTCACAAAGCTCCTGTGCTACCGCAGTCACAATAATCAGTGGTAATACACAGACTGTTTTTTATCAGGTGGACCCTACTGAGCACAGACTGCAGGGATATGTTCCTGTGAAAACCTCCCTAGTGGGGCTATTGTTCACTTTCTTCACCATAATTAACTTTCCAGAGGTCTGGCATACACACACAGGGTGTATGGATATGTATAATAAGCATAACTAATGGTATTATTTTTTTTTCTAAACTCTAAATTTTCTTCTTTTTTTTCTAATATATGATCATGATTCCAACTCAGCCCCATAGAAAAGTTCCTGCTAATTTGAGAGGAACTTTACCAGTAAGTGTTTACAAAGAACAGAACAGGTACTTCCATTAAGTTGTGCAACTCTGTAAACACATGTCCAGCCATGTGAGTTGTTTGCACGTTTTGTGTATCTCACACAGGACACTCTGCCTAACACCCCAGCCTTGGAAATCACACCCAGAGGCAATGAATGCGCTCTGAAGTGTTTATTAATCCCACCTCCAAAAGTGAGAGGGTACTCTGGCTTTAGTGAGGGCTCTCTGTAGCTGCTCTCAGTACTTTGGAGCCTGTTCTCAGTGTGTGACATTCATCCTGGTGACACTCAAGCAGCACACTGCTGAAGGACAGCCGGGGCACATCTATATTTGTGCCATTGCTCATTGCTGGCATGCCCCTATCTGAGCAAAGAGGCTGGGTAAGGTTACCCCAATAAGTCTCCCAGCTGAAGTTACAGGAAAGTGGCAAGGAATTGCTTTCGTGTGAATTAATTTTTACTAGGGGGAATAGAAGTTAACTTTGATGCCATCTGAGCTATCAGAAGAATTTATGACGTCTTAAGATAGAAGGCAAGTTTTTAGGTAGTAACATTCTTTGTTATGTATTTATGATAACTGGCGGTCACGGATCTAAATGTGCTTCATGTAATTTTATCTGTGCCTGCAAAGCAAGCAAACACTGAGCAATCATCTGAAAATCTTATTTAGGCAGCAGGATTGCAGACAAGCTTAATTATGCTAATTTAAATTTATTTAGTTTCATTTTGGTAGGAAAAAAAATGTTATTTCACTTTTCTAATTAGTAGTAGCTTCTAAAGCAAGCCTTATTGTTTTAATTATGGGGAAAAAAGTCTTTGCGGGAGCCAGACAACATTTTCTGGTATGTGTTAAGACCTTTTCTCTGTTTAAAATGTTAGAATTTGCATGATTTATTTTATTGCCTTCAGCGTAAATAGTATTTCTGCCTAACTTTTTGTCCATAGTAGGATATTGCTAACTGTAGAATCCACACCCATGTCTGCAGTGCCAGGAGACAAGCTATGAACTTCTGTGTGGGTTTTCTTGCAGATCTGTAGGGCTGGACTCAGCCAGGGATATAAAACCAGAGTCCAAAATGTCTCAGTATTTGTCACTGGATTGGGAAGTTGCTTTTTACTAAGTCACCAATTGTGTTGACTCTGTTAGCTAAGCATTTCTCAGGAAAATTAGTAAAATATTGATTAAATAAATTTGAGGTAATAGCAACTACTCAAAACCAAAAGGACCATAAATAGTAGTTTGAAAGCAAATTTATGGGAAAGCTTACGCAGAAGGTCTGATAACACTGATGTCTGACTGATCTTTTGGCTTTTTTTCTTCTGTGAGAAAGTGATTTTAAAGCTTTCATATGCTTCACTTACCAAGGTCTAGATGTAACTGCAGATTAATTGATATTCAGCTGAAATCTTTCCATGAAGTCTTTTGCTTGTGGTACTAAACTGCTGATAAAATTGATCTGAGTAAGTTTGTAGCTATGATTCCATTCATGTTGGTGAGCACTGAAGGGTTGTGGGGACGTTTCAGCTCAGAGAGAGCTCTGACTCTTTACTAGCATTATCTCACTGCTGTTAATACAGGCTGATTGGAAAGAGTGGGCTTGGGAATCAGCATTAAAATTGCCTTTGCACTTTTAATGTTATCCCACATGCATCTGCTTTATCATACAGCTTTGCATGTCACGTGCACATGCTCTTTTCACACCTCCCTCCTTGCACAGAATGCACAAAATGTGCAAGGTTTGGGTCAGAGCAGGCATCTCTCATTCCATAGGCCAATGGCCTGCCTTGCTCCCTGGTTACTGGATGCTTTATGTTAAAATGTATATTTTCCACAGCACATGAGAAGCCCCAAAGGGCAGTATGTTTTCTCTGTGATATTTTTTAGAAAGGACCCAGGACCTTGACTCAAGTTTCAGTATTAAGAACGGTAACTTGAAAAATACAGAACAGGACTTTCCAGGGCAGTTATTAGTGTGTTCTGTGGCATCAGTGGTCACAACAGAGGACATTCTACATTATTGCCTGACTGACAGTTCAGAAAACATGCTTGACAGCAGCTGAAGAGTGAGCAGGCTTCAAACCAGGCCATTTCCAATTGCACAGAACAGCACTAACTGTGCCTGAAGCACAGTCACAGTGTTTATCTGAGGACAGGACTGCTCTACAGTTGGAAATCAGGCATCAGGGTCACAGATGAGGCAAAAAACTCAGAAAAGAGGATGCACACCAGAGACAGCTCTCTGCTGTGCTTTGCACTGAGGTGAGAAGAAAACAAGCTTCCTGTGGCTTCCCTTCAGCAGCTTCACTTAGGGAGTGAGTCTTTCCCATGCCTACCTCCAGGACTGAGCAGTCCTCAGCCAAACCTATTCTATCCATATATTTTTTAGCAAGAAAAACTCAATCCTGATATCTAAGTATGTAGCTAAATATCTTTCTTATCTTTTACAAGCTTGAGTCTCATAATCTCAAAAGGCTCCCTGAGGATACCAATGTCATCCAGATCTGGCAGCACGAGAGACTATGAGACCAGCGGCCAGTCACGACATCACTCAGCTTCCCCACCAGTCCCAGAGCCTAGTGACACTGAGAATGAAGGTCTGATCTTTTATCACATGGATCTTTATGGATCAAAGGAGAGGTTTGATATCTTTCCTGAAGAGCCCTCTGGTCGAGGAGACAGATCTCTGGGGGATACAAGAAGGGAATCTGCACTGAGTACTGAAAAAGTTCAGCACCCACAAGAAGTTGGCTATGACTTGGAAAAGGAGGTTGCAGAGTTGGCTAAGATGTATGGACTTGATGAGGATAGAGAAAAAGAGTTTGAGCTTCTTGGAGGACATCTGGAGAAGGTGGAGAGCAGATGGCCACCAGCTCGTACAGAAAAAGCAGGATTACAAGGCTCCATATATAACATATCAAAAAGCAACTCTTCAGTGAAAGATCTAAGTCAAAGCACAAAGCAACAAGGACTTCCTGATGAGGCTTCTCAAGGTGAAAATCAGAGCAAAGCCAGAGCAGATGATGAGGCTGAGAGCAGCATATGGTCCAGAGGGGGACTAAGCAGTGGTGGCATGTCAGATGAATGGAACAGTCAGGCTGTCAGTGAGGAAGAGGAAGAGGAGGAGGACGAAGAGGAAGAAGCAGCAGATGTTTTTTGTTCCACCTGCAAGATACCAATCCGAGCTTTTGACAAACTATTTGGTGAGCACAAGGATCACGAGGTTGCTCAGCTCCCCAGTGCTGTGGAAAGTGAAAAGGTGAGAGTAAGACAGGTGTACTGTGGTGCCTCTAAAACAGTCTTCAGACATAGTAGGAATCACACTGGGTGTTTTGTAGGAGGAGATCCATAAAAACATGTGCAAGTTGGAAGAACAGATTGCTCAGATGGAAAATGTTGCCAGCCATTTGGAGGAAATCTTCATCACTGTAGAGGTAAGGCATTTGCTCTTGGGCTAACTTTATGGTAGTGGGGTTAAACAGTTTTGACAGTCATACTGACATTCACAGTATTCAGTTGTTAATGAGGTGGGTACTTACAGTAACAGAGCACAGAGTTATCTTGGGGTTTGTCTAGACTGAAGTACTCAGGAAAACTCATCCTAAAGATTTTTTTAAGTGGGCTAGTAAAACCACATTTATAATTTGCACAGAGATTTGCATTCAGAAATAAAGCCACCCCCACTCAAGTCATCTTAGCTTTAAATGGCCAAAGAGCTGTGATCTAACTAGTCCATCCAGAGTGCAGCCCTTGTGTTCCCTCAGCTTCATTCACAGAAGTGTCAGATCCAGGCAAATCCTTGGACCAGCTGCTTCAAGAGTTGTGCTCCCACTCAGCTGCTGTCAGCTTGGCCCCAGGGGAAGGAGGTCAGCTGGCAGCAAGTTCAAACTGAAGCAATAACTCAAGGCACTGCAGTCTTTTCTCTGCTGCATGTAGCACAGGAGGACATCGGTGCCTGAACAGTGAGCAGCTGCTGGGACTGCTCCTTGACTTGCCTGCTCCTTAAATTTTCCTTCCTAATGCTTTCTCCAGCTGTGAGTGAGGATAGCAGCATTAGCTCTCCAGCTCCCTCAGCACAAATCCGTGGATCCCACTGAGTTGCCATGGTTTCTCTCGTGGAAGGATGTGCTTCACTGTGTTGGTAGAAATGCTTCTGAGATTAAGGCTAGGATATATCCTAGTTGTGCTCCCTGGGTTTAGGTTGCTTTACATCATTGTTCCTGCTGTAATTTCTGTTGCTCTTATGTCTGGAACAAAATCCAACACTTTTGTGCTTTGGTGGGGGGTGAATGATCAGAGTAAACCCCTAAAAATGCACATAAGTCAAATTACGGCTTCTGTGTACCGGTACTGTGTCCTAGTTTTGTGAATTTAAACATGACATATTACCTCTATGGTAAGGAGAAGTTTAGGCAAACCAGAATAAGATTTTCCTCTGCATGACCTGTGGATCAGGCTTGATGGCAAGGTACAAACCCTCAAATATCTTGCAGGAAAATTTTGGGAGGCAGGAGCAGAACTTTGAGGTGCATTACAACGATGCAGTGCAAGTGCTTGCTCAGAAGTACGAAGAGCAGCTGGAAGCACTGGGAGAAGAGAAGAGGCAGAAGCTGGAAGCTCTATATGAGCAGCTGGTCAGTTGTGGGAAACATCTTGACACCTGCAAGGACCTGACAGATGAAACCCAGGAGCTTTTCCTGGAAAATGACAAAGCTGAATTTATGAAGGTAAAGAGTTTTAACTGTTTAAGTGCTTTTTGCTGCTTGCAAGTAGTCCCTGTCTGAGAAGTGCCAAGCAGCCTTATTGCTAAGGAGAATTTGGGATGCTCAGTCTATGGTGCTGTCACTGCTCCTCGTGCCATTGACTTAGTAGGGCAACACAATGGGGGCAAAATGCAGAAGCAGAAGTTTGTAATTTGGATGCTCATTCATTTGTGAGTCACACTGGGGTTCAGAGAGAAGATATCTTGCTGAAATGCTTATCTGGGGAAACTCTGGAAGCACTTAGTGTTCCTTGCCTTGTGCAGGCTCAGCTCTCTTGCTCTATTCTGGGCTCACAGCAGGCAGGCTGCTGTAATCACTTAGGAAGATGTTTCCTTTTCTTGCTCATTTTGGAGGAAAGTTCAGCTGAAATATGTCAAAAGCTCCTGCAAAGTGATGGATGAAATCCCACTCTTGAGGTGGTGTCAAGAAGATACTTTTCTTTGGCAGGTAGAAAAATAATTGGAGAAAAAAATCAGAATTTTCACTGATGATGTGATTGCTCTCACCTGAGTTGTCCTGTGACTAAGGTGGGTGGGAGCATTTCTGTAGCACAGTGACAGTAACTTCTGAGCTGGACAACAAACAAATGTCATAACACCAGTGTACTTCTGTGGGTCAGTTTGTTATGACTCCAGCCTGCTGAGTTCTTCTCATAAGCTGACTTTTTCCATCTCTGGAATAAACTTATTTTCTCCTTAGCTTGTAAACAGTTTTATATTGCCCCTAAGAACCCTTATTCATCAAAAAGTGAATGTTGGTCTTGAGCTCTCAGGGGCTTAGGTTTCTCCTGGGACTGTACATCTGTCTTCCAGTTACATGCACTGCTCAGACTCCCTCCAGCACAGATCATTTCATGAGTTCTTCTGCCCAGCTGATCTGGGTTTCTGTTTATGAGGGATCTGTTGGCACTTTGGACAACCAAGGGAGGAATTGGTCTAAAGTCTCGATGGGCAGACACTTATTATCTTTCTGTAAATTCAGCCAAGATCTGTCCATTTCAGTAGAAAGGGCTGGCTTTGTTCTCAGAGTTGGGTGAGAGCCAATTACTTCACTCCAAGTATTGCATTTGGGGCAATTTGTGTAAGATAGGTCAACAGCATGATGTAGTCTGACTCTGGACTTTTCTACCTCTAACACTCTGTCCTTTTTTTCCAACAGGCAGCAGTAACCATGGTTGACAGGTAGTATCACAGTCTGGGATTTTGTGTCACATTTCTTCCTGCTAATTGGATGGGTTATTGGAGATGCTTGTGTGTTCTGGATTTTGTTCAGGCACACAAATGTTGTCTAAGCCACTAGAGCTATTGAAATATTTAGTGTTTTTGTTTTAAAGTGCATCAGAAAAAGTTGCTCTAAGAAACTTAACACTCAAAACTTGTTTGGATCCAATTTCAAGAAATCCAAAAGGAGAGTTAGAGCCTGAATAAATCAGTGTTTTCAGCTTAGTCATAAGGAAGTAATTTCACTGAGAAACAGGATTGCTAAAGCTCTTGAAATAACCACTCTGGATCCAAATGAGACTAAAATTGAGCTCCCTAATTATACTGTAACTGGCTTATTTATGCATTAATATAGTGGGGTAGAAAGTCAAGCTGTGGGAGCTCAGAACAGATACTGAAAAATATTGGAGCAATTGGAAGAAGTCTTAGGGCACACTAAATCATATGCAAAAACCACCCTCTTAATTGACTGTTATTGTTCATGAAAGCACAGAGAAAAGATACCCCTTTCTTTCAAATTTACAACACCCAGAGCCACGAGGTCATGAATTAGTAATAGTGTAAATTCAAAGTAATGGAAGCTATGGAGCTAATAGGGTGCTTCCCACAGGGAGGTGCTGGGCACACCCCACTCCCCTGCTCTCTGCAGGAGCAGGGCACACCAGGGTGGCCCCCAGCCCCAGCAGCCAGCTCTCTTTGGCATCTTGGGGTGCTGATGGCCACGAATCTCCAAGCTACAGGCAGAGGAGTCTGGGCTTGTACAGCTATGAAAACTGTGTTTTAAAGAAACAGATGTTAATTTGGAGTCTGCTATTCTCTTAAAAATAGGCTTCATAGACAGATACCTCCAACACTATGGTACTTCCAATTAGACATTCTTGTTTTTCCCCTACAATTACAGGCTGGAAGAATTCTTAAAGCAAGAAGTGAATTTAGAGCTTTCAACACTGCCAGACTTTGAAGAGCGGGTCATAGATGTCTCTGAAGTTGAACAACTAATGAACTCCATTAATGCTATTCCAGGTACTCTTCCTAACTGATCATTATTTCACACCTATTTACATTTAAGGATATGTATTAAACATTTCTTCTTTTAAAGGAGATCTGCAAAGGCAGAATTAACTTGTCCCTAGTTTTCCTTCTAGTTTTTTTTGTTGTTGTTGTTGGGTTTTTTGTTGTTGTTTTTTTTTTTTTTTTAATTTGCCTATATATACAGGGACAGTGGAAGATATTTTTGGAATTTTTTTTCCATTTGTTTTCAATATAAAATTACCAGAATTACTGCTAAATTGGGACTTCCTTGCTGGATGATTTCCTAGAAGACTTATGAAGATTACCTCCTTCTGTTGAGGGGTCAAGCACACTTAGTGATATCTTCTCTTTCCCTGTAGTTGCTTGAACAAAATAGAGAGGAACCCCAGACTGCTTCAAATAACTTACCCAGCTTCTCTTGATAAACAGATTTCAGTGACTTATTCCTCTGTTATTTAGCAAGCATTTTTTCCCCCATAATCCAGAGGAGACAGCACAGCATAAACAAATTTTAAATAGCTAAAAAATCGCCTAACATTTTAAATATTTTCTGATGCATCACAAATGGTCAGAAAGAACATTATTCTTTTTTTACACCCAATACTGTGTTTTCTTAACACAAAACAGCATTTGGTACTTGTTTGGCTGTGCTGATGCTCCCTGTTGTACAGCTTTTCCATGATCCCTGGGTGGCTGGCAGGAGTCCTGGCATGGCAGATGTTGGGCTCACTGGAGCAACCCTCAGAGGAGGGGAAGGCTGAGGTTTATTTATTTCATTGGTTTGACTTTGTTTTGAAGCAAGACTAGTTCTCACACATCAGTGACCCGATTACTATCTGCAATTGCAGACTCAGCTCCTGACTTTTCTCCATGTGGGAGGAATGGAGGAACATGACCCCATTCAGTGCCAAGGCTTTGTGCAAACACCTTTGTGAGAGGAGAGGTACAACAAACCATGATTATACATTCAAAAACTGACCTGTTTTTTCCTCTGCAGCTCCTTGTGCCCCTGTGATCAATCCCCAGGCTCCCAATGCAGCAACTGGCACTTCACTGAGAGTTTGCTGGGGCCTCTTCTCGGATGACACTGTGGAGTGCTACCAGCTGTGCTACCAACCTGTGAGCAATGAGAGGCACAGTGATGGGCAAGCAGGTAAGGAGGCTGGGGCCCAAGGGACACCTGAGCCCTCCACTGGCAAAGCCAAGGGACACCTCAGCCCTCCACTGGCAAAGCCAGCTGATGTGCCTCTGCATACCTCGTGCACTGTCTGCCACCAAAACTGTCATATCTGCCACCACCATCTGCTTTGTCCCTCTTCCCCTGCCAGGTCTGCCATGCTGCCAGCTGCAGCAGGACCCATCACACGGGCAAAGACAGGATGTGGCAGCAGCAGGGATAGCAGGAATGGGAAGGGGACAGTGGATGGAGTCATGAGGATTTCTGGAGGGTGGGCACTGCATTAGAACATGTGCTGCATCACGTATTTTTAAATCACAGTATTTTTAAAGAGCAAATCATCATATCATCAGCACTCCAACTGAAACCCCCAGATGATTTTACAGCTTATCTTAGTGCTAATAATAGTCTGTAACTCCCTAAGATGCACAGGCACACAAAAAACCACAGAACCAAAATGTCTCAGCCTTGTGACAAAACTGCCTTTGCTAATACTGGTCGTGCAGAACCTTCAAAAGTGGAAGCCAGTAGAGTGCCAGTGGCCAGTTGACAAAGATAAGCAGACACTATCCAAATTTTATAAGATGAAGAATGAGAAATGAGCAGCAAAATAGCTTCAGCTCTTGTCCCATCTGATTTATGCAGCTTTAGATGAAGGCACTGTGAAACTGTCTGACAGCTGATCAAAGGGTGTGGAGCACAAGGAGCTCTCCTGAACTCAGCACCCAAAACAACGCACCCCAACTCCACTGTGTGATGCAGCTTTGGGGAAGAGTGGGCAAGTGTGTAAAGGCACTGTAAATGCTTTGTTGTTGTCATTTCAGAGCATACACTAAAAGTCAAAGAAACATACTGCACCATTACTGATCTGCTGCCAAATACACAGTATGAATTTTGGGTCAGTGCTTTAAATGCCTCTGGTATCAGTCCACCAAGTGAAAGAGCAGTTTATGTAACAGGTAAAAATATTTTGTTCATACAACTTTGTAACCTTCATAGTGAAATTCAAAATCATCTCTGAATTTTATGCAAGTAATACTTTCTGGGCACTTTCTTCTGATGTAAGCCTACTGACTGCATGGGAATTCCCTGCTTTTATTTGGAGAGCCTGTCATGCCAACTATCCCTGTTTTAGAGTGGCAGAAACAGAAGCAGAGAGACAAAATAACTTATTTAAATGCAAGCATGTAGACCAGCTGTGAGTAAGGTTCAAGTTTCCTGGTTCTGCCAGATGAATCCCAGCTCTCCTTTCATTGGCCTATAGGTATTTTGTGGATTCACCTGTTATGCTGTTCTTTTTAACTGCAGTTCAGTCTAGGACATTGTGTGAAATCCTGACATCAGATTGAGCAAGTCAGTGTGAGCCCTTCAAGTGCTTGTTCCAGATGTCTTTGACATCTCAGAGCAGGGAAGAGATGCACCTTTATGACAAAGATAAAACTAATGATAGAAAACAGTTGTGTAATCAGTCTTTATGTTATTTCTCTGTTTAATTCTCCTGGGACCTTTATAGACTAAATGAAGTCTTTAAATAGTATTGTTAATCACCCTACCTGCTGTTTATTGTCCATTGGGGAAGCAGGTTTCTTTACCTACATAGTATTAGTAAACATTTTTCTATTTGTTTGTCTTCAAAGCATGTGGTTTGCAAACATCTTCAAGCAACAGCTCAGAATTGTTCTTTTTTCTCCTTTTTAGCTCCTTCACCACCTATCATAAAGAATAAAAAGATCCGAAGCTGTGAAAATGCAGCACTGGTGTGCTGGGAATCCAGAGACATTAACCCTGTTGATTCCTACACAGTTGAATTGTCCAAGCTGACAGATGAAGAAAATGATGATATTATTACTGAGTGAGTTACTCTTCTATTGAGCCCATGGCCTGTAGAGATGAAACCATTTCAATTGTGTGGCATCAGATAGAACTAAGAAAGGACCTGTGAATTTACATTTACAAACAATTCTCTTAGTAAAAATAGTTGTAAAATGTTAATCAGAAATTACTACATGAGAATTATGGGTATGGGAAGAGGGCAGAAGCAGATGTAAAAATCTGCAGTCTGTGACAGACTCTCTCTTGCCCTGCTACTGACAATTGTACAAGATAAAATGTTGTTGACTGGTTACAAGACATGTTGAAATGTAATGTCTTCCTTGTTGCTCAGAAAAATAATTTCAAAGGCCTACCTTTGTTTTCTACCCTGTCATTTTCCATGGATTTGTTTTCTGTAGATCTATTGTTGGGATCCCTAACTGTGAAGTCCTAATTCACCTCCAGCCAACACAAAAGTATCACATCTGTGTCAGAGCCCAAAACCTGGGTGGCTCCAGTGAAAGAAGTGAACCTGTCCTGATACACACCACAGGTACTGTACAGCTTGGAACAACTCCAGCAGCTTATTGGAGCATCTATTGTCTTAACAGAAAGATTCCTGCTGCTTTCAATGGCCTCTGGACCAAATCCTAATCTCTTACATCTAATTACACCCTTGGTAACCTTTTAGGAATGAAAAAAGCAACTTCTCGTAACAATAAGTGCATTGCTTTAGCTCTGTAATTTATATTATTGCTGTCTGGTGCATTTGGTACTTGAAAGTTACTAATTTCTAAACATTTTAAAAGACAGTGTCAACTCAACACCCACATATTGCCAGCCTGCAAAGTACTGACACACCAGTGAGGAAAGCTGTAGTGTGGTTTTACTTCAGAGATTACCATGGAATGAAGCTGCTGCTGGAAATCATGGCTGAGACAGCACTTTCTAGAGCCATTTACCAGACATCCATGCTCACTTTCATCACTGCTGCAACAACACTGCAACTTCACTGCTCATCTCACATCTCCCATGCCACTCACACCTTACCTGTTGTGTCTCTTCCACCCTTACCTTCTGTGAGACATTTGAAAATTGTATTTATTCAGCAAGATGACCACACAAAGTTATGTTTTAGTAAAAATCCTGTCTGCCACACAGCAGTGGCACCACAGAAAAGAAATGCTCATCCTTAAATCCCTGGAGAGGAAAACTGTCATTGTGTTACCATTGTTTGTGTGTATTCCAACTGCTTAAATCAAACTCAATATTTGAAATTGCCCATTCTGTTTGCACAGCATGTGTTTGTTTTCAGCAGCACATGCCTGTAATTGCCCTGTCATTGTTTGTATTGTATTTGCAATGAAGTAACTTGCAGTTTGATTATAATGATTTCATTTGGGATTACCATGGGGAGATTAATCTTCTTGGAGTCTACATTATGCAAACAGCTGATGCAAATTGATCTGTTTGCTGCAAGAACCCACCTCCAACACTGTGAATGGCCTTTGATCCTTTCTGGGGTGGGTAAACAAGCACCAACTGCAATCAGCAGCTGTGCCAATGGTGGCTGCTCCTCAGGGCCCAGTGTGTCAGAGCTGCTCTGTGAAGTCTCTGCAGGAAGAAAGGCAGAAGCACTTTTATCCTGGGCTGGACTTACCTCTCTGAGGGCTGGTCTGCCAAGGGAGGAGCTGAAGCATGAGGGATCCTTTCTCTTCAAACTGCCCAGCATTTATGGGGATGGCTGAGGCCATGGAGAGTCCTTTACGCCCTCTTTCTCTTTTCAGTGAGTAAAAATAGATTACTTGAAACCAGACAGGCCATTGCAGGGAGGATTCCTCATCTCTGAATAGCTACTTCCTGCACAATGCCTGCAGCTTTGACCCCTGGTAGGGTTCAAAACTAGGCTAAGTCCCCTGCTTTTCACCAGGCTGAAACTAAACAGTCTTAAGCTGTAAAACAAACATTTATTAGAAAAATTTAAAAAATATGATCTTGTCCTCTCAATGCCAGCCACAGATTCTTTATAGAGCATTGGTGAATCTTTCTGTGGATCCAAATAACATTTCATCACACCCTTGCAGCAATTCTAATGTTATAAGGAGATATTGGAGTTATCCTTAGTCATTTTCTCTTTCAGGCACCTGCTTCTACCTTAATGAGGACACAGCTCATCCTTTACTGGCAATTCTAGATGATGGATTTACCATTTCATGTGATGAACTGGAAAACCCAGAGTGTGATCTGCCTGTCTATGATAACAGCTTTACAAGGTATACAGGGGCATTTCAGTTTCTTTCGTTCTTTTAACAGATGCCAGGAAATGTCTAATGGGGCTTTCAGCAGCTCTGATTAATTTTTTGAGTTGAAATCTCTCTCTCCAGCTGCTCTTTGGAACTTGGAAATTAATGCAAGTTCTTAAATAGGATTACAGATACAGCAGCCACAATTATGTACAAGCCTACTTACATGTCTGGTACATTGAGCTAAATTTGAACAGGTATTTAGGTGCCATAAAAAATGCTAAGGAAAGGAGAGGGATCTGAAAACTTACCTCTTGCTGAAAGATATAACTGATACTATTTGGACCAACAATTCTTTCAAAAAGAATTAGGCCCTTTGCCATTGAAGTGAGAGACTAAGCTTGCCAAAATGTATTTTCCAGTCAAAACCACAGAAACACCACATAACTAGGACAGGCATTGCAGGATTATACAAGTCTACAATTTATTCCCTCCATGGAAATGCAGTGCTACTAGAGGGCTTGGTAGAAAAGAGTTGGGAGACTGGTGATCCTTTTCATTAAAGCCATCATAGTAATCTTAAATGGGATTTCATCCCACTTCTATGGGATGCTTTTATGTTTCACATAAACAGCCAGAGCTGGCACTCATCTCATTCAAAGGCTGAGGTTTTGGTACCACTATGAACTTTCACAAATCTTCTTCAAACCAAGATACTGAAAAAAGCAAGAAAAAGAGAAAATAAAGGAAAAAAAACCCCAACAACTCCCAAGGAAGTTACATGGCAAACTCTTCTTTCTGAAGTTTGTGTGGTCTCCTAAGTTTGGGTTGCTGATGTATTTCCTAACTGCTTCTTCAGTGCAGCTCAGGTTTGCCTTGGTGGCTTTGCAGCTCTCATTACTATGGTTCACAGGTATTTACCCATCCATTTTGCATCATTCCTTTTCCTTCTCAGGCTGTAGCAACATAGCCTCCAAATGATGAGTGCAGCTCCCTCTCAGCATTGCCTAGAAGAGCTCAGTATCTGCCAGCAACATCCTTTTCCTTTGTAACTTATAACTTTACACACTACCATAGAAACATAAAAGTTGTGTGTGTTTGAAACCTGCTGTCCCCCTTGACAATAACAGCTAATACACCATGTACTTTTCCTAAGAAAAAGCTGAGGTGTAAGCTTACAGGACTCATGTTGCTCTCCTAAGAGTGTTTCAGAAGCATTTGGAGTGGGTTATTTTGCCCAATTTTCTTGCTTTAGAACCTGTGTTTTTGCAGACTTGCATCTTCAAAGCATCCAGTTCCTTTGATTTCAAGACTGTGCCAGTAAATCAAGCTGAAGGGTCTCTCTGTAGTACATTATCTTTGTCTCTACTACACAACTTTCAAAAGAGTTATTTTCTGCATGGTTCCTATCATACATTTCATGGCCCAGGTACCCAGCATATTACAAGTTCTCCTACTGTGTTCAATTCTTCCTAATCTCTCCAAACACAGAGGGAAGCAGTGTAGACAGGTTCCCTCCTCCCCAGCTGCCCCAGGGACCTCATGCTGTCACAGTGCTCAGTTCCAATGGTGAGTGATGTTCAAAACCCTGGGCTGTTGGGAAAGAAAATGCAAAATCTGTACTTTTTCCTCTGCTATGCAGGAGTTCACTAGAGCACTCTCTTTTCTAACAAGCATTAACTTTCCCAGAAAACCCAGGCACTATGGGATGCTGTTCTCCATCTTCCTGGAAGTGCCTAGGGCATTCATTTCTGCAAAGCTACCCACAAGTAAGAACAGGGCAGGTGTCACAAAGAAACCTGCAGGCTGGGTGTCAGCTCCTCAGTGTGAGGATTTCACTGGAGTCAAAAATCCACACTGCACTAAGGTGACAGCAGAAGTGGCTTTTGTTTATTGCTATGTAATGCCCAGGTATATACATACCCGAACATAGCTAAACACTGTAAAGAGAATTATAGAAAGGTCCTGCCAAAACACATATTCCTGTCTGTCTCCCACAGATGTATTGCAATCCTGGGCAGTCTGATCCCATTTCCAGGAAAGCATTACTGGGAGGTGGAAGTTGAGGAAGATACAGAGTACAGAATTGGTGTGGCTTTTGAGAACACGCCGAGACATGGTCACCTCGGGGCAAACAACTCATCCTGGTGCATGAGGCACATCATCACACCCTCAAGGTAAGGGCTTGGTCTCCAACAGGAAATACTCTCACACCTGCAGGCAGGGCAGCAGGGAAAACAGAGATTTTGTATCAGCTCAGACCAGGCACTGGGGCCTCTGACATTCCACTGCTGTCCCTGTAAACTGGTGTTGGAAGGACACTGCTTAAGCAAATCCTCCTGCTTTTTTTAGGGTGTTTCAGCAGCATTTGGCATGGGTTATTTTGCCCAACTTCCTTGCTTCAGAACTTGTGTTTTGGCAGATTTGCATCCATTCAAAGCATCCATTTCCGTTGACTCTGAGAGGGTGCGAGTGAATCAAGCTGAAAGGTGTCTCTGTGGTACATTCTCTCATTGAAATGTTGTCACATTGAAACAAGAAATTGCAGGAACAAATCTGAATAAAATCAGTTGCAGAATTTAGCTGTAAACATTACCAAAACCTCAGTGAGAAGATAGTAATAGATCTATGTAATCCAGAAACTACATAATGTGGCTAAACCCAGCTAAACCAAACTGGTTTTGATCTCTGTCCTACCTGTGGCAGTATGTCACACCTGCCTGCAGAAATGCCAGCTCCCTCTTGCCTCAGCTGCACTGCTGGCTCTCCCCTGGACATGGTACATCAACACCACTGCCTTTGACTCTCATGAGCAACCTGGGCACCTGTGTGCACAAAGTGCTTCCCTTTGAGAGCAGCCAGGGTACCTTCAGCTCTTCTGTTTTTCTCGCCTGCAGGCACAAGTATGAATTCCTGCACAGTGGGATGACACCTGACGTCAGAATTACTGTTCCCCCCAGAAGGATTGGCATCCTGCTGGACTATGAGAACTGCAGACTGTCATTTTTCAATGCAGATATTGCCCAGCACCTTCACACATTCAACTCACACTTCCAGCATTATGTCCACCCCTGCTTTGCACTGGAAACACCTGGTATCTTAAGGATACACACTGGAATTACAACACCCCTATGGACTGCCCTGCCATAACTTGTGTTCTGCAGCTGCCACACCCCTGTGTAACCTGTCCTGAGCAATGCCCTCTTTCAGCATTAACTGCACCATCACACTCCCTATGAACCAGCGGTTTCCCCCTAGTAAGAGCAAAGCAACCCTGACCCAAACCAGCTGCCAAGCCCGAGCTCTTAGGAGTTTACATCCTCTTGGGAAGGACCTTAGCAAAAAGCCACTGTGGTCAAAAGAGCCATCAAGACCCCAGAATTCTCATTAGAAATGGACACCTTCCTTCTCAGAGGTGATGCTGTCACCACACAGCAGTGGCAGCTGGATCACAGCTCCCCCCACATCCACCTGAAGCCTAGGGAACTCCCCAGTTCCAAAGCCATCATTATTTCTACTCCTGAGTCTACTCAAGAGCTAAAAACTCAAAGAAAAACAAAAATAGCAAAAGGCATAATCACTGTACAGCTGCTGGAGCTGAAAACACTCCAGTCATGAAGCTGATCTCCCAATCAAGTGTTCTTGTTGTGACACAAGATAATCAAATATGCCGCCCCTATGTTTGTGCCTACACATACCCAGTGGGACTTGCTGGAATACCCAAGCCTGCACTCCAGTCTCAAATGTAAGCCAAATTTTTACAGAATGCTTCTCATTCATTCACCCAGGGAAAAAAAGATAGGCTTTTTGCAGTGCTTGATTGTCCTTGTAGAAAAACCTAAAGCAACATTTTTAGCTGCTTCCTTTTAGCTATGCTCATCTCCAGTTGGGTGGACCCTCCCTCCACACTCACAGATCTGTTCTCCCCCTCAGCATGGAAGAATTCCACTCCATGCTGTGCCCTAGAAGCTGTGTGTGTCCAGTGAGGCTGGACTCTGGCCCAGCACACAGTTGAGACATCTTTGTTTGGGTTTCATTTCCAGACACCAATCAAGACAGGCCCTGCCTGTCAAGCAGGCTTGGCCAGCTGTGAACAGCCTCAGCCATCTATGTCAAAACTACCTGAACTCAATCAAGAGTCATTAACAGAGAAGCTTTTCCACAGATTTATTGCACATTCATTACAAAAATCATTGGTTCAAGTTTCCATTCTAGGGAATCACCAGGAACAAGCAGTGGCCTCTACAATAAGCAGGGTCCCTACAAATAAATACTGTTGGCCAAACTAAAGAGATTTTACATAGAACTGTGTATCAAAAGCTTGTCTGTTCTTTCTCAAATAGCTTAAAAAAAGTCTTACCAAAACAGGCCTTTAGAAACCATGAAAACAGGAGCTGAGTATGTCACTACAGCAGTGATTAGTACCAGCTGCTCTTGGGTATCTGTTTCAAAAGCCTCAGAAGATGGGTTTAGCAACACTGAGCTATACCAGCACAGCATCCTTTCTTAACCTACCAGGAATAAAGGTATTTTCAGGGCAGAAAAGGTTGTTACAGTCACTTTGTCAGACCTGCTGTAAGCAGGCCAGAGACTTTCAGTTGCTTGGTGTGCCAGTGAGCAGAGCAGCTCGTGGCCATGTGTGCCCTGCTGATGCTGCCATGGCTGTGGGAACAGCAGCTCTAGGGTACAGCTCCTGTGCAGGGGATGGAAGTGGTGAGATAGCACCATTCTTTGTTTAAAAATGTACTCCTTGACTCTGGGTGCAACTTCTACCCACTGGAACATGTTTTACCCCATCAGCCAAAAACTGAGAGCCCCACTCTTAGATACCTGAAAGAGTGTAACACACAGGTATCAGAGCAGAGGTATCAGGACATCTGAACCTCCCAACAGAGCCTCTAATGCACAAAGGCTGCTGGTGAACCCATGATTCCACTACCCACCACCAGCTTTCACCTCAAGTGTTTAAACCATAGCTGTAACCTGGCAAATACTTTCCAGTTGGTGAACTGAACTGGCAGGTCCCCAGGACTTCACAACCCTCTCAGTGGACTGTGCAAGGGCAGATTTTCTGAGCCAAATGCAAGGTGCTCAGACACCCCTGCAGTGGGACTCCACAGGTACCAAACAGCTCCGTTGTTGTGCTGCCAGTGGCTGAGTACAGAGCACTCTGCTCAGGAGAATGGCCCCATGGTCAGCACCAGGCATGGCACAGGACTGCTAAGGCAGTGACAGAACTATCTGAAAGAAAGAAAGAAAAAATATGCAATAATTGGCTTCTAGGTTAAAAACAGTAAGGGAAATGAGGTTGTATGTTTCTCTTTAATAAAAGCTTCACCTGTCAGCACTAGCCCAAGCTTTTCCTCTCTTCGGAATCCAAACCCCATCACTTAAATATTTATACAGCAAAGAAAACTTAACAATGTGTGTTTCTTAGAACCAGCTGTTGCTCTCAACAATCTCTATATAAATCCTTTACAGGGAGGCCACCACTTCCTCTACAAAGGTCTACTAAGCTCTAAGTTTATACCTGCATGTCTCTGTATTCAGTTTATTCACCAGGTGTATTCAGTTTATTTGAACTCTGAGTATAGCACTCACCTTGGACAACTGTGGTGATCTGAGATCTATTTCGCTGCATTGAAAGGTATCTCAGATAAGGCAAAACCTTTTCTTATCTCTGGCCTGTATACAGGAACTCTGGCTGAACTACACCATGTGGTAGGGCAATAGTCAGTTAAAAATGAGTTGTCTTTATCTCTAACATTATGTGCTGCAAGCTGCATTTTTCCTGGTATCTGTTTGGTCTATTTCCTCCTTGTTCCTTTTCCTTATGGGCATTTACTGGCACACAGTAAAATCCATCCTCTGCAAAGGACAGAAGCTCATGCCTAAAGTTCTGGTTTTGGCCAGCTGAAGCCCACAGGCAGTCCTCATGTGCAGCAGTGATCCATGCATCCCTGCAGGACTTGCAGCATCAGGAACTGCCAAAGGACAGGACACCCCCAACCATCCTCCCCCAGCAGTTAACTGGGGACTTTGCCAGGGCTGCCCAAACCCCTTCAGGCCAGAAGGATCCCTTTCCCCAATTCCCAGTGATTTCAAATTCACGTTGTTGCCACTGGAGGGCATCACGTGAAGCCCTTTCAGAAGGCCACACTGGTCTCACACGGGTTTCTGAGGCTGAAACAGTTTTTAAACCAGTTACCATAATCCACGGCATGTCCAGTGTCCCTCCTCACCCAGTGCTGGAGCCGGGAACAAAGGGCCTGTGAGCAATTAAACAGGTGACACATGTCAAAAGCACAAATACAAGAGTCAATGCAATAGCTAGAATACATTTAAAACAAACACATCCAACCTTTTACTACAGAAACACGTGACTTTTAACCTGCTCTCTCTCACTGCCATTAAAACATTGTGGGTAGATCAAGTAGGTCCTGACTTTTATCTCACAGACAGGCCCTGTTCTCCCACCATTTAATTTAGGAGGATAGTATCAGTGGAGTCAATATAGTGCCACTGGCTCCACTTTCTTAGTCCTCCAGATGAATCTCCACAAGAAACTCCTGAAAAGCCTCAAACCACACTGAACCCTCCTAAAGTAGACAGCAGAGCCTAACCAGGAAGGCAATTCCCTATTCCTATCTTCAAACCCAGTTGAATCTTTTTACTGTTCACCTCTGTTTCCCAATATCATTCATTAGCAGCACACAGCAAAGCAACCAGGGACCGTGCAAAGGTGAGGTAAAACTGCTGAGAAAACTGCTTCACAAAATGGCTGTAAGGGGCTGCGCCCTCTGCCAAAAGGGTGCTCACCCCACAGCTAAATAAAAGCTAGATAAAATCCAGACACCAAGCTATGGCTTGAAGAGCCCCAGAAAGGCTGCACTAGTGGGCCCCGGGCCACCTCACTAAACCACCACCACCACCACGAGCAGCCCGTGCCGGGCGGCAGCGGGCCCGGCGGGCAGCGCTTACCTGGGCCCCGGGCGGGAGCGCCTCTTCACGGGCCCCGCGCCGGCCACGGCCCGGGGCTCCCCGCGGGACGGGCATCACGGCGGCAGCTCCCGCAAGGGACACGGGGCTCACGGACAGAGCTGCGGGCAGCCCGGGCCTCGGCACCATGGCACGGGAGCCGCTCCGGCCGCATGGCCACGGGGCCTTTCCGTGTGCGAGCGAGCCCGGGAGGCCGTGCCCGAGTTCCGCCGCTCTCCCGCTGCCGGCCGGCCGGCCGCACCCGGGCACCTCAGCCCGCCGCGGGAGGAGCAGGAGCGCGGCCGGGGCCCAGCTGCCATGAGCTCCCCCATCTCTCCTCGTGGCGCCGCCATTTCCCGCAGCGGGCGCTGCTCGGTCGGAGCGCCCTAACAGAGGGCGGGGAGAGGGCGGGCGCTGCCTACCTGCCTTCCTCACTTCCTTCCTTCCTCTCCTTCTTCCCTTCCCTGTCGGTGCCGGGACAGCGCCTCGGACGGGGAGAGACCGCTCGAAGTTCCCCCCTGGAGTGCGCGCTCTGTTCCCGCAGCCCCGGCCTCACTAACGCAGCCTTTTCCCGAGACATTACGGACCGAGACGAGCTCACCACGCTCGGCACCCACCTGAGCCCTACCTGCCCTGGGCTGGGCCATGGAGCGGCTTCCCCAGCGATGGCTCCATCCACACACAGCTGAATTGTTGCTTGCAGCAGCCACCATCCCGTGCAGCACCCGCTGTGCTTGTCCACCTCCATTCCTTCCCATAACATGTGCTTGATCCTGCAGAGTGAAGCACGAGAATGGCACCCGCTGCTAGCACAGCCCTGGCCACACTGAGGGAGAGCCACCAGCTCTCAGCAGCTCCTGGGTCTCCAGGATTGGGGCCGGACAAAGCTGCGGTTTCTCACCCCTGAGGTGGGTGTTCCACAGCTCCCAAATCACCTGCACGGCGCCCTCATCCACGCTGGACGGGGCCCAAAGTAGCATATGAACTCCCCTGCCTTGGAGGTATTTTGTAGCCAGTCGAACACTCAAGTTTTCTGTCAATCTCTAAACAAAATCCCTTTAACATTCCCTTTCTGATATTGGAAAATGAATCATCAGGTGGTGCCTGGGCCCCCCCAACACCTCTCCTGCCTTGTGGCCCTGTGCTGAGGTGAAAGCTGCAGCCAGGCTGCTGTAATAGAACTATGTCTTGTGCCTGTGCAGTGACAGTCAGATGTATTTCATGGTCTGTGTAATAAAATGCTTGATGAAGTAAACATTTTGCCTCCCATACATGGATGCATGTAGTTTACAGTGAGGATTTATTAAGCTGAAAATTTCTGACCACGCCCAAAGAGATGGCTTATATTGACATACAGGAAAGGACATTAAGAAACAGTCTGACTTCCTCACAGCCTGTCCAACAGAAAAAAGTGTCTTTGTTTCTGGTGGAGAATTTAAAATTCAGCATCATCATTGTTACAACCTTCTCTTGCTTTGCATTTCTCTGTGCACTAACCTTAAGAGTTCATATCTGGCTCTTAAGAGTTCAACCAAAAGGCCAAAGGATAGACAAACATGTAAACACCTATATAAACAGCTGTTTAAATTAGAAACTGATGGTTTTGTTTTGTTTGTTTGGTGGGTTTTTTTGTTGGTGGTGTTTTTTGTGGTTTTGTTTTTGTTTTGCTGCAAATGGAAAAGCAGCCATTGGCTTTTGGGCTGTGCTGTCTCAGTCCCTGAGCAGGGTTTTGCACATTACAAATATCTCATGACTGGGTCAGCACAGTGGCACAGCAGTGAGAGCAGGCCTGCGTGGGGCTCTCTGTCTCTCTCTGCTTGCAGCACAAGAAGAAAATCTAAGCTCAGGATGCATCTGATCAGAAGAGGTGGAAGTAGGTCTGAACTTTGCTCAGCCACAGAACTGTGGCATTTCAGGTACACACTATAGTAATGTGACCATATATTTGCAACCAGGCTTAGGACAGATTTTCTTCAGAAAGACAAAATAATCTAAGAAGTGGATCCATGGGTAAGAAGTAACACCCATGAAGCAGATTATGAACAGAGCTAAGCCAATGGAAGTAAATATAACTTCACCAAATTCAATGCATTGGGAAGGACTTTTAAGTCCCAAAGTGGGGCTACTGGTAGGCAGATGGAAGAAATCAAGCCCCAAATCCAAAGTCCCTTTTTTCAGACCACCTTCTGCAAACACGATTGACTCTTGTTACAACAAAACAACACAAATATCACTTTGCTAATACCTACTGAGCCAGACTTAAACATGTCACTGATATTTACTTAACAAACATTGTTACGTATGTACTCTGCTGTGTTCAAAGAACACTTGTTTATTTAGAACAGCTTATTTTAAAACAAGGCTTTGGGTTGTTTGTTTTGTTGTTGGGGTTTCTGTGTTGTTTTTGGTTGGATGGTAGGTTGGTGGTTTGGCTCTTTTTTGTTCCTGGCATGATAGAGCAGCTAAAACTTTGTGCTTTCTGACCTTGCCTTATCGGAGATCTGTTCTAACAGGGGACAGCACATCGGCACTGAGTCTGCCAGCGCGGATTTTGAGGGGCTGGGAGAGGCCGCTACTTTTAGGGCTTGGTTGTCAGGTGAAGAGCACTTCACTCTGCTCTCACAATGTCCTGACAACTGTCTGTATGCCAGCAATTGCAGTCTTTCTCCCTCATTAACCCCAAAAGCCATGTCTGATGTTACCCACCGTTCCCAGCCCAGCCCCAGAGGGGTGGCTGGACGACTCCCCTGCTCCTGAGTGCTCCCGTTCGCGCTGTGTCCTTGCAATCTGCATTACTTACAGTCAGCAGAGTGTGAAACAGCCACGCCGCCCGGTATCGGAGTGTGAAACAGCTGCACTGCCCGGTTAGCACAGTGTGAAACAGCTGCACAGCCCTGTAACAGAGTGTGAAACAGCCGCACAGCCGCACCGCCTGGTAACGGAGTGAAACAGCCGCACTGCCCGGTAACGGAGTGTGAAACAGCCGCAGTGCCTGGTAAGCACAGTGTCAAACAGCCGGCACTGCCTGGTAACAGAGTGTGAAACAGCCGCACTGCCTGGTAAGCACAGTGTGAAACAAACAGCCGCAGTGCCTGGTAAGCACAGTGTGAAACAGCCGCACCGCCCGGCGTGGGGACAGCGCTGTGACTCCGTGCCCGCCGATGGCATTCGGCTCTCCGCGAGTCTCACCGAGCCTGGCTCACAGTGCGGTGGGAGGACGAAGCTCTGCCATCTCAGGAGCTCTGACCAGTATCTGTGAAAAACACCAGAGGCAAACCTTTATGAAAGCACCTGCTTTCTACATTTCCCGTTTTTTGGCGGGATTCTCACCAGAGCCCTCAGCAGCAGGCAGGCAGCCCCAGGACTAGGCCAGGGATTGCCTTGGGGTGGATGCCCACAAGCCCCAATGCTTCCCTGCAGCTCCTTTCACCCACCTGTGAAAGGGCTCTGTGGGTCTGCTTGTAAAGCTTAGGGATCTGTAAAGGAGAATTTTCATTTTCTGTGTAGAATAATATTACAAGCAAATTAACTTTTGAGTTGTTTTTTGGTTTTTTTAAGGCAAAAAGAGACAGTTCTTTCTGGAGGTAAAATTTTATGCGGCAAATGCCAAGAAAATCTTATCAAACATATTCCATTTTATCTTTAGGCTGAAGACAAAGCCATACCTCCTCCCCCGAGCTAGGGAGCTACAGGATCACCAGATTGACGTCATTCTCCTTGGTGATAAAACATGCTGCATGCTGAACTTGGCATTCAGCATGCTCAGGTTGAGCTAAGAGCTAATGTAATGAACTCTGGGGAAGGATTTACATCAAATACCACTCTAGAATATTAAATACAGACAAGACCAACTTCTCACTTGAATAATTACGCACTGGCTGAATTCCTCCTTTTGTTTCAAGGAGGAATCACCTTTCTCACTTCCTTTTGAAAATTGTATGCATTGGTGCACTGTTTCACTACCTCTGTAATAAAAGGATGAAGTGATTTCTGTTAAGTACCACGGGCTGAAGATGAGTTTCAGCTCTAGCAATGACTCTTGCCACTCGATGGGGGGAGCAAGCAAACCGAGAAAAGGCAGATTGAAATTTCAACAAGTGTCCCCAGCTGCTTGTGCTTGCTAACATAACCTCAAAGGCAGAGGTGCCTGGGAACACTCCTGACTTCACTTTGCATGTGGGAGTACAGTACCAAAGCTTTGCACACATATTCCCACTGCCCAAGCAGCACTGCAGTACTCACAAGCTATTTCAGTTAACTGTGTTTGTATTCTCCTTCTGCCTGTGCATACCAATGTAAGGCTTTCAGCCATTATAAGATATTTCTCCAGGCTAATTTTGAGCCAGAAAGAAAAAGATTCTCTTGTGGTAATAGCTGTAGTAAGCAGCAAGAGTCAGTTTGAAAGACAGGTTTTAGTCCCAGCATTATGGCTGTGTGTTTGAGGGAGATGTTCAGCCAGTGGAAGTTAAAGCAAAGACTCCTAGCAAATGAAAGAAAAACGGAAGCAAAGAAGCTGGAAGAAAGGGGAAAAGTGGAACATGAGAAGACCAAAAGACTGGCCTAACACTCACTGTTAAACCACAGGCAGGGCTTGAAGATCCAGGACTTCAAAGATATTTAGAAGCCTCAAAGCTACTTTACTTAGTGGCTCTGGGTTCCCTGGCCTTTCCTAACTCAGTTGCCTTGCTTGCTAAAGAGACAACTGCCATTGCTTCACAGGGTTTGCAGAGCTGAGTCCACTGAGGTTTGCATGGGAAATGTTGGAGGAGAGTCTTAAAGATGTTGAACAAGTGGAAAAAAGGAAAACATGAGACACTCTTCCTAAGTAACATTCAAAGCAGGCACCAAGAGAAAGCATTCAGTGGAGTTGAGCCACAGCTCTTTGTTCACAGAGCCAAAGCTTCAGCAAAAAACAGCTGAAACACCTGGACACCCCCTTTGTTCTGAACCAGCAGCACAGGGCTGCACAGGGACATAGCAGCAATTTGAAAGCTTGTTTTCTGCATCTAAACATCATGTCAGGACAAAGTGCACTCCATCCTGCTATCATTTAACAGCACCCCTGGGACCCCTGCACCTTGGAGGCATGATGTCACACATGAGCAGAGAGATTATTTGTTTTGAAGCTTGTGAATAGCTCTGAGACTTCATTTCAAAGCACTCCTTGCAGAGTCATGACTCAAACCCTTCTGGTCTCACTGAAGGGCACAACTGACTACTGTGCTGCTTCTCAGCACCCAGCCGGTGATTATTAGATACCTATTACCCTTTCTTCTCTTTTATGCAGGAATGTCTTTGCCATTGCTCAATTCCTTCATGTTCAAGACACATTTTAAAAAATGCTTTATCAATGATTTCTCTACTGAGACAAGCAGAAACACCCAGACAAAAAGGCACTGCAACAAAAAACAAGGCATTCATTCAATTTCAGGAGATATAAAATTTATATATCAAATTATTTATATAGCCATTGGGTAAACTGCAGGATGAAAACCATCTTCAGACTTGTGATAAGGTAGCTGTGCATACCACCTGGTTTCTCTTTTTGTCAGAATAAGCAATCATTACTCCAAATTTTGTACAAGGGAAAAAGACATTCACCTAGGACAATTTGCTGAAAAGACAATATTTTTTTTACCAGATCATAATAATTCAGATTCACTTGGAAGCATCTACAGTGATACCCAGGTTTAAAAGCAGGATTACCTGATAGGAAATATGCAGCATGGAAAATACAGCTATTCATTCTGTCATTTAATGCTGAATTGTTGAACCTTATTAAGTTCTAAAACACAAAGCTTTTTACTAAAGCCCTGGAGGTGCATAAAGGACCTCTCCTTCATCATGTCTACATTGGAATTTACTCTTGTATTAGCATTAAAGCAAGAACAAATGAAAAGTGCAGACACTACATAAGACTGCCAGCCTAACTGAAATTGGGAACACTTCAGTCACACTCAGTTTATTCCAGTGCTCTCCCTTCCATGGTGAAGGACCATCAGTAAAGCCATTTCTGTCCCCAGGAAGTTCCATCACTGAGTGACAGTTCAAAAAGCTGGAAAGGGTTGAGAGCACAGGGCATGTGATGCTGCTGTGTAATCTTGGAGAATAAAGGAAGGGAATCTGGAATGGCTAAAGCACGTGCAATGGGAGGAAAGACATCTGCATCCTGGAGCAGTGAATATCAGTGAATATCACAGAGCTATCAGTGCTCCACAGCAAGGCCCTTCATGCTCATGGAATCATCCCCACAGAACAGGCACAGCCTCACAGTGCACAGAAGGCTTCAGAGGTGTGGCTTGGACAGAGGAGCTCAGTGGGAAGAAAGTAAAGATCAGGCATCATGGTTCCAGATTTTAATTATAATCTGACCTTGGTAAATTTAGATGGACAGGAGAGTGAACAAAGCTGCAGTGGCTGAAAATCAGTGTTTTATGTTAAGTGAAATTATTGTACGCCAATATGGACATAAATCTGGCTTACAGAGAGGGTTAATTAGCACAGTTCTACAGTCCAAGTAATGGAAATAAAGATGCAGTGTGAATTTCAGGGAATTAATCATATTGATCACATCTTTTCAGTGATGATGCATCAGGCACTTTTATAGCAGATTAAATTAATTGCTTTTTACCATATTAATATAACCCAGAATATTGACTATGCTTATGAAGAAATATTTTTTTCTGGGCAGTTTATTATCTTTATTGAGGAACTGCATGAGGGGATCAAGTGCACCCTCAGTTTGCAAATGTAGCCAGGTGGGGATCAGTCTCTCCTCCCAAGAAACAAGTGATAGGACAAGAGGAAATGGCCTCAAGTTGCACCAGGGGAAGTTTAGATTGGATATTAGGAAAATTTTTCATAATTCAAGGGTTGTCAAGCACTGGAACAGGCTGCCCAGGGCACTGGTGGAGTCACCATCCCTGAAGGGATTTAAAACAATGTGTAGATGTGGCACTTGGGGACATGGTTTAGTGGTGGATTTGGCAGTGCTGGAGGAATGGTTGGACTCCATAATCTTAAAGGTCTTTTCCAGTCTAAATTATTCCATGATTTTTACCTTCAAACAAGTCTCCAGGCCCACATGCTCATGCCCACACTTCCTCTCCCATCCTCATTGCAGCAGATAAGCAGAGGAGACACTGATGGTGTGATGCAGTTTTCCCCTAATGGAGACACAGGAGCCTGCAAGGAACAAAAGAGATTATTACCAGGTAGAAAATTACAGCTGGTTACAATAGATGCAATGTAGGGAAATACAATGTGATATTGCCAGGAAAACTGTCAGCCAACTCTCCCTCTCCTTGCAAGTTCCCTGTGAAAACAGGATACTTGTTTTATTGAGCCTTCAATGAAAATATATTTGCTCCTTCAGCTTTGATTGTAGAACTCTGGAAGACTGACCAGAGAAGCTTCTGTCCTACTGCTGTCAGTGAGACAGTGGCACAGTCTGGGCACCCCTCACAGGATCTGAGCCCCCTGGCTTAGGCAACATGCACACAACAATGAACTACACGGAATTACGAAAAGAGAATTCCCTGCCCCAATAGCATATAACTGAATTTTGAGTAGGTAAAGAGACCACACAAGGGCAGAAGGGCATGACACTAACAGGAACAAATGGTGATAGCCCATCTGTCTCACTGGCTTGGAGAGGAAGGAGAAACAGAAGCAGGTAACACCTGGAGAGGTCACCTCTTCCTTTCTTACCTTAAGGCTGCTACTGCAGTCCCTGAACTGCTCCATCATCCACCTCTCCCCAGCTTCTGCTTCTTCAGAAATGGTTCAAAATGTCTCTAGAGTCAATTCCTCTGCAGGAACGACAGCCAGCAGCCCTTTCAGTGCCTTTGGATGCCTTTCTGTTGGCTGGGAAGGCTGACAGGATACTCCTTGAGTCCTCCAGTGGAACACAGCGTGGCACTGCGTGGAGCTGCAAAGAGGCTTGTCCAAGGGTACACAAGGATCTGATGGGCTTGCCAAGGGCAGGCCACAAACACAGGGGCTTGCCAGCTACACCTTTCATCACCCTCATGCCATTCAACCCCCTCAACTTTTCCCTTCCCCAGACAAAAAGTATCGTAGTTATTTTTAAAAGAATTTCATGTGTTTGTTAGTCTGCAAACTGCAAAGTGCATATACATTTCAAATGAAATGGGTAGGACTTGACACTTCTTAAAATATACATTTTATTATTTTCTGGTAGTTGCTATGAAGGTTTCATTCAAATTGTGAAGGTACACAGCCTTTACAAACTTCTTGAGTTGAAGGTTTGTGTTGGTGGCTTTATGTTCTTTTTCTTTTTCGGCAGAGGAAAATATATTGGCTATAAAATGTTGAAATTCATTAGATGCTTAGTATCACCTCTTCATATATGCTGTGGAATGCTTTGTAGAAATACTATATAAAATAAGGCAGACTTTAACAGGGAGTTCAGTCATAAAATGTCATGGGAGAAAACAAAGAGTTCCAACACATTATTATTTTTGTAGCCAAGAGAAGTTCAGGTGGTCCTCACTGGTTTGTGGGAGAACTACTGCAGTTCTGGTGCTCAGACAGTATACAGTTCTTGTTTATTCTACTATTCTCAAGTGAGACCTTTTTAATAAAACTTATTTTAATTAACATAAATCAGACAATATTTAAACATACACATCTATCCTTACAGTGCAATAAAAATGTATCATTGTATAGTATTTTGTATTTGCATTATGAAAATAAAAGGTCTGTACATCAATTAAATGTATATTAATGAGTATGAATCATGTAAATTTATAATGCATCTAAAGTTGGCTTTGGCTTTTAAGTATTTATAAATTCATAGAAAATATTGAACATCTAACAAAATAAATAAAACATAACATTTTAATCATAGATGCTAACGATCAACCTCAAAAATTCTTGTGTTATTTTTTACATTTGCTACTAAATTTCTTAAGGAGAACTCACTTTCAGTAGTGCTCAGAAGTGAATGATTGCACCTTCTGTGATGTGAAAAAATACAGTACATCTATTTTTCATAGATCAAAAAATTCTTTCATAGACAGTTGCATTTTAAATGTCTGATTGTTCTACATAGCTGTCTGAAGTGCTTATAAAAAGCATGTAGCTTTCTCATAAAAGCTGTGAGTCTCTATTAATAGATAAACTTCTAGTGAATGTCCTTTTTATGAGGATTCTCTTCAAGGTCTTCCAGCTTCACATGCTGGTATGAAGGTATCACAGAAGTATGTTCTTAATAAACCCTCTTCAGTACAAGTACTGCAGCAATCCAGTGTAATTCCATTTTGGTGGGCTTATTTCATCCGAGTCCACACATGGGACTTTGGGAAGTCAACTGCTGACCTCTTGTTCTCTTGAATGTGAAAGTTCCCCAAGTGCATGGGCTAGCTTTACTGTAATACTGAAGAGACCAAAACAAATCTGAATTCACACAGATAAAAGTGAGCTTGAATAAATATGCATCTGGCTAGTGAATGACACACCATGGTCTAACTGCTATTCTGGTGGTGGTCGGAGGACTCGCAGGTTCCTTCCATCCAGTCCTTTCCAGTATTTAATGTTATTATTCAGATGCTCCATCAGATTTGGCAGGTCGGCAAATGCTAGGGAGGGAAGGGCAGAAAGTATTGAGCCTGCAGAACTGAAACAGTCACAGATTCTGTCTGCTTAAGTATCACTTGAAATGTTTGGGCAACTGTATTAAGTAGAAAAGCTTAAATCTGTCATACTGAGGCTTGCAATAGTTTTGGCTGTAAAGCTCTCAGCACTTATGTAGCACTGGGGCCACTGAGAACTGTTCTGTAAATCTACTTAATACTGGTATTGTGAGTCCCAGCAAAGGAACACAGTTTTCCAGGAGGGGCATAGCTAATTATGGTTGTAATTATCCTGCCTCATCAAACCTCAGTCACATGTCATGATCTGGCATTCAGGGGAGTCACATTTCTGACCACTTTTACCATGGAGGCAGCACTTGGAAGGAAACAGCTGCTCCCCCAAGCAGTTTCCAGACAGCAGAAATTTGCCTTGAAGAATAACCAATATTAACATGGTCAAAATGACTGTGCTCAAAGAGCTATCAAAGAGAATGTGTTCTGTTCTCTATTTACAGAGAAGCAAGTTTAAGAAGTTAAGCAAGTTAAAGATTGCCTGAATCTAGTATATTATAGGCAAGTCATGAGAACTGCTTGTAGCCATACTTATAAGCAATAATGAGTTATTAATCTTACTTGAACTGCAGGAATCTTCCCTTTTCTCTCCCTTTATTTAGGAGCCATAAAAAAGAAATTTTGTATCACAGCAGCTTCAAATGTTCACAAATTGTTCACATCAGGAAACAGCAGAGTTTTGCTTACCATCCCAGGCATCAAACATATCAATAATGAAGTAATCAATGAATGATAATTGGGATTTGGGGATGCTGCAAGTATTTCTGTCAAAAACTGGCATCACAACAGGTAAACCTTGCCTCCTTTCTTCATCAGTCTGCAAAAAACATTAGTGATTATTCATCTAAGACACATTCTGTTAATGGGCTTCTTTTAGCAGCAGATTGTTTGGCACTGACTATAGCATGCATCTGCTAAAT
The DNA here is from genome assembly GCF_051311805.1 of Agelaius phoeniceus. NCBI lineage: Eukaryota > Metazoa > Chordata > Aves > Passeriformes > Icteridae > Agelaius > Agelaius phoeniceus. Next base: position 9,883,888 of record NC_135277.1, read on the forward strand.
CAAAGGAGGAACCTGAATAAATCTGAAGCAGCAGCAACTTAATCTTGGGCACCTAGTTGTTCAGTTTCAGCAAAAGAGCAGACAAATAGTGCCTTCCAGTGTTTCCCACAAAGGGATATATTTAGCTTCTGTATCTGCACACAAGCTGACCCTAAGTAACTTGGCACACTACCAAGTTATGACTGCTTTGGACCTAAGAGCTGCTCAATCATTGTCAGTCTCTGATGGAAGCAGTGATCTGTCCCCCTCAGACATGGCAAAATACCTTTTGCATTCCCTTCCCCCTTGCTTGGGGTGCCAGGTTCCAACTGCAGTGTTTGGTATATAATCTGTAATAACGACTGCCCTCTCCTTTTCCACATCTTCCTAAAACCCTTCCTCAGCACAGTGTGCTGAGGGCTTACAGCATTTCTTGGAGTAAGTGCTGCTCCCATCCAAACACTAGAACCTGACGATCCTATTCCAGAGGCAAAGCCAGGATGTGGGTACAGAAGACATCCTTGCTCTCTCTTATGGGAGTGCATTTGCAGACAAGGCTCAAAAAGCCCAGTTCCAAACTGAACAACTTGAAAGCTTAGATTTTTCAAAAATTGCACAATAGAAGTTGTCAACTTTCATCTCTCTGAAGGCATCTAGTTGTGTACCGGCATGAGTAATCCCCATCATTTAAAATAAAAGGGTTATTATTTCTCACATGACATAATGCAGCCTGAGACATTCTGTGACACCCTCCCTTTTAAAGAGATGCTCACCTGCAGTTCCAGCAGCCTGTTTTAGCTGCCTTACCTGTGCAAAGTACTCCTCAGAGATGCGCCCGGCCCATTCTATGCACTGTTCTCTGGGTCTGCATGGGTTGGAAATGTCAGCACACTTTATCAACATGCGCTTGATAAGGATACGGTTTTCAGGAGACCTGAGAACAGTTTTGATTGACTCTCCATCACCATTATTCTGTAACATTTAAAAATTAAAAACATAACATTAGCAAGGTCTCTATGCACTAACTCAAAAGCTTTTGTGCTTTGGGAATGCTTTCAGCACATTCTATAGGGATCAGTCCTGCTACTGGCTACCAGATTTGATGTATGACTGAATTTATAGGTGGATTATCAAAGTTAGCCACAGCTCTGAGCTAGCACTGATCTCCAGTTTCTGTATTCAGTCACTGGCTTTGTGACAGATTCTTTGGCATCTTTGGACAAGCCATGTAATCCCTCTATTCCTTATCTGCCTTCTCAAAAGCGTGGAGAGGATCAATTCATCACTACACACATAGTGATGAAGACCGTGTAGGCAGAAAAATGTAACTCTCTGCTGAAACCCAAGGATTAATGGACTTGCACATTAAGAGTGGAATAGTTGGTCTGAAAAGAGAGACTGACCCAAGATGCAGAGCCACCCTTGGCACACAAACCCCCTCAGTGTATCAGTCATTCTGACAGCACTGCTACTGTTCAGAGAGTCAGATCCCACATTACCTCCCAGGCATGTTCCTCATTCCCTTCCCTTGCTGCTGGACTCTTTAAGGATGGATAGGTACAACAGTTTACACTGCTGTCGACTCAGAATAGAAACTCTTTGAAGCAAGGAACATACAAGACTTTTTTGGCACCTAACAAGGTGTTGCTCCACAGTCAGAGCAGGGAAGAAGTAACAAACAGTAATGATAATAATAATGTGCTACCAGTTCCTGTAGTGTTTTGTACAAAGAGGGAGATACAAAGCAGCAGAAACATTCTGACCTTTTATTAGGTCAGAATAACCTGACATTTTTCAGAAGAAAATTCTTGTGGGGAAGAAAGTTCTTCCTAAAGGAAGAAACTGACAGTCATAAAAAAATTTGATAGTACAGAAATGGCTCAGAAATACCAGCTCCACAGGTCTCACCAAAATGAGATGCCTAAACCAATTCTTTTCTCTCATTTCTAAGTATATGGAAGGGAAAACAGAAGAAACAAGGTGAGATGTGTACACCTCCAAATGCATGGGAAAATTATATATGAGAAAGCCAACATAAAGTGATGGAAGCTCCAGAAACACAAATATGGAAATTAGGCATGGAAAATTAGAGATTGCTCAGTTACAGATAGTAGAGAATATCCTAGTAGGTAAACCACCAGGCATCAAGAAAGGATGTTCACCTCTGAGATCTGTTCAAACCAAAGGCACAGTTCTACCTGCTGGATGCAGATGTCTTGGGAATAAAATGTGTTAACTGTGCTTAGTCCCAGCATCCTGCTCCGAGTGCAGAGGTGTCTCTGCATGTCAGATGTTGGCTTCCTGTCATAGCTTAGGTGACATCATGAGGGGAAATGGGAGGATAAAGGATGCTGGAGCTGGAAAGGATTTTTTTCAGTTTATGAAACAAAAGCAGAAAGGAAACAAACAGAGCAGCTTCTCAGCATGGTTCTTTGAACAGATTTGTATAAAAATAATAAATAAATAAATAAATAAAAAGAAGTGGAACTATCCCATTTGGAACAGGCAGTTGGCAGCTCAGCCTGCAAACACTCCCCTGAGTCACCACCATGACTGGAAAGCAGGCCAGAAACACACACTGCTGCTGCAGCCAGAGGGACAGCAGACTTGAAAGAGGGGCTGACAGTGTTGTTCTGCTCAGCACAATAAATAATTTGCTTTACCCACTCACACATTACAGGCCTTTGAATAAGAATTTGCCAAACTGAAACTCCCAGCTGAAAGAAGGGAAACATTTTGCTTCTTGTTTTCAATAGAAATTATATATTCTTTGTCTTCCCATCCTTGGGTACAATTTGCTGTGAATCACAAATGCCTTGTAGGGCAGATAATTTCCCTGCAGTCTCTGGGGCTTAAGGGTAGAACTAAACTTTTGTTTCGTTTTTCCATGTCCTTGTTTGTGTTTTTTCTCTCTGACTGTACAGGTCCAAGCCCTGTTCTTCAGCAGCTGTTCAGCTCCCTGAATAGGCAAGAAGAGGAATTTTGCTCTTTGCATGGATGCTGCTGCTCAAACAACAGTCATAAATGTGGCTTTCTAAAAAACATGGTAAGAAAATACAGAAAACCATTACAGCTCCTCCATGACGTTGCCACCAATGCAAGCTTTATCATAACCATTTCTGCAAGTCTTCTCTTTGCAAAAATCATTCCAACAAAATTATACACTGCTCTTACTGGCAACAAAACTGTTGGTTGAAGCTGTTATTGAAACTGGTGTGGTTTTTCAGAAAGAGTTCTTAACAGGCAATTTCTTTGTGTCCATGGGGTTCCAGATGGCTATTGATTATATGATACATAATGTCACCATCATCTATTTTAAAGATTAAAAAAGAAAGCACACAGAAACCCCATGAATGCTGCCAGGCAGCACTGGAGGCTGAGGGCCTTTATTGCCAGAGAATGCAAAACATGCCAGCCCACAGACCTGCCCTTATGCTGCACCCCCAGCATGGCCCCTTGGGAGGGATATAATTCAGCCTCTGCTTTGAAGCAAACCTTGCCTCCTTTGCAGAAACTGCCAACAACAATGCCCAGTCTTCCCACTTCTTCCATGGGAGCAACTGGGTTAATCAAAATAACATTTTTCCATGAAAAGATACAGCCCAGGGTCCTGGTTCCAAGTACGACATCACAGCACTGTGATATTAATAGGATCCAAGTGAGTCCCACTCACCCTCAAAGTGAGTGACAACCATGTTAAGCAGAAGGGGATTCAGACCCAGAGGTGAAAGATCAATCTCCAACCTCTCTTTCTCCACATTTCTGATAAACTTTCTCAGAACACCACGTGGGAATTTCCCACTGCCAATGGTTCCCAGTCCCTGCCTAGGCATTTTAAGGAGGACTTGCAGTGTTGCTTACCCCATTTTCTTCTAGTGCTGCCAAGGGTTTATTAATGCTGTTGACAAACTTGTTGACATGCTCAAAGTGCTTTGTCATTTCTGTTGCTAAGACCATGTCAATAATGACTTGGCGAAGGGTTCGATACTCATTCCTGTTTAAAGAAGGAAACAATTAAGAATGCTGGCTGGGTCACAAAGGGCTGGTTGCTAAAACAAGTCTAACAAAATTGCAACAGACCATTCCTGTTTGAGAGAGGTGCAAGGGGAACAAAGAACAGCAATAAAGGCTTGGGCAGCTGTGTCTCTGTTAGATGTAGGAGTACCTTTGGTGTGTAGGGACATATGTGCTCCAGGCATGACTGGATCTCTAGGAGAAAGAGTACCTGGGCAGAAGCAGAGGCACCAGCTGCCTAAGAGGCTGCTAGGACATGCCACACCTGCATGTTCCCAAGGCTTTTAGCACAGACACCCAGCTGTGGCTCACTCTGCAGGCAAGTTTTCAGCAATATTTTTTGTTGTATCTTGAGAGAACCAAGGCAATGGTCATATCCTGCCCTAAATGCTTCTCCGAGGCTGCAAGAGCAACAGGCCCTTCATTATCCTTCACACTGCTCTGTGGCTCTTTCTCTCCTTGTTCTCTACCCACCCAGCCATAGCTTGTCCTCTCCATTCAATGACACAAAACAACTCTTCTAGACTTGCTCACATTAAGATTTATACTAAATTCCTTAGATAGAGTCTCCCGTTTTATGGACAGGAGAAACTGACTGTGGGGAATTACTCAGAAGTTCTTTGCAGGAGAGACAGAACCATTCTACTCTTTTAGAAGCAAATTTCACAAGGGCCATGGACAGTTATCCAGCAGGCAGTGCCCTCCTCTAGGATGCCTGTTTGCCTTATGGTACACAGAAGGAAGTGAGAGATGTAGGTGGGCAGACAAGGGCCCTGGGGGTCAGGCTTACCTCTCCATGTTTTTGAAGATGTTGCATTTGCCATCCCGGGTGGTGAGCTGGAAAGCCAGGGCAGCGTGGTGGCTCTCCAGCACGGCCGTGTCGTTGTAGAGAATGGCGAGCTCGCTGCCAGCATTGCACAGGAAGGAATTTGTTCTTCCTGGGTGATCCACATCGTGCACTGTGGCAGCAATGAGCGCGGCAACCTCGTCAATTGGATCCAGAGTTTGCTGAAAATAGAAGGGTGCTTAGTTTTCCTGGCAGACTCATTAGAAACCCTATTCTGTCCATAAGATTAAGCCAAGTCGCTGAGGAATAAAAGCCAAAACTCTGGAGATCAGTAAGGGTCAGATGTTCTACAGAGAGCAATGGAAAATTCATTATAAGCTTCATTGAACATTACGTGACTTTTTTGGCCATTTTGTACCTTTTAAATTTTGCCTTAACCACACCTTTGTCACAGCACATCAAATTAAACAAATGTAAAGTAATAAATTAGTTTGTGTTTTATAGCAACACTGAAACCACCTTCACTTGGAGTTAAGGTATTTGATTTGGAAAAAAGACCAATACTACTAAAAATTATTCTATTAGCACCCCTTAATTTCCTTTGACAATTTAATGTGTCCTAATCATGTTCCACTTATGTGCTGGCTAGGTTTACAATTTGAAAGGAATGTTATCCATACATCCAGCTCTTTAATAGCACTGTCCTGGGTTACAGCTAATGCATATTCTATGGAGAATATTCAATGTTTTGTATCCATGGATAAATTACATGACACATGTTCTGTACTTTCTGTGTCACATTCTGATTCTGGTAGCATGCTGCACTCCAAGCTTTATGTCTCCTTGCAATGGGCATTGCTTTATGCCTGTTTTTATCTACCCTGTCATGAAATACAAACCTATTTGACTCTTAAGATTTTACACTTAAGTGCTAATACTTGATTAAAGCATAAAGGAGAACAAGAACTAAGCATCTCAGAAATATTTTGTATACATTTGGAAACCGGCCTTTGTGCTGTGTTTATACTGGCATTTGTGAAGGATTACAGATACGAAACAATTATATTAAAATTTTTAATAAAATGAAAGAGACACAAGAGCAGAAATATTCCCATTTGAATCTGGGAGCACGGCAGATAATTGTCATTCCAATCTGCTTTAATTTGAGGTCCAAATTCTCTGTGGGCCCACTACTACCATTCAGAATAGTTACACTTGGTAGGTGAAAAGACAAACCCTACCCTTCTTCACACCTCCTGAAATTATGCAATGACCTGACTTTGCAGGAGCAGGGAAATTATTCATTGAGGACTGTCAAGAGAGTCTCATGGAGAACAAGAGAAGGCAAATAATTCTTTCTGCTCTAGTTCATATTTAGCATATACTCTCTGCTGTGTTTTAACTTCTTCCTTCTTTCTTTCAGCTGCTGCTCATGGGATTCTATTTTTGTGGTATAAAGTTCAGAGAGAAGGATTTGAGAGAGAGATTTCCTCAGAGGGACACACTGAGCAGCATTCAGTGTGGCTGAGAAAGACCTGTGCAGATGGGAAATGGCCAGAAACATGAGAATACCTGGCCTGGAGGACCACAGCACTCTACCTGACTTATTTCACAGGGATTTACAGCACTTTTACACCCAATGTCAAGTCAAGGATTCTAACTTTGTTATCTTAACTCCCATGAAAACGTTTTTTCTCAGAAAATGGTTCTGAGAATATGGCTTCAATTTCGAAGCCAGAAAATCTTCCTAGGCAAGTTGAACTGAGTTCAAGTTGCAAAAAAAAATATATTCTCAGCTTGAATTTCAGTGGCAGAATTGGGCTTTCTGTGTTTAGATTAAGTTGAACTCTGCAACACAAAAGCAGCTGGGCTATAACTTTGAAAAGATGAAGAGAGAATTCTGAACTTTGATTCTGCTCCTTCTGTTGCTGCAACATTTTTTTTCTCTTCCTATGCCTACAGAGGAATGGAAATAACATTCTGGAAAAAGAGGAGGCAGTCATGCTTCTGTGGCATTGAAATGGATCCAGATCTTGTCTGGTTTTCATAGATATTCTTGGGGAGACCAGCTAAACCTCTGGCAAATCAGGGGCTGAAAAAATCCAGTGACGTTCTATCCCCACTTGGCATACAGTACGTGTAAATCAGCCTCTGGAGAGCACACTAATGAGCAGCAGCTCCAAGTTAACGGAATTACTACAGTTTAATGAGCTGTCAGAAGCTTGTTTACAGTCACAAATTTCTCAGCCAGGTGCCCATCACTGGTGCTATCCTTAGGAAGGCCAGTTCAGAACTTCTACCCAAGACTGTGACTCAGAAATATGTCCCACCACTACTCTACTGCACACACACCAAGCACTGCTTTATTCCCCTTCTCCTGGACATGTGAGAGCAAAAGTCACTCTGATTTATTCTGGTTTTCATGGTTCTAATACCCCAGTGGGTGTTATGGTAGTGACAAGTAATTTTTTTCAATACTCTCCTCCAATGCAGTCTCAGGGCATCTTCTCCAGTGGGTGATACAGTCTACTTTATGGCCTATATTGTCCTGGGAATCTTTTGCAAAATGACCATCACAAGACATAAGAGATGGTAATTTACTACATTAAATCTGTATTTGGCATGTGCCATCACAAAAATAATTATGTAATTAGCTCACCTATCTGAGAAGGTTTAACTACATGAAGAAGTTTTTCTTGAAAATAAGGTTTTCTTATTCTCCCATCAAGAACTGTTCAATTCTGTAATATGAGTACCCATCCTTCTACAGATACTGTAAGAGAGATCCTACAATTCATGCAAAGCAGCCCAGTTCTTTGACCTCAGAGTTACCAAACTGGTTGGCACTGGGCAGACATTTGGCTTTTGAATCTGTTTCTGAGAGATCCTTCTTTGATTGCATCTGTATTTCCCACCTACATTGTTTCACATGGATGTGGACTCACCTTTACTCTCTCTTTAGACAAGAAGTAAGCAGTAGCATGAAGTACATCTGCTGAATGAGTAGAATTGTGGTAGGAGTTGGAGGAATGGTAGTTAGCCTCAATAACTTGTAACCATGACCTCAGAGTGGATTCTGAACAGTTTAGGAATTCACAGATTCCAAAGCGAGCAAATATTTTCAGACCCAGATAAACCAAAGGCCTGTGGAGAAAAATAACAGAAAGTTTTAAAATGAATGCAGCTGAAAGAATATTATATAGCATAAACAGTGTGAATCCACACAGCATTTTTAGCTAATGACATATGTAATGATGTGTAAGGACTTGTTAGAGAATTACTGTGTCATATACTGGAATTGTAACACACATAAAGTCAAATCCCCCTTAATCCCCCCCAGTGTCAGACAAAGGTGTCTCCAGGTTTCCCTGTCAGGGAACTGTAATGCACTAAAATTCAATTAATTATCCTGGCTTTATTACCATATGTCTGCTTGGACTTAAGGCAATACTAGCAATATATTCATACTTGTGAGTCATTGAAAATCACTTTACTTATCTTAACAAATGAACTGCTGTTATTTAAACACAGTAGGAAGCAATCATAATTATACTACCTTTAATAAGAGTACAGGCAACAAAGTACCTCCTTTGTCCCTCTGTGGTCTCTCCAGATCAGTAAGAACAGAGAAACCTACCTGGTGATCTCATGCATGCTGGCTGGGATAATTAATTAAGTTACTGCAATGTACCCATTAAATGCTGTAAATCACACAGACTGACTGTATTTTTACATCTTTCTATTTAATTACTTATCCCTATTACTTCATTAGAAATCAAAATGCAGCAAAGAAAGAAAACCTAAAGCAAGTGGATGTAAATTCCTTCATTTAAAATAAAACCATTTTAAAGAAGAATAAAACCCTAGGGGGTTTTGCACCTTTTTGGCTCATAAAACCACAGTCTAATAATGAAGTGCATATTTGTTAACTAAGTGCCTGACATCTTTCTTAGACTTTGGTTTTGAATAACTTTCAAAGCTCTTACAGATCTGGGATTTTGACAGAGTTTAAGACAGTCAATTCATTGCAGGATCTGGCCTCCAAATTGGTGTCTCACAAAAGCTTTTACCTAAGACAAAGCATGATACATGAAACTAGACCCAAAAGGGGAACTTTTTAAAAGCATGAGAAAATAAAACCAAGGATTTAAACAGAAAGAACAATTTACAGTCTTAGGGGGAGCCTTTGCTACTAATGAAGTTCAATCTGTCAAAGCTGCTGATCTGCTTTTGAAAACTTCTGTGATGGAAATTGGTATGCCCTGCTTTTTATCAGTACATGTTCTTCAGTTAAGCTTATACATAAAATGTAACCTGCCAAGATTTTAGAATAAAGACCTTCCTCTAATCCCAGAGAAAGGTATTGGAAATTCTGCTGAAAAGCTGTATTGGAACTGTTCAGGAATAAAACCCTCCCAATCAAATGGAAAGAAAATAAAACTTGATCTGTATTAACTGATCAAATCAAGACCAGCATGTTGATTCTGTGTGTAGTTTGCCATAATAGGAATTTGAATCCCCACAAGAAAATGATTTGATTTGTGTAAGTTTTCTATTCCTGAATAAAGGGAGGCTTTAAAAATGATGCTGTATTGTCATTATACCATACCAAAGATATATAATCTTCACTTATATCCACTGGGGAATTTGGAGGAAATAGTGCATGATGAAACAGAAGCTATTTAAGATGCATACACAACTAGAAATGACAATGAGAAAATTTCAAACATCTGACATTGAAAATAAAATTAATTCAGCTGTAAAAGCACAGGTAGAGAACGTAAGGATCTGATTAAAGGATGACATTTAAGTCAATTTTCAGCAACTGCAGTTTATGAGCTCTTGCATTTACTGACCTTTTATGGGTGGCAGCCTCAAGTTCAAAGATATCAAAATCCCACTGTTCCTCATTTTCCATTGCCTCTGTTATCCGTGGGGGTATGTCATTGAGGGAGATTGGAGAGCTCAGACTGCCAGCAACCTGATGAGTTTCTTTTGAGGAATAGTTATTACTATATGTATTTATTAACACTATATTAAGCAGTATATTTAATAGTGAGATACAATTTTACTGAATGACCATGCTTTCTCTTCTGTAGTAACACCCGGCTCAGTAATGCTGCAGAAAAATGCTTACAGATAAACCCCCCTCCCCGAAAAAAAAAAAAAAAAGCTCATTAAAAAGGACATCTAATCACATTTCCCCTTTTTCCTAAATTTCTGAACATGTTTTAGTATCTCAAATTAAATTAGCTGCCAAATTAAAACTTACGTTTTGCTGACAATATGTATTCGTTCCCTGATAATCTTCGTAAACCATCCTGTTAAATGAAAGTTGCAATTAATTGGAGGGTACTGAACAATAGGTCTAGGAGATGATGACACCAAGTAGAAGCACAACAACTTCAGAGCAGCCTGACTGCAGTCTGTCACAGTCATCAGAGCTGCCTCTCCCTTATTTGTTTGTACTGCTCAGATTTACTGCTCAGACTCTGGTTTACACAGAGCTTGTAACAGATGAGGAACCACAGGCTAGGGGATACAATATGGACTCAGGCAGGTGAAAACTCAGGTTTCTCAGGTGCAGATGGAGGTCTGGAACTGCAGCCTCCTATCTGTCTTTGCCTGGCCAACGTGCAGACCAGCTGTGGTCTGTGCCTCAGAGCAGACACGGCGTGTCCACACACTTCCAGCAAGGAGCAAAGGTGGGCAGTGGGAGGGAGTGAATGCAGACATTGCCCTGCTCCCCTGCCCTGGTACTGGCACATCCAGTCACCTCAGCAGCATAAGAATCTCAGGAACAAATTACTCTGAGGCTTCCTTTCTAGCACACAGAATGTGAACTTGTTTATTCTTCAGTTCAGTGCCTCCTAGGCTTAATTCTGGCATGGTGCCTAGATGTGAACACTGAGATGATGGATTAAAACTAACAGAATTATGTATTTAATATTTACTTTTTGTTTTATGCTTCTAAATGCTGTGGCCCAAATCCTGCTTGCTCTTTTGAGGTTACAGCTGTTGGCTCATGTTTAGCCCATGATGTAAAAAAACAGCGTTTAAAAAAAATACTTCTGAATGCATCTTATTAAAAATGTTATTCACCCCAATTATAGCTGAAGTAAATGTGGATCCTGTATTTGACATGGAATATCCACTCTTAAAAGAGCTGTTATATCTAATTCTTATTTTCCCATTTGTAAGTAAGTGAGTCTGGAGTTTTGTGATTTAAAAGGAAAGGGAGTACAACAATGGCTGTTCAATAGAAATGCTATGACACAAATATTTAGGTCACCAGATGCTGCCTATCATTTAGAATCAAAGATTAGTTTTTAAGAGTTGAAATAGCAGGTGTAATTGTATCTGGTAAATCTATCTTTAAACTCCAAGTGCCCTTCCTGCTTGAGAGTTCAAATCCAATAACATATTACTTGTTTCCTTCTCAGATGTAACTTCTGAACGCAAATGGAACAATATAATTCTGTTTTCAGCAGGCTCTTTGATGGAAAAATGTTTCTCTCCAATAACTTTAAAACTCATACCATGCCATATGCTCTGAAATTAATTTTCTCTGCTTTTCTTATTGCTCCATAAAAAAGCCTTGAGTTTATTTTTAGTAAAGATTTTATATTTTGCAATATTGTTACCTTCATGTTCATGGACCAAATACAACAATCCACAAAAAGGAGAAACCAGTTGAGTTTATGGACTTTTATGTATTCAGCAGGAGAAAAGATTCACTTCAAGACTCATGATTATATGTATCAATATTCTTCCTATATTTTTGTAGTTAAGGTAACAATACATTTTGTCTATTCAGTTAGTAAATACAACCCAGTATGAACCATTCAGGTCTTCTCCTAGAATTCTTGGAGTCTCCAACATGTTTCTCCTGATTAGGTATTTGCTGTGGTATTTTTAAAAGTAAAAATACACATAAACTATTTGAAGATAGATACTGCAAAGATGTCCTGATAGTTCCAACATGAAATTATAATAGCCCAGAGACATCTCTGAAAAGCTCACATTTTGTGAGCCTTTTTTCATCCAACACACTGTAAATTTTTGTCCTGATGTAGCCTTTCATATGCAACCTACAGACTGATGAGAGCACATATCCTTAGGGCACAGGTAACATTCATCTAAACTCATCTGTCACCACCAGGAGGGTCAGACTCCAGGCTCTGAAGGTTTGGGTTCAGTTCTTGCTTCATTATGTGCCCTTGGTTCAACTTTAGATACTATGCTACAGGTACAAATATAATCCAAGAAACAGCAACAAATATATGTATTTTGCATTCTTTCGAAAACATTCTTTTGATAGACTGAAAAGCCCCCCAGAACCATGTCATTCCAATCCTCAGTAATAAATTTTTTAAAAATCTGATTCTCTTTCTTCCTCTCCCATCTATACCTTACTCAAATGAATCACATTGAAAAAAAAATTGGTTTTACTTTCTATTTTTCACTAAGCTAATGTTTTAAAGGGGCTGGTCAATTTTCTTCCCATTTTCAGATCTACATTATTCAAGTAGGGGGAGAAAGGCCACAAAAAGACACGTGCAGTTTTTCCTGAAAATTTGGTGTTGTAGAGGCAGAGCACATGGCAGATGATAAAGATCAAGTAACTGGGAAAATCAGGCAGTGAACATTAATCAAGAACTGTTTGTGGCAGTGAGTACTTACTGTCATTAACCCTCCAACAAGGTCACTTGTATGTGGATCCTCATCTTTTGTCCCCAGTTGTGGAGAGTACAATTCAGTGGTTCTTAAAATCTCCAAAGCCCGGTCTAAAGCTTCTGCAACTGGCAAGGGGCTGCTCTCTTGTGCAGCATTGATGATGTTTATTACCTAATTTAGCATCAGAAATATTGTGAACTTAGAAGTGATTTTTTAAAAACAGAGATACGCAGTAATTACTATGAAAAACTCAAGAAAATAACAAGACACAAAACTTTAATCTGTATGGGGGAAAATCAAAATGAAAGGGATGCTACTGAAACGCTGACATTTGCTACTGACTCTGGGAATAAGATCGTGGCCTTAAGGACAGCAATCTTATTAATGACTTTCCCCTCCAAGGCACAGCCTCAAAACGTCTCTGAATGGATTTAATGTAACTTTTCTCCCACTTGCCTCTCACAATTTGTTAAAGAGCTGGGTTTTGACAAATCTTTGAATGGTTTCAGAAAGCAGTTGACAATGCATAAATAAGAAGGAGGAACTCCAGTCCCTCCTTCTTAAATAGGATCATGTGAAGGCAGACTCCATGGATGACACTCTACCAAGCAGGTCTGGGGGATTTTTGTTCAGAGTATCTGCCTTTCTGAAGCTACAGCAGTGGGAGGGAGGTGCAGCACAGCAGAGCTGTGACATTACCTTGGTGATGGGAGCCTCGATTGTCATGGAATGGACCCTGGCCATGGAGGAGCGGCGCCGCTGGGAGCTGCCTGTGGCAAAACAGAGCAGAATGTGTACCCTGACTGCAGAGACAAGGCTCATGAGAGGAGCAGCCAGGAACTCCTGAGGCCCTTTCTGCACTGCTTACCCTGCTGTGCCTTTCAGAGGCAATCTACTGCAGAATGCACAACTGCAAAGAGATGCTGGCTGAACCACTGATGCCCCTGATTAGTGGCTGTAACAGCCTGGCAAAATCATGGCTTTGCTTTATTATTTTAAATATTCAGTTACAAACTCAGTTAAAACACTAGACAGATATGTGTGCATAAAGTGGCAGGCACAGGTAGGTAACCACTGAATTTAGATTATTACAGGATGTATCTTGCTGCCTGATGCAACACGGCAAGTCATAATGAGTCAGCTTCCAAGCTGAGGGAAATCACTGAAGCTCTTTTGAAGTGGGTACCTATGCCAAATAAAAACAGCAGAGCTTTTGGCCTATTACATTGGAAATTTAAAAACAAATGTTTTATACTGGTTAGCAATTTTGGTTCTGCAAAGAAATGGTCAAGATGAGATTTTTCTGGATATTGTGCTACCTATAAAATGCAGACATCTCTATTACTTATTGTGCTGAGCAGTTCTTAAGAAGAGGAGTCAATGCTATTTTTGCTATGCTGGAACATGACTGTATTCTCACTGCCACAGACATGCTTCACTAGTGTATGCTGCCTAGACTGTGATGAGGGATGATTTAACAAAGGCATCTAAGTGTCAGCAACAGTTTTGAGTATGTGACTCATCTATCAAGTTTAGGGTGATCTAACAGAGCAAAACAAAACACAGTGAAAGAAAACAAAATTAAGAAAAAAATATCTTCACATCTCTATCAAGGGAAGAGGTAAGAAACATAATAATTTGTGTATTGGGTTTGCATAACAACTCCAACTCAGCCAGACCCAACAGGATGAGTTGTTTCACATACCATCACTCCCACGAGATGTTGTGGATCTGACATCCAGGGATCCTTTCCTCATGTCTTTGTGTCTGCAAGTCTGAGTATCTGTGAAGAAAATGATATTGCATAATGACACAAAGTTTTGCCTAAGATGTATGTTAAAGGAACTGAAGCTCAGAAAAGCCTGGCAGCAGCTGAGTGACACTGACCTCAGTGCTTCAGCAGGTGAGAGATGATCAAAGTGCCTTTGAAAGCCCTTGCCCTATCACTCTGTCCTGAGCCCAGTCAAGCTCTCAGGCAGAACATGCCTAAGTGACCGTGCAGAAGGAAACTGTGGAGAGAAAAGCTCCTCTCTCACACTGTGACACAGCCACAGTTGTGAACACAACTTGTGCAGCACACCTGAGCTCACACAAGTAACCACTGCCACCAGGTGGGCCACAGCAGAGCACGGGCCAGCAAGGGGGGCAGTGAATCCCAGCTTCCTTAGGGACTCCTGGGAAGATTCAGCCTGTTCTAAGACTAGTTAACAACAGCAGGGACACCAAGGATGCCCTAACTGAAGGGCTGGTATGTGGGATGAGGGTGAATGGCAGTGTTCATCATCCTCATTCCCACCCACATGCAAGCTCCCCACAAAGCAGCTCAAAGCAATGCAGACACAGGTGCTGTGTGCTACAGAGCAGCCACAGCAACAGCATGACATGACAGCATCCTTCTCATTTCTAATTCTATCACAGGGATCCACCACCCACAGCTGAATTGTGGCACTGAATCCAGCAACACCATGACACCAACTTGGGGCCCTGTGACAGCCTTTTCAAAGGTAGACTGCTTTATGTCACCTCTAAAGTAGGGGAGGCAGGTAGAGGGGGCTTGTATTTACTTTCCTGCCTTTTGAGTTGGATTCCCAACTTATCACTAGGTAAATAGGACTGTTCTGTGAAACTGGTTTTTCAGTCAAATCACTAACAGTGGCCTTTATTCTCCCCACAGGTATGTTCCCCAGTTCTTGGGACAGAAGAGACAAGTCTTACCTGTCTGAGATTCAGCCTGAATACATTCACATGTCTTCTCCACCTGCAATTCAGTATGAGAAATCCAGTTAGTCAGAACTCTGCCATTATTTTGTTATACTTAGGGCTCAAACTAAAGTGAGCATAGCACTATTTTCACTTACCTTATTGTTGTCATTGCACAGTCTACTAATTGACACATAGTGTCTAATCTTTCTGCAGGCAAAAAACAGCGAGTTAATTCCCATCCAAACCTCAGCTCTAATTCAGTGCTGACACTTGGGTGCTCCAAAGGCTCAATTTGGGGACCAGGTGGAAGTTGCATAAAAATCTAGACATGCTTGAATCTTGCCCATGATCAAAGCATACAGTGACCTCATCCCATAACAACCCTTGGCAAGAGCCATGGAAGGAGCACAGAAGAGTGAGCATGGCAGGACACAGTACAGGGGCTCAGTGGAACAGGATGTAGGTCCTGGTGACACCAACACGAAGCACAGAAAGACCAGAGGGTGCACTTGCACTTCAGGGAGAATTAGAAGAGTCAGTCACAACTGAGCACATCTGCATCTTTGGCTCCTTTTGGGGGAGAATTAGAATTTCACTTTCCCTGCACACAACATATAAAGTTGATTTTGCCCCAAGGAATTAAGTGCAGAGGTCTGAGGCACCCCTCCTTGCATAAACTTCCATTATACTCAGCAACAGGATAATCCAATATCTGCTGGAGGCACCTGAACTCTAAACTGAGCCTTCATTCAGACACAAATCAAGACTTCAGCTTGCACACTTACCCTCCCTGTCCAATGACAGGTAGTATCTTCACATTTTGTTGTATGCTATCTCCATTTTTCTTTTTCGCATAGTACATTCCTTGCCATTCCTGAAAAAATAATTCAAGTGGAAGGAAGTTCAGATAAAACATGAAGAGAAGCTGTAGCTCCATACCTTCTTTCACTGAAAGCAGCCTCACAATACAAAACCAGGTAGTACTGCTTAAACTGTGCTCAAAACCTCCAATTTCTCCCCTGTAATTAACCTGTAGGTCTCTGTGCTGCTGCTAATGCAAGACAACTTCCAGAGGAGCAGCCTGGGAACACTGTGAGGGCAACAGCTGAGCTCAGGAAATGTGGGAATTAGCTGCATTCTCTTCCCCATCCTACCTCAGTGGTGTTGCAGGTCATTTTGGGCAGAGCCTGTGAGAGCAGGAGCTCAGACCAGGCTCTGCCTGGAGCAGAGCCCCTGGGCTGCAGGTGTGGGTTCCCAGAGAGCCAGGACAGGAAGGTCACTGCAAAGCTGCTGCAGCACCCTCATCACCTCCCCTGCTGGATGCACCATCTCTCCTGCATGGCTGGGATGTCTCATCACTGAGTAACACTGAATGTATCTGTGACTCAAAGTGCTTTGGTATCCCAGCACATTTACTTTCCATACTGTCAGTTTACTATCAAACACAGCAAAGATTTATTCTCTTTCTTTTAAAGCAGAAGAGAGCCCAGTAGAATAGCTCCTGGATACTGCCTCCCCTCTGCAAGCACTCTGGTTTTAGGATTGCCCATTCCATCCCTAGAATAGCTGTTGGTGGTCTTTTTTAACAGATGCATATTTTGAGCTGGGCATTTACTAAATAGCAAGTGATTAATGAATAATTAAATCCTTCTTCTATGCTCACTTAACACAAACTGCTCAGGCCAATTGCTGTACTTCAGTTGAGCTCAACAAACTAGATCAGATCTTATGTATGTGAAAACACCCTCAGGAGGCACACAATATGTATTTATTTACGTGAGACTGACAGATTTCTCAGTCAAGCTGGCCAGAACACAGGTACAGAGAGAATAGTTTTACATTTATGTGGATGGAGCCAGCAAATAAAGACTCCAGCCCACAGAGAACTGCATGGTGACAGGCTGTACAGAAAAAAAAAATGAAAGGCTTTTCTGAGGATTTGTCAGAGAAAAGAACTGTGAATAACAAACTGTGTAATGAGCATGTCTTCCGTGAGCTGCTTGAGGAATACAAATGAAGATAAAGCAAGCACCACAAAATTGAATGCTCTCATAATTAAAAGTATGCACATCAATAGTTTCCTGACAACCAGGATGAGGTAGAGATGAGTAATTGATCTCTAACCCAGGTAATAAACCCAGGATGTGCACAAAGGGGTGAAGTCATAAACTGCAGATTGGATAATTCCCTCATTGAAAGTGTATCCTTTTCAAGGCAGGTTATTCACTAATGTGTTCTTCTTAGTCAACAGATCGATTTTTTTAACTTGTGAATTTCTAAAACCTGTGAAACTGTGGCAGGAAATGTGTGAGGGAAAAGGTCAGTGCAATTCTGAGAAGCAGGAGGTCCAAGCCAAACTCCTGCTGGTAGGTGAAGTTCTCCCAGGGATGTCACTTAAACATATTTTAAGAACACCATATGCTCTCTCCCAGAGCCTCTCTCAGCAATCCAGCAGAGAAGAGCTGTTCCCAACATGTGCTGTCACTCAAGCCCATGGTTAGGTCTGCACTGGAGCCACACAAGCTCCATGCCCAGCTCCTGCTGGGATCAAACCAGAGCAAGGAGCAATCCCAGCAAAGCCCACAGTGCCACTCCCTACAGTGTGCATCAGTGCTGAGCTTCCAAACCCCACGAGGAAGGCCAAGGCACACATCCATCCACAGTGAGGAACCCCCCAGCTCAGCCTTCCTTTTAGACTGGGGCTTCCTGCACCAGACAGCAAAGTTCAGCAAACTGCTTGCAGAAAACAGAGCAAATCAAAATAACCACCATGAACACAGGCTCACAGAACTGCAGGCTGAGCTAGGAAGGTGCTGCCACAGACCTTTATCACAGAGAGGGATTGCTCTCCCACCCCCTCTGGAAAGACCTTGCAAACAGTTCCCAAAGGGGGAGAGGAATTGCATGGCTTGTCTGCTTCACCAGTAGGGGTTCACCTCACTGCAGGAAAAGCAAAACTGAAGCAGACTGCAGAGATCAGAGGCACCAGCAATTCTAGTCAGAGTTGCACGTTTCATCTTAATGGATGCAATTTGAATCATGAAACAGAAGAATAAAGAAAAGCACAACTCTTTTTAAACTCCTCTAGTATGGATGGATGAACATTTCAATAACACTGGCTTCTGGCAAATTACAGACAGCTGTAGTAACAAAAAATTAACTTCCAGAGATATGTTTTTTGCTAAGAGAAACAACATCCTGACCCAAGAATCCCTACGCACTTTCCAATTTCCAAGTTTTGAGTATAACACCCATGAACTTCTGTTTTATTATACTGAACTTGCTCACAGCACTACGCTTGTCAGCACAAGAGGTGAAATGCTGCAGGAGTCCATCTTCCTAAATTCCATTTAAAGACAAGATAAATTTCATGCAGCTTAGATTTTTCCAAAGATCTGAAACACTTGCTTTCTTATTATTTTTATTACTCTGTTAGTATAGTACCATATTTGTTCAAAACAAAAGTCAAACCTGTTGA
This sequence comes from Agelaius phoeniceus, assembly GCF_051311805.1. Lineage (NCBI taxonomy): Eukaryota > Metazoa > Chordata > Aves > Passeriformes > Icteridae > Agelaius > Agelaius phoeniceus. The sequence continues at coordinate 9,902,526 of NC_135277.1, forward strand.
CAAGAGATTATCACAGCAGCAGTTTCCTTTTTTTGTAACCTACACAAACCTACCCTAACCTACTTTGCTGTAGCCAAAATATGGCCTATTGTAGTGAGAAGCAGTCTTCTAAATTTAGGATATAAAGAAATCACAGGTCTGAAAACTACACACAGACCATGTCAGAATGATCCAGGTAATTCAGGCACCTCTGAAAATGCTGTATTATCTTGACACAAATGATTTCAAAACTTCAAGTATTTCCAAGGTTGTTCCTCACAGTTAATCTCTACTTGCAAATTATTCCTGTAATAATTTAACTGGCAATTAATTTTTATATTAATATAGAAATTTAAGGTTACATAGATTACATATTATAAAATGTTCCACAGGGAAACACAGAACACCTGCAAACAGAATATATCCACCTAAAACAGCTTAGGCTGCTCAGACAGACAGGTTTAAGTAGGCAGTATTTCATTAGCCCTCACTGTTAAAGCCACACAGTCAGGAGTAAAATTAGTACAAGGAAGGAGATGAATTAGATTTAGATTTCTATCACTCATGAGTAAAATACATTTCCATTATTAATGAATTTTTTATCAGCTCACTAAAATATTAAAAAATGTTATCACTTGATATCTTGAGAATTGATGGTGTGGATTTAAAGCCTGACACATCTAATGTGTTTGAATTATAACTTAATAAATACTCCCTCCTAACATCAGTTTTGTATTGCACACATTTACTGAAATAACTTTATTCAGGCAACAGAAATGTGAAGCACCATAATCCAAATTACTGTCTGGGACCTGTTCCAACAGACCAACACTCGTGGAAATGAGTGACAAAATCTCCTTGAAATGCACCTGGAATCTGCACCCAGCTTTTGCCACTGAGTGCTGTGTCAGCACCCTGACCCCCAGAGCACGACTCACCACAACTTTGCATTTGTGCTTTTAGGTCCAGAGTGCCCTGATTCCCTTGGGAATTCCCTTCCCACCTCCCTGCCCTGTGCCAATGCTGTGCTGCTTTCCCAGGACCGTGCCCACGACCCTGGGCCATGGAACATCATCCAACACAGCCCTTCCCAAAGCCCTCTGTGCAGCCTCCATCATCTGCTCCCTACAAGGCACTCTGACATGTTCAATGACATCAGGAACCTCTCTGAGCAGTGAACCTTCCTAATGGAAATCCATTAGACAGCTCCCATGCCATTAGGGAATTAAACAGACTGGCAGCTGGCAGCTGACACTGCCTATCACTTTCAAGTGATATTGCAAATGTCTCCTTGGTATTTTTACATTCTGAACTTGCAAATCAGCTTCCACATTTCATGGTGAAATTCTTCAATATGGTACTTTTCTCATTTACATAGCACCAGATAACATGTGCATCCATCTCATTTTTCTTCGGTACTCCCACACCATTTGCTATGAACAGCATAAATTATAAAGAAACACAGCAAGTCACTGATTTTTGTAAAACAAGTATCTCTACCAAGAAAGAAAAGAGAAAAGCCCTTAAAAATGAAAAATTGCTTACTTCCTGTTCTTGTTTTAAGTTGCAAATGCTATGTGTCTGTGAAGCTGCAAGTCACAATGTGTTTCACTGCTGGACTACAATAACTTTTACAGGTAGCAAATAAAAGTGATACAATGTCATTACTCACCTTTCCTATCTTTATGCAGGAATTAATAGTATCTAGGAAATCAGCTTTTTTTTCATTTATAGGCACTTCTGTTAATTCCTTTTCTATTAGTTCACCTATTTGATAGCCCATCATTGTTTCAAAAGCAGGATTGACGTACTGTGAGATAAAAAACAAAAACAAATACCCATTCAACAGTATACTTAAAACACAAGAGAATCCCTTGTTTTGCTTGCTTAACCAGGAGATCTCTTTCCCAGCCTGAAATAAATGTCTGCATGTACTATTCCTGAGAGAGATGCTCCCATTTTTTCTTTGTGAAGCAAACGAGGAATTTCCATGCTAGAACAGTTGTGCAGAGTGTGTGCATGTCAGCAAAGAGAGGGAAATTACACAAACAGCTGAGTATCACATATCCACAGACTTTAGACAGACAACATAAATGCCTGAAAAACTGGCCCTGTCAGTTCCCAAACCAATAAACCTCAAACCTACCTCAGTGTTCCTAAAAATCACCAACTGGATGTTGGAATACCATAGGAATATTGCCCATATCTACTGGCAAATTCATCACCTTATTCTGTGTGAGGGCCAGCCATGCCTATCCCCCTGTGCAGGCCAAGCCCAGCCAAGCAGAGTGGAAGCAGTGGGATTTAATAAAGCAGGCTGCTCCCTGAAGTGAATGTTGCATTTCACTGCAGTTTTTGGCCCTTGCCCAACAAAGCTGAACACGGGTACCAAGAGCCCACCCCCTCCTGGCCTCTCAGTGCTGAGTTACAAGCCCAGTCCTGGGACAGCAGCTTCTGAAAGCCTTTACAACTCACAGTGTTTCCATGTGAGAGAAAGGAAAAGCCACTCTACATCTAATGGCTCTCCTCTAAAAGCTCCTTCCCCAAGGAACCCTTCCTTCCCCTCCCTGAGCCTGCTGGAGCTCCAGGACTCCTGCAAGTGTCACATCTCTCAAACCCTGGGGCTGTCAGCAGAGGGACGGAGTCTGGTCTGCAAAAAGTGTATTTAAAACAACTTCAGGATGTGTTCTGTTATTTTTGTAAAAGGGATGAAGAAGGCACATCCTTCAATGAAGTTGCCATTGTCAAGATTTGGCTCAAGAAGGTACAATTTGTGTGCATGTTATAATTCCCAGGGGCTTAGACTCAAGCTCTTTACTGATAATAAAATCACTTGTCACTGCTTCATGGCTAGGGCTGGAACTAACTCCTTTAAAAAGATGATGGTTTTCAGAACTGCAAAACTAAGCACAATTTCTTTTCCCTGTTTTAAAGAAATTTCTAAGAGAGGATTACATTCAAAAACAGTTGGCCCAAAAATTCTGATACATCAAACAGTATCAAATTTTAGGAAAAAAAAGTACAATTATTTGAACAGAACATCCATTATATTTTAAAGAGCATCAAACTAACATCAAATATTTTTGGAAAAGAGTGCACATAAGCCAGTGGCTGCATTCATTTTCGACACAGAGAAGGAATGAATAATTGAGATAAGGAATCAATACAAAAAATAGAAACAAGAGAGTAAATTCTTATTCATTCAGAAACAACAATCTCCCTTAGAATTTATTTGATTTATGCCAGACACTTTAAATGGAGAAAATTCTACTCTACAGCTAAACTCACTTCAATCTTTTAGAACCATTAAGTTAGATTAGATTCTTGTGCTGTAAGAAAGACCAAGTGTAATCATAGACAAAATAAAACACAGGATTTTTTTGTAGTTATGACTGGAACAAACCTGTATTACATGGTCTTCACTTGTGATCTCAATGGCTTCTTGACTTTTCTCTAATGCTGTAAATAATGAATTACATGCCCTGGAGAAAAAAGAAAAAGGCATCAAAAAATTTTATCCACTTTATTCTTCTTATATATGAAAATAAAGTATTACAACTCCATGCTGAATAATGTTGCAGTCTAACAATTAATGTATTTTCTTCAAGTAACTGACATTCTATAATTAACTACGCAGATTAAAATAAATACTCTATTAAAGATCTGGCAAAATTGAAAATTCTGTGTTGATAATAATTTTGGTAAAATTACCTTAGTTTGAATTGTGCCTGCACCTGTCCAAATTCCAGCTGAATCAACTCATTGTAACAGGCCATTCTACTAGAATTTTCTACATATCTCTGCAAATAAAAGGTTAGAAATATTTCATTAATACACATTCCTGTCCGCAAGGATTTGAAGCTCTGATTTCTTTTGCTTGCTAAAGAACCAGAAAAGGAGTAGATATGCCAAAAATGAACATGCTGGGACACAAGCAATGAGAGATTATTTTTTGGTACTAGCAACACTTTTCAAGTTACTGCATTTTGAAAAGGTGACAGATCCTCATGGCAATGAGGTTCAACCAACCTGTTTATTCTCTGTAATTGTCAGCAGGATCATTGTAATTTTTTTAAAATCTACTTTTAGCTTTCTTAAAATAACAATGAAAAAGTTGTTACGTCTCAAGTAGTTAAAATTTGAAATTACGAGTTTCCAACTGCTAATATACCAAATTGTCTATATAGATGAAAATAAAATTTTCTGTGAAATATACCTTTATTTACCTTGGGGTTTTTATCACAATGATCTCAGTATTTTCACTTTTTAAAAACCATTTCATATTTACCAGGTATGAGCCTGAATGTTAAATCTTTGTTCACACTAAACTCCCACAGACATGGATATTTTGGGCAGGACAACTGATTATCACAGGTAAGCCACCACAATCTAAGCTGCTAAACAAAATTTTCTATGCTTTGCCATTAGCCCCATTTCCAAGGCTCTGATCCATAAATAATTCAGAACCTGTGTTGAATTACTTATGTGCCCTCTGGAATGACTCTGTTCATATAAATGCCATTATCTTCAGGCTGGAGCATTTCCTGGATCAGGCCCATACTAGGAATAAGCAGATGGGTGAAAATGGAATGTAATGGAACAGCAAAAATCTGGTGAGCGCGCAACCAAATATTTGGAATTGTGCTGTAAATCAGGCCCAACCTTGTTCTAGTGTCAGCTGAAGGCAATAAGGTGCCCATTTAACTGATACATTAATTAGCACCTTTTCTGCTCAGCTGGAACAGTTGCCAAGGAACAGATTCAATGCAATACTTCTCAGGTGCCTCCAAACAATAGCTAATAGCACTTGACAGTGTGTGAAGCCTGTTTACAATGGGAATTGGCATTTGACAGAAGAAATTTCCCACAGCACATTCTGTTGTTCACTGCAAGCTGCTCTCTGACTCTGCCGCTAATCAATTTGTCAATGTCAACTTTTCAAGGAAAGGATCATGTGTTTAATCTGAAATAAATGCTTGAAGTAGAGAAGTCTCAGTCCCACTCCTCACATCCCCAAGAGTGTCATGTCAACGTTCAGAATTGGGACACAAGAATGAGCAGCACAAAAAGAATCTACAGGTTGGATCACTGACACAAATGGTGACTGACAGCCAAACTTCTGGAGAGCTTCTTGCATGACAATTTTGAAATGTCAGAGCAAGGCAGCTGAGTATAGCACGTACCCTTGTGAAGCCAGCAGAGATCAGGGGCAATATGGATGACTCCTCACGATCAGTGTGCCTTTGAAACAAGGAGGACAAATCAGAGATTTTGTAATTAACTCAGACCAAATTTCACAATCCATTCATCTACTTATACCCAAGATGTCACACTGAGGCTAATGCTGCTAGATCCTTACAGGATATAGGAATAAAACATATTTTTTGTATTTTTTATAAGCTTTCATCTTTGGCATGGATAAGCCAAAATGTTATTTTCCTTCATGCACGTAATGAGCTGCTTACATCAAAAAAACTCTAATGCTTCAAGGAAACCAATTATTGAGCTTGATAATTGGACTTTTTCTGTACTGGATCCTTGTTGTTTATGCTGGCATTAGTCAGAAATGCACCTGAAAGTCTGTACAGCCAAAGTTTTAAGAAATTACTTGTTATCTGAATGTACCAAATCTTAGATGGGCAACTCAAGGTATCTGAATGAAGATGGATTTTCTAGTGTTGCCTACCCACTGCCTTCTAGTAATTCACATTTGGGACACATTCCCAAATTAAGTATCTGAATAATCTGGCTATACTGACTGTTAAAAGACTCTTCAACATACATGAATGTATGACTGGAATCAGGAAGAAAGGCCATTATGGGAAGTGTCTGTCAATAAGCAGATTGAAGCTGGTCATGTTTAGCACAGGGCACAATAGCTTGGATTTATGCAGGAAGTTTTGGATCTTGAAATGTTTAATTAGGGTCTTTTTTTCTGGTAGATATGGTAGTGTATTTTTAATGGTAAATTTCAACACCTCAGAATTGTTTGTCAGAATTAATGTGTCCTGAGTAATGGCCATTCCCAAATTATACTTGGAGGAAATTATCTTCCACTTATTTAATTTCATTAAATACACATAATTTCTTCATTTTTTACATTTACATTATTTCACAAGTAATGTTTTCAAAGGAGGGGGAAGGAAATAGCATATGCAGTACTTTACTGAGATGTCATAATCTCTTTTGCTTTTAAAACTGCTGTGGTCAGATGATACTTTGTACTGATCAAATTGTTCTGTATCACTTTTCATACTCAGCAGATCTCTGGTTTTCACTGAGATTATGCATATTGAAAGGCAGATTAAGAAAGGTTCAAAACACAGATGTGCAAGACAGTTTTGTATAGGATGTTGCAGAAGTTGTTTGAAACATACTGTGAAAGCCTGCAGTGATGGGGGGGAGTGTAAGGAGGAACCCAAAACAAAACTCAAAGTGAAATTCTTGAGTAAAAAACCCAGGAATTAAAAAAATAATTTCTGTCCCAATCCTATGGTCAAGTATAGTAAAAACTATGGTACAGCACATTATTATTAGTACAGTAGGAAGTTCTCATTCAGGTTATTAATGTTAATGGTTTTTCAGGTTTATTTTTACAATGGTAAGATTCACAGTTTTGACCACAGGGGAAAAGAAAGATATGAGTATTTACCTTTGTACTACACAAATAATGACTGTATTTTCTGAGGCTTTTGTTGTTCTGATAGACCTTTAAATAAAAAGCAAACCATTTAAATTCTTTTTAAGTTCACATTTCAGAAAACATGACTTTATAGAACATTCAGACAGCACTTTTCTCAAAATATCTTTTTAAAATCATTTAACAACAAAACAAATGGCAAATCCCGAGCCTGTTGCTGAGAAAGGAGAATAAATGATATCTGAGACTCCATGAACACAGATCAATCTACAACTCAAGTACTCCCAGTGGGGGAATAGCAAAAAATATCCTCTCTGAAACAGCATTTAATGGACTTGTTTGAAGGGCTTGGCCTCACTCATTTAAGGTGCATTTCACTGAATTCTGGGGCAGACTGGTAAAAATGGGATACAGGGAACAGCACTGCTATCTAGTGTTGGCCTGACAAAGATCTCATCTACTTGTCTCAGTCCAGCAAGAGCCTTTGCCCCAGCACAGTCCCCAGGGCACAGAGTGTGACCCTGGCACCCCATCCCACAGCCTTGCCCAGTCTGGACACGTTCCCAAGGTGATTTCACTGCGGAGCCTCCGGAGCAAGGCACTGCTGCCTGTCCAGGCTCTGTGGAGAGACTCTCAAAGGCAAATCCTTTCCTCCTTTTTTCACACTTCACAGCAGTTTCTAAAACTATTTTTTGGAATCTGTTGGCAATTTTGCTCTTCATAATGTATTTTCAAATGTTGTGCACACCAAACGTTGCCTGCTAGCATTGGGAGTTATTCAACAAGAAGTGACATCCCAAAACAATTAGAACATTAATGAAGTGAATTAATTAATAAAGGTGCTTGGTGGCACGTGCTATCTTTGCAGTTTATTTAGTGTGAAAACAAGGAACCAGGTATTAGAAAAAAAATACTGAGATAACATAAGAAAACAAAAAAAATACCCAACAGTTCACTATGGCAACAAACTTGTACACTGTGTCTCCAAGCCAGATGGAGCTTCAGAGACCCTAGGACACAACCAAAATGCTGCTGCTATCAGATGTACAGCATTTAAGTAACAGTATCTGATGCTGCCAGTGCACACCTGTCTAAAACCAAAAAAAAAAATCACTGCTCTGTAGTTTATAAAAGCATCATATAAAATCAAAAAATCTTTGAAGCTGTGTTAACTATATTGTTAATAAGCATTAATTACACTGAAACGGTGCTTACCTGCATAATGCTTCTGCATCAAAGTATCTGGAATGCCTATGGTCAATGATGATAATGTCATGGTGCTTATCTAGAAAACATTCCAGTGCAGACTGAGGCGTCCTGGCAAGATTGCAGCGGAATCCAGCCTTGTCACACGCCCAGCGGAACCCGCTGCTCTGCTCGTCCTCCTCAGCAAACACCAACAGTACCTGGGGTGGACACAGCAGTGGGGCATCACAAACAAGTCTTTCACTTACAGGAGATTCTGTGACTTTGCCCTGTTCTTAACATGGATTTTAAAGACACTTTTGAGGCTTAATCCATTGTTTTTAAGAGAATGGCTTTCTACAGACCACTGATTTTCTTATAGTTATCTGTATACAGAGGTGTTTCAAGAGGGTGCAACAGTCTGCCCAAGCCATGGCATGCCCACATGGGAAGAACAAGTTTTGGAACTGCCTCTCTTGTCATTATCTACAGAGAGAGCTCAGGCAATCAGCTGAGACAAGATGCCTGAGTGTACATGAACCAACAGTGAGTCCACTTCTCTGAAACTGTCTCACATGCAGCCTTTTTTCTTGGGGTTTATTTTTCTTGCCAGGGCCATATTCCAGAAAAGAGGAAAAAAAAATAAAACCCTGACAACAACAACAACAAAACCCCACAGTTCATCTTGTGTGAATAAGTATTTAATGCTGCTTCAATGGCATGACAAAAAATCTGCTTTCCTTTCCATCTCATCCTAATTCCCCAAAGTACTGGATGCTGCCCACTCTGGGGTTTCTGGAAATTTCGGACAGGCTGGTCAAAAGGACCTCGTGCCAGACTGAACTCATAAGCAGCACCACTGTATATGGAGTATGTCCCTATGTGACTCCTACACAAAGCCTGCCATGGGATTTATATGACAGAAGGAGATTATCATAGCTGAAATCCAGAACTGGAGGTCAGACCTGTGAGCCACTATTGGCTCTGCCCTAACTTGCCTTGTAATTGCTAGTAACTAATCTCTCTAAGCCTTTTTAAAATCAACACAATGCCTATAGACTAAAAGTATGATAAGGCCCAATTCCTTTAAAATGTATTTCCAGTTCTAGGATTTAATACAGCAAAGAAGATGAACAAAGTCTGCTAAGGAAGACTCACTGATGCAATTGTGCTTTGTGTCAGGATAATGTTTGCAGAAGAAAACTTCTCTTGCCTGAAAGAATACAGCATGGCAGACTATAGATCTGTGCTGATTTGGGGAATGTCTCAGCACATGCAGCCTTTTGGGAGAGAGGGGTAACTAAGCCAGCATTTGGTTTGTTGTCCCAAGATACCAATCTTTCAGAAGTTGAATCAAACCACACTCAGATATGTTTTGGTCAGGCAAAGTGAAGCATGTGTAACTCACATCACATCCCAGTGCTGTTTATCTTCTGTGTGATTTTAGGAGCTCCAGTGCTGTTACACTTTGGACCAGGCTGGTGAAATGTCTACCAGTAAATCTTAACATTTCCATGTACTGCATATTTTTGTAAGAATGAAAGATTTTGCACACATTCAGTTCAGGTTCTTTTTATAGCAACCTGCAAAACTGTTTGCAAAAAACATGTCATAGTTTGGGCTGTGTTTAGTGAAGTTAATCTATAACACTCCTTAAGAGGGGAAGAATGGGTTTCAACAACAGCACAGAAAGTCAGGAGATTCAAGTGGTATGACTGACTCTGGCAAGAATGTGATGTTGCCTACCTTCTCCTTCCCTCACACCTGCCAGCTATGTTGCCAGGATAAATCAGCAGCATTTCAGAGTGGTCTATGACTGTACAAATGTGATACAATCATTAAAAACAGCACAGGTGGCAGAAATACTTAAGGACTATTCTGATTTTGGGGAACAGCTGGATGAGGATGTCCTAAGATCTGAGTTTTGATGATATTACTGTTCTGACAATGGCTCAAGAAGATGTTAAACTGCAGTTCTTGAGACAGACATTTTCAAATTATTAGGTCCACATTGCCTCTACTGAGGAGTTTTGCAATTACTGACAGAGGAACATCTTGGATGATTAATGGTTCATTATGCCTTGGGTCATGGGAGAATTTCCAAAGGAAGTCCAAAGGAGTCATATATCTCTAAACCTCATGTCTATCCCAGGCAAAGTAAGGGGACAAATGACATAAACCATTTATTAATGAAGGGATTAAAGAGGATTAATTATTGTCAGTCAGTAATGAACAATTAAAAAATATATTTTGCCAAGCTCACTTCATATCTTTTGTAATGATATTGCAAGTTTGGTTGGCTTGGTATCAGTTTGATGAGATTGTGATTAAGAATTTTAGTACCAGTAAAATACAGAATGAGGCACAAGCTCAACTGATTACAAGGTAACTGATAACAGAAAAAATAGATAGCTCTATTTTTATGAGCTGAGAGATGGTTGCAGAAAACAGGCAGAGGTTTTAGGATATCACATAGATAGAATGTCATCATAAAAATCTGTTACGTGGACATTATCTCTTGAGCAAAATTTTCTGTAAAGATCTCTATAATACAAAAAATTTCAGTCATAAATTTTAACATCAATGATATTTTAGAAATCAAGACTTCAGTTTGAACTGCTGTGTTACCTGAAGTTGATCTTGATGAAGTCTCATAGGGCCAAACTGCACATCTGTTACTGGTGCCTAGAAGAAAGAAGAAGGGAACTTATTAATGAATAATACCTAAGGAAGAAGAAGAATGATCTCTGTTATCTCTCTCCTCCATGGGAAGGAGGGCAATGACCACATGTGCTGCTTTTCACAACTGTTTCTCTCTTATATCGTTAAACAAACTTCAACATGAATGACTCTTCAACTGGTATAAATCTACTTCTAAAGGAGTTAAACACATAAATACAGAGGGACACTCTAATAGGATTACACAGGTTTTGTTCTTTGAGAATTCCCACCAGGCAAGCATCAGCACTTTCAATGTACTTAAATATTTTTTACCTCTTGTCCAAGAAATAAAAGCTAAAAAGCAGGAATAACAATTTTCCCCATGCAAGATAGGAAACAAAGTCCAACCACTGGTCCTTGGAGTCACATGGACTCTTCAAAAGTAACTGGAGTTTAAAATCAGAAGAAAATAATCTTTGGCAATGCAGTAAATGTAAGATATCTCTGAACTAAAACATTAAAAGGAAAGGGCTGTTGAGCACAAAAGTGGCATTTTTACATTGTTCTTTTTCAAAATTAAAACCCACTCGAAGATCAGATTTATTGCTTTGCAACCTATAATTTTTCCAGTAAGTAGTTTCAAAGAATCATCAGCACATCCCACAGAAAAATCTTTTAGAACTGCATGCTCCACTCTTTTCATGACCTTAATGCTCCATTGCTCAGCCCTAAGGGTATGTAATTTGTGATTTTATTTATTTATCAACTTGGAAGTCATCACTGCAACATTAAATAAGCAACAAACATGAGTCAAGGCAAAATGGCAACACAGTGCCTACAAAAGCATGCCAGGAGCCTGTGTTTGCCTGTCTTGCTTAACTGGGACTTTAAGAGCTGATGTTAAAATGGCATGGAGGGGTTTCAGATTTATTCAGTCATTGGGGTCAGACTGGCTTCATTTAAATACACTCCAGTAGTTTCTTTTTTTCTGATCTTGAGACCAAAAATCTCTCTTCAGTTGGAAAACTCAAGCTGCTTTACTCTCCCCGATGGTACATCATCCAATTATTCAAAATCTGCACTGCAAAACAGCAAAGACTTTTGCTGGTAAGACACAGAACAGGGGAGAATCCAGCTCTTTGCATCAGTGTTACTGGTTTTGCAGCACTAGCAGTAGTACCTATTTGTCCTGAGTCAGTAAGATCAGCAGAAATGCCTGAAGGACATGGAGAGAGCACGTCACCTGAGTAACAGATACCTAAAAGATGCCTTTTTACAGTTACTTCTCTGTCCAGAACTGTACTTCAAATCAAACCTTGGACTTTTTGTACTCTCTACCTGGCAGCATAAAACAGGGAGTGTTCCATGTGACTGGGCCATGGCCTGAGCTGGAAGGTTCAGATCCAGAGCTGAACCTCACCGGCAGCTGGGGGGATGCAGAACCCCACCTACCACTCCAATGTACCCTTGGACTATCAGTCCCAGCCCAAGGGGAATTCTAACAAATGAGATAAATACAGTATTGCCAGTTACTGCTTTTCAGATGCTCCTTTCTTTTAAGAAGTTTATGAACGAAGAGTAATTGAAGTATTTAAAGGACTGAGCCTGAAAAACACTTTTCTGCCAGAAATCTGTGGCTATTGCTGCAATGAAAATACCTGTCTATGCACCATTTATTCCTAAGTCACAAGAAGTGACCAGATGAGATAACCTGTCTTATTACACATTAACTTGCTGTCCTGAGTAGAATCAAAGCCCTGGTCTGCATCTCAGCTGGAAAATTTTGGTGAACTCCAGTTAATTCTTAATCCTGTTGAAATCTGCTCAAACAACTTGATTAATCATTTAAACTTTTTGTGTGCTGCAGGTAGCACTGAGAAGTAACATGCCAATTAAGAATTGTGTCAAAAATCAAGGCTTCAGAAAGGATTAGCAGAAACTCTCAACTATTGCTGAAGTAAATGAGCTTTAAAAATACCTCTAATGCTGCAAACTTATAACAAAACCAAACACAGCCAAAGCTCACACGTGTACTAACTGCACAAGCACATCTTTATTCACTCACACCTTCTTCTACTTCTTCCTTGGAATTTCTTTCCTAGTCAAAAAGCTCAAGTACCTTTTCAGATGGGCAGACACGACTTAGGCATGTGACAGCCTTCCAGGCAGGCACAGATTGGGAAGTGTGTCTGAGAAGACAGAGGTAGAACTGGTTGTGTGTTCCTGGAACTGACTGTGATGAGCTGGGTCTGTTGCCAAAGAGCTGCTGACGCAGAGTCCGTAAGTGCCGCGCGCGTGGCTGCGGCTCCTCCAACACACACACAGCACCTGCAGCCATTTCACACCCTCCGACCCCTCAGCTACTGCTGGTAGCACTTACTGCCCCTCTAATTTGCCCTTCTTACTTGAACACTGAATTTTTTTGCTCTGTGGAACCCCAGCCCTGCCTCTGGCACAAAGTGGGATTCACCCCAAGGCAACAGCACAAGCAGCAAGTGATTGACAGCTGTCAGCAGGGAGGGTCATCCACTGACTGCTGTGAGCAGCTCAACACTCGCCAGAAATTATCTCTGTGTTGTAGCAGCTGCATTACAAACACTGAAATTGCTGATAGAAATAGTCTATATTTCCAATGCCCTGAGAAAAGTGAATGTTGGGTAAATAAAAACAAGTGAAATAAGCTTTAAAAACACAGACCTACACAACTGTGACAGATCTGATTAAAGTACAACAAAGTCAGCCCTGACCCGATGTAACCTGGTAAAGTACTTCTTTCTATGAGTCATTCTTCATATTTTACCAGACAGGAATAGTCTGTTCATCACTGCTGCATTTTTTTTTCTTTCTTCCTACTGCTAGAGAAACTTCAGATGCTCAATAAATAAATGCAGAAAGGAATAAAAGGTGGACATAAAGCCAGCTTGATTCACATGCTCCCTTTGGTGATAATTTGCCTGGTTGGTGACAGGGACAGATCTATGCAGCCTGTAGGTCTCCTGTTTGCTAAATGTGGGGTATCTTGGCATTCTCCAAAATACCTCTTACCATTACCCATTGAGGAGGAGAGCACACCTAAAATTTTGGGCAGAATTAGCTCCCAAAAGATCCTTTGGCTATCAAGCTTCATGCAGTACTCCTGCTATGGAGGTGCAAATGCCTTCCTGCTGGAGGCTGATTTCCTTACGAGCCCTCTTTGCTCGTGGGGTGTTTTAAAGGAGAGCCCTGTGCAATCCAGTGCAGCACTCAGCACTGCCCACCCATGGGAGGGGCTGCTGGTGCCTGGGGAAGCAGGGATGCTCCCCTGACATCCACAGTGCTCCATCCCCTCCTTTCTGCCACAGCAGGAGCTGTGCTGGAGACAGGAGTGGCTCCTGCTCTGCCCATGCCATGCACAGCCCTGGCCTCCTGCAGTACCCCTCCCCAAGGGGCAGCACTTCTGCTCCTGCTGCTCTTGTGGCCTCTGCCAGGTGAGCACAGCTGCCTTTCCCTGCAGCTCACTGCAACAAAGAGGTGCCATGAACTTTTCCTGAATGGATTGCAGATGGAAGCTGCTGCTGGAGGGCAACATCTGCACTCAGTGGGCACAGTCAGAATCTCTGACTCATTGTAATATATGACAAATAACTACAGTGATTAGACACATGACTGCACTGCTAGTCCTACTGGAATACAGCCAGCAAAATTCATCATTTTCCTCAGATCAATGTTTTAAGGTATCATCAAATTTTTTTATCTGATTTTAAAATACATACTTATATTTTCCACATATACTAGGTACATGATACGAATCTGCATGAGTTGACTCATCACAGTAAGAATTAAGAGTCTTCATTATCAAGATACGCTGGAAGCCACAGGACTGTTAACATAAACTTAATTTTTGTAATTCTAAGAAAAGCAGAGATTAATTTTACAAAGGAAAAAAACTCCTTTCTCTTAACCTACCATTTTAGGCATAGATTTATCACCCTAGAAAACAAAGGCTCAACCCTAAACTTTTATTGATTCAGGTTCTATTTGCTGCAGAGATTTGAAATCTGCATGAGAATATACTTCCTCAGAAACCTTAGCCAAATCTTCCTGGATGCTGAAAGCTGGGAAATAGACACTTTCCTACAAACTGGCACGACAAGGTACAGGATCTTGTCCAGCCAGGTCATGCCAGCATGGCTCCTCTTTCTCAACAGAGAGAGGTGTTGTGACTTGTTGCAGCTCATACTTCTGGGCAAGAAAGTCTCCATGTTCAGGATCAAGTTTTCACAATTCACATTTTTCTTTGCTTATCATAACACTCATCACTTTTTGAAGTATATAAACACTAATCCAATCCATGTTCATTTACCTACTTCTTTCTCCAACAAAATAAACATATGTAGATGATTTAAGACTCAGCTTCCTATTTTCCACGTGCTTTCTGCTGGACACTGAACATCACTGTTCATGTCTTCCTGGCACACACTGACAGCACTCTTTTGTTACCAACTCAACATCGGTGCAAGTAACACAAAAAGCTGTCCAAGCAGATCTTCCTAACAGGCACAGCATAAAATTCATTTTATAGTTCACAGACTGAATTCTGACCTGGTTAGCAAATCCAGTGAAATCCAGAGCACTTCAAATACAGGGAAAATATACTGGATTTACTTCTGTGTAAATGGAGTGGGAGTCTGGCCCTGTGCAGCTCTTTATTTGGTTGTTTGGAGGCCACAACGGTTTGAATAAAGAGTAAGAGAGAACAAAGTGTCCAAGGTTTCTGCCTTTGCTCAACAGACTCAAGGACAAAGGTAAACTTGGCCTTCAAAGACCCTGTGCTGTACAGAGTCAGTTTATTCTTTGCTGAAATACAAAGACATGAGTTCTGAAAGGTGATTAAAGTTTACCAAAACTGCTCTTCAACCTGGATGAAACCAGTTATTCCAGTCCTTGGTATTATTTTCCTATTTCTGCTTCATAAAAGATGTAGACAAATGTCACAGACTCTGAGCTCATAATGTAGCATCCTGACTCAGTGCTTTGATAAAATCTAGCATTTAGATTAACCTAAATCGTGTTCTCACTGATGCATCTCTCCCAACAAATGAATACAGATTTATATCTGTATCACAAGGCCTGCAGATCACTCAATGTTTTGTTCTGCTATAATTTTTCTTTTATCTATTTCCTGGTTTAAATCGATTCCTAGAAAAATTATCTACAATGCTGCCACGTAACAATACAGCAGACAGTAAGTGATGGGTAACACCTGTTAAAAACCCTCTGTTTTCTTAATCTTAAGTTTTAGTACCCATTTTTGAGCCTGTTTTACATAAATGAGCTCTTAAGAGACCAACTCTGGCCTCCAATTCACATCATTAGCAACACACAATTTTGATAGCTTGCAGTTTTTGTGAGAAGAAACGCTTTATTGAGTGTAATGAGTTGCCAGAGCTCTCACATCAGGATGCTGGCCCTTCTCTCTGGGCATGTAACCAGCCACAGGACCCACTTTCTTATTCCCAATGAACTGGCAACACCTTTCCTCTTCCAAAACCCAGCATCTCTTCCATTACTCAGCCTGGGGACAATTTTTGTGTTAACCCAGGTCCTGAGGAAGCCTCCCAGGAAATTTACAGCCTGGTGGGACTGGGACTGCTTTACCAGAGCACCATCCAAGCTCCACCAGGGTTCTCCCTGGAACAGCTGATTTTTGGCTTATGTTCAGCTTGCCCCACTTGCCAACCACTATTATATATGTTTGTTTGTCTGTCTTCTGGGCCTGGCTGCCCACTGCATTTCCTTGGTGCCATGAATGAAGCCAAGTTAGAACAGAACTGCAGCAATGCTGTTGTGAAATCACACTTGCTGCCTTCTTGCACACTTCAGACATAATCAAGAACTCCCATTTTCTACTGTTTATAAATTCTCCCCTTATGCTTCACAGGAAACTTTGGCTATCAAACTGCAAGCGTAGCACATGCAAAAGTGAATCATTCTGTTTGGCTGGGAATAATTAACAATACTGTCCCAAAGTGACTTGGATTCTCATCTGCACTGTGGTGGGGCCTGCATGGCCTCTGGCCCAGACCAGT
The DNA here is from genome assembly GCF_051311805.1 of Agelaius phoeniceus. NCBI lineage: Eukaryota > Metazoa > Chordata > Aves > Passeriformes > Icteridae > Agelaius > Agelaius phoeniceus. Next base: position 9,919,059 of record NC_135277.1, read on the forward strand.
GGCCCACTGTGGTCACGTTGTACAGTGACAGCAGAAAAGCCATCCAGCAGTGCCTGCCACTGGTAAAGGTCTCAACTTTTACACAGAACAGCCTGACAAACTGGGGGATGTTTTCAGGTCCTGATATGGTATTGAAGTGGTAAAATAAATGTCATTATCACTCATGCCTATGGAACAGATCTTCAACCTTGCAAAGGGAGGTTGCTGGTTTCATTTTGACATTTAAAGGAACTGAGGCATTGAGGGAGAGAGACAACTCCAGCCCCCCTTGTGCTGAGCCCTGGCATCCCTGGGCAGGGTGTCCAGTGCCCCTGCTTGCTGGCCAACTCACAGCAGCAGGCACTGGTCATACTGGGACCACAAGGCTGATACCTGGGAAACACCCACTCATTTCTGGAATTCAAAACTGTGTCGGTGCTAATTCAAACAAGTTATATCACATCTTGGTAATCACAGCAGTACTGTAGGTTTCTAAGCTAAGCAGACACAACTCTTGCAAAGCAACTCTGCAAATCTCACACTACATACTTACACAAGAGTCCTCACTGCCAATGAATCACATAGCAAAAAGGGATGGAATACATCAGCCAAGTCAGAAAAAGAGAGCCATTTACTCATTAATCCACACTGACTTTTCTATCCAGTGAGAACAAAGTTGAATGGAAACCAATCCTCATATCAAATCCAGCAGGTTATATTTGCTGCAGCATCTACCTGATGCAAAGACCCCTTTTAGACCTGCATTTTATGCACAATCATACTGGGCTTGAAATTTCATCTATTTGTCTCTTTAGAAGAGAAACAAAGTGAATCATACACTCCACAACAACAAGTGTGAATAACCTTAACATTAGTCTGTGCTTCATAGTTGTCATTTTGCCAAACCCTACTCTGACCAACCAGCCCAGAATTTAAAGTGCCCTAAGTCTTCATAATCTCAAGATTTGAGATGGCTCACTGGGGTCTTCATTAAGGTCCCACTTTCTGACTGAAAGTGCTGGCAAGAACTTCTCCATTTGGGCCAAACATGCACAGAGCTTGGTCTGGAGGCTGTGAGGACTCCCCATATTGAATCCCTGGGCTGCTCACTGAACTATAGTCAAGTATTTCTGTGTGGTGAGGGCATGCTGTGGAGAATTAGTAGTTATATCCTGCACTAAGAGAAAACCAGTGGCTTAAATAATCTGGCCTGTACTTTAGAAGAATTTTTTAAACCCTATAATAATGGTTTTCTATACATAGGTTGCAGAAATTGATGCCTTTATCAATGCAAAAAAAAAAAAAGTATAAACATTTTCAGCTGTTCAAACAGGAACAGAATGTGCAACATGCAGAAACTGAATGGCTTCAGATGAAAAAAGAAAGAGGTCATGTTTAAGGCACTAGCACCTAATTCCATGTTTTATTAGCCTCTGACAAAATTCAAGGGTCAGATACAACACCCTGCCCTTCAGAGCCAATGTCCTGCAAAGTCAGGCAGCCCTGGTACCCTGGGCCTACATGAGGGTAGGGCTGTGATTGCCTCTGTGGGATGGTACCTCATGGGCAGCTGAACAGCACATCTGGGTGGACATTGCAGCTTGCTGAGTTTCAGCAGCTCTTCCCTGGTACTCCAGCAGCCCTGAGACTTCTCTGTTTTCCCCTTTGCAAACAGGACCAGCCACGCTGTATCTCACAAAATGCTTTAATGGCAGCCACATAAAAACAATGTGCCTAGCAACTCCCAGAAGGCTGAGAGACTTCTTTCCTCTCCCCTCTACCTCTCAGCTGACCCAAGCCTGGTTATTCCACTGGCTGGGAGAGCTGTAACTGAGCTCTGGGGACCAGCTCATGCCTCCTACACCAGCATTTTTATGAAAGTTTCACTGTGCTATCCTCTCTCATCTGCTGGCAGCAGTAACTTTTACCCAGATGCAAAGGCTGGCCAAGTCAACAGAGAAGAAATTGGTGTGTAAGTCTTGCAGGTCATCAGCCAAGACATGTTCAAAATCTGAGCATTAAATATATCAGGGTTCACGTAACTCCAAACAAATAAATGCAGCCTTTGGCTTTACCAACACCTTTGTCAAACGGGAAAGGAACTTCTCACTCGTCTGCTGTTGCCTCAGGTGTATTAATTTTACAGGCAAGCTGTGGCTGAGTTTCCATCCCCCCAGCTTGAGCAGACACTTCAGTACAAATACAACATTCTTCTGGCCCTGAGGGAAATTCTTCCTGCCTGCATTTTAACAGTTGAACTGCACGGCACTCTGGGAGACTTAAATATGGCACAGTAGTTCTATTGTTTAATATGATTAAAACTGCTTGCTCTCTTGTGATTCTGCAAGATCCTGAAGTATAGCAGTAAGTGCTAATCTGTTTCCTATCTATCAGCTAATTTTCTTTTTTACTGGTGGATACCACTTACTAATTTTATTTTATAGAGGATTAAAAATGCATCAGAACACAACAGAACTCCATTATCAGTTTTCATTTTTTCCTTATGAATATGAATTTCAGTGACAGTTTTCTTTGAACCATCTGGATTTGAACAGACTCATCTGACTGAAAGGAAGTTCCAGTCTACCAGGAAGTTTTCCAGCTACTTTATGCCAGACAAACTTTTCATGGCTTGATCTACCAACACTGCAGTCATCACAAACAGACCAAGCAAAGCAAGAGAGTACAGCCCAAAAATAGCAGAATTCAGTCAGTAGATCTGCTAGGCTTCCTAGAAGATCTCCATTTTGTCCTAAACCTCCATTTGTTAAGGAATAAACTTGCTTTTCTATTGTCACTAGTAACACATTTTGTGTGCTGACACAGTTCAGCCTTTACTGACCACAGCAATTTTTTCCACCTGCTGCCATCTGTTATCTTTATCCCACATTTCTCCAGCCTGTGCAGAAGTGGCATCCTGGATGTGCCAGTTTACTCCTCCAAGACTGGATGGTGACAGCACGAAGCTCCCTCCCTCCTCCTCCTCCTCCTTCCCTATTCTCCCAGCCATGTGCCACACACAACACCTTCCCACAGCTCACTCAGGTGTCTGGGAACCTGCTGGACATCACCAGAATTCTTTGGGGTTCAAGGGGTGTGCTCTGCCCTCCTTCAGGGTGCACAAACTCACCTGTGCTCTGTCCAGTGCCCTGCCTGGGAGCTGCTCTGAGCACCAACAAAGGTGCTGTCTCTGAGATGGGACTTTGCAGGTAGAATAAATGCAAAGTCAATGGGACAGCAGCCAGTAGAGCAAAGGAGAAATGTTCATTACTGATAATAAACATAACTGTATTTTTGTCTATTGAGTACATGTTTCTCAGACTGAGTGGAACTGTCAATTGACACTTGAGAAAACCAAGAGGAGTTCTTGGCAGTCAAACCTTTTCTAAATAGGGAACTTTGTCTCCAGCAAATGAAGACTTGAGACTGCAGGCATATTCAAGATGTCTTTTTTTAAAAAAAACTGAGGAAATTCACAGCAGAATATTCTCCTTTTTTCACTCTAAGGTTTAGCATTAATTTTGCTTGTTCACAGCTATAACCAATGCAACAGACTAACTTCAGGTGTTATGATAAGGAGGAAAACAGACAAAAATATTTAAGAGTCCTGGGCATCCCTTTCTTTTGGCCACTGGGAACTCCACTGGCAGAGGGGACGAGTGACTGGCCTCCCCTAATACAGATGCCTCTTCATTCCTGAGGACCTACAGGGGAGTTTGAAAGCTGACACGGGTGTTCTGCCCGATCCGGGTCAGTAACACACAGTGCTGCTGCCAGCCCACAGGGCTCGTTAAATATCACACGCCTGGGATGGGACCACGGCTTTTTTTTTTTCCTTAAGTACAGAACCATTTTACAGTTATGCCAATCCCCCTAACTCTGCATGTCTTTAATAAAGTGGGATTTTCATTATGATCAGAACTGCAATTAAGTAGAATTTATTGCAACAAAGCAGTTTTTCATTCTAGTTTTCTTGTAAATCTAATTTCACTCTATCTTGATTTGTGGTAGGCACACTCCATTTTATTTAATTTAAATGAAAGAATCTGTGTAATTATACTATTATCTTTGATACAAAGCAATCTCTGCATCTTCTGCCTACGAGTATCATTTCCTTTACAAAAGAACTGCTGGATATGCCAAAGGAGATGCTGCTGGTACAAAATAAATTATTATTTTGTACCAGCAGCATGATTTTCTCCATAGAAACGCACAAGCAATCAATACATTACCAACTCCTAGTAAAGTTTCTCCGTGTTAAAGCTGGGGCAGGCAAGGCCTCAGCACAGGAGCCTCCCCCAAGGCAGCTCTTTAATAAACAACCCATCCTCAAGGAAGCCCATAAAGCACTCTGACATTGCAGTCCTTAACTGGGAAACAAATCCAGCTGGGTATCAAATATCCACTTAAGACTAAATCCTGCCCTACTGTCCAAATATACTCTCTCCAGGTACCATGTTAGCATTCCTCAAACTGAGTACACAGGCCATAATTATCCAGATAATAATCTATACATGTTGAATGGCCTCATATAAATTATTTAACCTCGAGATTTCCAGGAAAGAGAGATAACATCTGGAGATACTTGCATCAAATACTTTTACAAGTTGCATGGCATCAGTGAAACTTTGTCACAGAGAGCTGCTGCAGTCACAAAGTTTGAAAGATTTACAAAGATCTGTAACACGGAGGGGTAAGAAGATGTAAAAACACTGAGTAAATCTTTAATGTCAACACGTGTTCACCTGCAAACTGCCTAGCATAAGTGCTGTATAAACCATGAAGGCTTATAAAAGCAGTGGTTGAAAGGTGCATTTGGTCCAGCAGATGTGGACTTCTCATGTGTCATTTGAAGGGACAATTACAGAACAGTGCTTGTCTTGCCTCTAAGGAGAGTGGGTGTCAGAAATTTTTTTCCTCAGAACCTGTATCAAACTCCTCAGATTCCCAGTCCTCAGACCCTTGAGTGGGCCCTTCCACAGGGCCTGTCTGAACAGCAGCACCATGGGCTGCCTCTGAAACAAGCAGATTCTCTGCTCCTCCCTGCAAGGACTGCAAAACGTGAGCCGAGCCTGGAGTGACAAAAACAACTTCTCAAATATTAGGATCAGCAGGTGCCTATCACCTTCTGCACAATTTTATTGACACCTAAATTTATCTGTCTCATCTAAAAAGGTCTGGTGTTGCAACTGAGAGTGGCACAAATGTTTTACAACAGGAACCAGTGCTGGGGCTGTGCACAGGTGGCTCTTGTGTCACATGGGACAGAGCTACATACGGCACTTTCAGCCAGGCAGCAACATCCTTATTCCACTTGGATAACAATGATGAACTAAAAGAAGGAGCACTGTGAAAGAGAGAGGCTCCACTTACTCATTAAATAACTAAATAGTGTCCACCTATGCAAAACCCCCATAATTAGCTGCAAGGAAAGCTGGCCTCTATCCAAAATCAATTTCCCCTGAGATCCGAATTCTGGCATTAACCAAGCCTGTCTGATCTGTTTTGCAACTACCCAGAATATGTTCCCCACTCTGCTGGTTTTTTCTAAGGAGAGGATGCAGCAGCCCTGGGCCTTCTATTGAGAGCGTGAAAGCTTTATGCCAAAGAACAAACAAGAGAAAATAGACATTAAAGTCCTGTCTGGCGACACCATTAGCAAGTTCACAGTCACCATTTCCTTCTTCCTCCCCTGCACCAAGTGCTTCTTCCCAGACAGTGATCCAGACTGCTGATAGCTCTGGCTGGGAGCTTTTACCAGAAATTTTAGCAGGAAATGTTAATTTGCAAGCCTCGGTGTCCTCCCTTGGGGAGGATGGACACGGTATCTGCATGACCAAACTGTGGGGACTCAGACTTCCTCAGACCTGCCTGCACCAGGCAGAAGAGAAACTCCTCTGTATCTCCAGCAGAGCTGAGTAAAAAACCAACTGTACTCATTTATTTTCTTTTGCCTTTTCCCCCAAGCTGCGAAATACTAGGAAGAACGTCCAAAGCAAACAGAAAAATTCTATTAATGAAATATGCAATTTAGTGCAGTTCCATGGGCTGACTCTGAGCTCAGCCAGACTTCTAGGACACAAAACATAGCTGGAAATTCACAGAACTAGAATAAAACAAAACTATTGCTTTCCATAAAAATTATACTGCATTTCTATAAACCAGTTTAATAGGAAAGATAGCCTGTGTGAATCAGTAAATATAACCCATTACAAATAAATTAAATATCAAAGATAAATAGTTTTTTAGTATAAAGTGTAATGTCTCATAGGTAAGCAACAGAAATGAAAAACCAGACTCGCTTTCTTAACAGTTCCAATAAAACTACAGTAAAACTATAAGTTGCTTTGAGAATTAAAAAACAAAAGTAAACCTATAAACTCAGTGAAGAATGGCATTGATCTGACTTATAAAAAGTTTATTACTCAGATATTTCACCTGATTTCTTTTTCTTCCTCTATGAACATTGAGTATATGTCTGTAATTACTTACTATAGATGAAGGAGAGAACAGTGTCCTGAATTATGGAAGCTTTTCTCAGTCCTGGGAAATTTCATTTGACTTGTTTTATGTGTTTGCATGTTCCTTTAAGCCAGGACAAATGTTCTTACCACATTCACATTTGTGTGGTTAGCAGCTTTTTCTGCATCTCTTTTGTCCTCATCCTCTAAAGACAAAACAAATGGTGTGCTGCTCAGTGTTGAACTTTACAATTTTAGTAATGGGTTGCAGCAGGAATATATTTTGACTAACTCTATGAGCCACTACCACGTAGAGTCTGAGCACCTACCATGGAACACCACAGTTCTAATTATTTCCTTCATTGCTTAATTTGAACCAATATGTTCATACTCTGGATGACTTCAGAATATACTGTGAGACACATAATTTAATCCAGTCATATTCTGTAATCTAATTTTGCTAAGAACTTTCAAATATATTCCAACAAAAAAACCCCACCCCTTATGTGAAACAGCAGGAACACATTAGAGGTGGCATCAAACCACTACTCCATTAGACATAAATTACTCACAGTATGTTCCCCACCAAAACAGAGTAACAAAATTTGTAGGCCACAGTATGAGAGGCTGTACCCAGAAATACTTTCCAGATGAAGCAAGCAAGATTTGCAGTGGTTTTGTGACAATTTCCTGTGAGTGGAAGAGGTTATCTGGGGCATTTGCTGCTGGGATTCTGTGTCCTTGCACATCTCCTTTTCTGAGCTCCACAGAAAGCTAAAGAGGGCACTTGTACAAACCAAGGTCCATCACGGCTCTGTGTCCTTCCCTCTCTGCCCAGCTGGCCCTGAATGCTGAGTAATTGATCATCTGGGAGTTCCTTTGTCAGACAAACCCAACAAATCCATTGCCAACCCACTGTGTGTGGTATTCCAGCCTCATGCCCTGATGTATTCTGAAATAACACAGCCCTGCCATTGCTACCCACGTGCTCTTCAGGAAGGAAGTGAAGCATGGCTTGCTTGTACCATAAATGAATACTGCTTACAACATTTAAAACAAATTTAAATTTTTTACAAGATAAACATGCCCGTGTTAGGTAAAATATTTTTCTGACACTGTAAATGTGAAGCCATGGGTGCCACAACTCACACTGCACATATTACATTTCTACTTCAGACCAAGTTTCAAGACAGAATTTTACAGTGTTTATGACAACTTAATAGCTTAACTGATGATTTTGCTTTGCAATTACGCTGCTCTGTATTTTTAGCCCATTCTATTTTTTTCTAATCTGCATGACACATAGGGCATATAGAGTTACCAGGTCTACCATTGGACTGCCTTGCTATTTTCTTCTAGAGTAAGAATAATCTCTTGGTTCTGCCAGTCAAAGAAAAACACTTCCTCCCCCAAGTCTGACTTTGAGAATTAAGTTAGAGCCTTTGCAAGCAGCACTGTGCAAATCAATGCTTCCCACATAAGCAGCTTTTCAGAGTCTGCAGCAAGAAACACCTTATGATAAGTATAGACCTATTTTTTGCAGTACATGACAGCATACTTTCTGAAATGTTCCATTACTTCCAGTTTTTCTGCCATACAAGATTATTTTCATTTTCTTTTAAATCTAGTTACTACTGTTCTGTCATTGCAGTGCCAGCCAGTTGTTTTCTCAACTCAACCCTCCCAGCCTCATCTGGAACTCTCTCAGCTTCATCTTGTTAGAAAAACTTGTGTCCCTTTGACTGAAAACCACTGGCAAAGGTGAGCATTCATTTCACTCTGTCATCTAACATAATACTGAACAACTGGAGCCCCAAGCTGATCATATCAGCACTCAGGGAGTTAGAGGCAAACATCTGGAATTTATTTGTTAGAAATAAAATGAATGACATCTTTTCAGGAGCTTTAGCTTGCATCTGTACTTATAAATCTCCATGAGGGCAAGTTATGAATAAATTTAGCCAGGAGCAGGAGGCAGAGGCTCAGATTTTGAGCCCTTTGGCAGATTTTGAGCCCAAGGGCCCCAGGAAGGAGCTTGGTACTCGGATGCCCTGGTGACAGAGTTTGCTGAGCTCTGGCACTGCAGGGTAAGGAACAGAGAGCCTTAGGCTGGCAGAGCCCATGTGCAGGCAGCTCTGCAGGGGCATGGGGGGCACAGCCCCCCTGGTGCCCCCTCCCCTGTAATGCAGGGCTCCATCCAGCCCTACAGTCCACACAGGCAGTGGGGAGCTTTGGCCACCTTTGCCACAGAGGAAATGTAACCTGAAGGTGATTTTTGTTGGCTGTAGCACCGTTAGAGGTTCAAACTTGGCAGAAGCTGTGATGGGCAATGGAAAAGGGGACAGGAGAAATTTAAGGGGACAGTTCAGCCAACAAAATGGGGGGAGGGGAACAGAGGTCAAAATAATCCAACATCAGCACTGTTTTTTGATGGGAAGGCACAAGGATACAGGACAAACCTCAGAAAACACAGAGAGGAGGGAACAGGGAATACATAGAGAGGAAGAAGGGCAGAGGACAAAGAGAGATAGAAACCCCTGCCAATTTTTTGGATGAAGTGTTACCTTTGCCTAGGCACTGAACTCATTGTCTGCACCTCTCTCCTCACCTGCTTCTTTCCTGAGCCCCCCCAGCAGACACTCCTTGCTCCAAATTGGAAGGTGACTGATGTGGGTCCTGCACTATGGGCAGGTCTGTACCAGGGACTAGATCAACTCCTTTACTGCCACTTGTGTGCAGCGCAGGGTTTGCACCACAGGGGTTTAACTGACTGAGCTGCAAGTCAATCACATCTTATCCAACCTGGCAGCCTGTCTTTGAAAATGTTCATGTTTAGGCATTGGAATGATTTTATTGAGACAAGCCCATTCAGAATGCATGCCCACACCTGGAGATGTAAGGCAGATTCACACAGGTACCCAAGGCCGGGTACTGCATCCAGTCCAGTTCTCTACATGCTGACTATGGGCCCCATTCTGGATGCAGGATGCTGCAAGAACAGGAACTCGATATTGCAAGGGAACCCTCTCATATTCCTTTCTCATTATAATGGAAGATACTCTGAGGCAAACAGCATTTTTGTCTCTGCAGAGATCCAAGCATGAAGATGTCAGAAGTGATGACAAGAACTCAGCATTTCAATGAGGTGCCAGCCCACATGCTCCACACTCAGTACTTCACACACTCAGACTATTTCCAGTTACTGCAAGCATCAGTGAGACATTGCAACAAAACTGAATTTAGTAGAGAAAGGCAGCAAGGAAAATGTTCTGGCTCTACCTTAATAAAAACCTTTAAAAAATAAAGACAAACTCCATGCCCCCAGTGGTGGGATAGTTCCTATAAATCACTCCAGCATACCCTGTAGTTCTGTTTGTCATCAGATACTCCCACATTTTTTCAGTGCTCTGCAAGTTGACTCCAAATGTTCTATGTTGTGGGATTTTTGTTTTTCTGGTATTTGGGTGGGTGGGGCAAGGGGGGGGGAAGTGCTTTAGGTTTGTTTTGTTTCTTTGGAGGGGTGTTGGTTTGTTTTGTTTTAATTGTTTTTGTGTAGTGATTAAATGCTCTTTGGAGAAAGGAAAAATTGAATTTCGAGACAGAGCAACACTAAGTTGGGGGGAGCATGGCAGACCTACAGAAGAGAGGTGAGCACAAGACTCAGGTAAAGGACACAGCATGCCCTATTCACAAAGGTTGGGTGGGTTTTCTAACAACAGGTGCTCCCTCTTGCTATGGATGACAGGAGGCAAAAATGACAATATTAGTGTTATCAGTGAAAGCACCCCAAACTTTGTCTGGATGACCTGTTGAACCTGGTCTGCTCTGCCCATTGCTGGTGCTTGCCCAAGTGGAAGTTAATGCCCAAAAAGGTAAAGGGTTCAGCCCCTGCAGAGTGTCAGCACCCCTGGGCTCAGCACCAGGCTGAGGAGTTGCTGATGGACACACACATTGCTGGCAGCCCCTCTGCCTGCAGAACTACAGCAGCAGCACGCTGTGAGCACCTGACACAGGTGTTTTCACACATACATCACACAGCACCACATCACAAACTATTTCAGGCTGCTTCAGGAAGCTGCTAACACACTCATGGAAAAAGATCCAAAGGCCATTAAAAACCCCCACAACCTGAAACAAGTATTTTATCACTGCTCCATGTTTGAGCTGTCAGCTTTATCCCCCTGGCAAGCAGGCAGCTCTAGTTCACAAGTGAACACCTACTTTATTTATTTAGCTCTGCTGCATTTAACCCTGCATCCTGTCTGCTGGGTGCATCCGCTCCACAGAGCTCCACGCAGCAAAGCCTGAGCAGAAGGTGGGGGAGCTGCTTTCCACAAGCCAAAAAACAGGAAATTTGATGACATTGTTCAGTGAGCAGACGTCAGCAGAGAGTGATACAAAAGAGTAAACAACTTCCTAGCAGCAGCAGACAAATGGGCCGGAACTACTGGAATCCTGTGATGTCTGGTGTGTTTTGCATGAAAATTACTGTTTCAATGAAACAGGGAGAGATCTTTGGCTGATGCAAGCTGGAGCTGCTCCTTAGAAATCTAGGAACTACACCTTAATACCTAACTCCAAGTCCTTACCTTTCTGATCCTGAAAACATAGTTTTTGAGAATCCATATTGTTGATATTTACATATTTTGCAAATATTCTCATTATTTTAGAACACGCAAAAAGTTGATTTGAGTTGAAAAGGTAAATGTCAGTGAAAGTATGGAAGGCAGTACCAGTAATGCAGGTGCCACTTCATTAGGATCATACTACCATCAATCTTGTATATACTATGGATATATAGACATACAAACCTATAAACTTGTGTAAATACTTTGATATGATGAAAGGACTTTGCTGGAACCACACTGCAGGTATGACATCTCCCTTTTGGATTTCAGTGTTTGCTTTATGGAATCTGATCTCATATTTTCCAGCTATGGGCAAATATCAAATGTGATCCAAAAAATTAACCTCTCAGGTAGGCAGGCAATGAAGGTTGTCCAAAGCCAGGTTACATCAGGCAGGAAGGAAATGTAAGGGAGGATATTTCTGCTCCAGCAGAATGCCATTCTGCCCATCTCTGAACTGCATTCTGTCCAGTCTCTTAACTGCAAGAAGTAATATTTGACCAGTGACCACAAACATGGAGCTTCACCAATGAATTCCAATCAGCTGTGTCAAGGAAGATGGTAACCCCTGGAAAAACTCTCTTGCCTACACATCTACATGTAGAGAGACCACCAACACATGTAATTTTGCCATTTGTACTATCCCTTTCAAAGGGATGTAGAGAAATTAAGTCCTCTTCTGAACTAGGTCCTAAACTGTTGACAAACAAGTCAGACCAGGACTTAGCTGGGGCTTTATAACCTGGAAACATCTGGGGATCTTACAGAACATACACAGGGATATTCCCAGGGGGATGCAATTCATTAGGTACCAAACCCAGGACACTCATCTCATCCAGGTATCCCTCTAGCCAAACTCTAAGCAGAATTGACTCCTAAGACAAAAATTAGCAGCTAAATTTAGAGCTGTCCATGAGACTGCCCTACTCTCAGTAACAGAGAGAGAGAACAACAGGAAAGAGCCAGATGCTTCTCAGCTCTCCTTGCCAAATTCTCCACTCTTTGGAGACAGAAAATGTCCTACATAATCGTGGGGAGGAAGACACACCAATAACCATGTCAACAATGCAGTCAAATGACAAGGCAAACACACTGGGCCAAATCTATCTGCAATATAACCAGTGATTTGAGCAAACTTTGTTCTTCCTAAATCCTGGCAAGTAGCTACAGGCTAACAAACAACTAGGCAAAAATAAATAAATACATCCACTCAAAGAGCAACAAATGCCAATAAAACCCAGCAGGTCTATAAACAAAACAAAACTGTTTTTCACTCATCACTCTACCTACATCAGAATCTTCCTGGCTTCAATTAATTTGTTCTTTCAGCAGAGTATGAGTTTGCACCAGTTCTGTCATTCTTCCCTGACTCCTCGAATGTAAGAATTCAGAGCTTAGAAAACAAACTTCCCTTTGAAGCTAATCATTCCCAATCCTCTTCTCTCTTGGCTTACAAGGTGAAATTAGAAGTACATACATCACTGGCAAAAACTTCCAAGAATAAGCAAACCAACCTGGAGGAACTCCAAAGTGTTTATCAGAGAATGATATTCACCCGGGTGTGCCAGCAATGTCAAGTCAGTCCTGTCAGAAGACAGGTTTTCTGCAAACCCCACATGGCTTCAGGATGAAATCATTATTTTGGTATAACTCCCTTTCCAACATTTCATTGCCCTAAGGCTTGTGGCTAGGGAAAAAGACAAGCAGGAGCTCTGACCTGCAGGAGCAGTGGTGATGGTGCTGTGACACAACCTGAGTGCAGATACACAACTGTCCAAGCCTGTCTACCACAGGGCCCACTTATTTAGGGCCCTCCATTGTTAGGGTGTGATTTATACCAACAGAGGTGACCAAAGGCAGCCAGCATGTGGTTTTAAATCTGAATGAAACCATGGAATCCCATTGTGTGGGAGCACAGCACGGGAAGGGTGGGTGGCTGTGCTGAGCATTCTGTGGATGGGGTTAGTTACTAACTCTTCTCTATAGGATCTGGCACAAAGGACAGCAATTTCTACAGAAATTCCCTGCCCCTTTCAGTGGCCTGAGGCCCCAGACTGGCAGGTATGCCACAAAACACAAAATGTTTTCCAGTTATCTCCACAATGCCATACTGCTAAGATTGATTCAGCAGCCACTGTTTCCTGCTTTTTCCTGTGCACCTAAGCAGAGAACTCCTTTTAACTTTCTGTGCTTGGGATCTGGCATTATCCCCCACGTTCAATTAAATTTCTAGGTATGATTTTATTTCATGGAGGTGTATTTTGGAATTTTACTTCTTCAGTGTAATGTAAAATCACCTTTTAGTAAGATTAAATTAGTAATAAAAACCCAGGCTGGGTTTAAAGGGGAGTGAACCTGAAGACCACTAACTATGGTATTTCCCCTATTTCATGTCACTTTACATTAAATTAGCAAATTGACTGAACTATGTTCTGAAATAAAGAGAGTTCTTGTCAGGAAAAACAAGAGCTCCAAGAGTTGGATGCACCTACCATGTGCCCATCCACAAAGGGGAATGTGTTTCTTACAGGATCACTGCACAGTGCTAAGCTTTGTTTCTCTAGAGATTTTGACATATGGCTGAAGTTAGACTTAAATTAGAATATTCCTCTTTGAATTGAGAAATGATCTTTCTGTGCAAATGAATAGTGTATTCAGTGTGAATAAAGCTTCTGCTATTGCACAGTTCATCTTATCTACTGATGTCATTTCCTCTTAGCTGCTTCTGTAATATTAATAATCACCATACAGCCAAAGAGGTCATACACTAGGAATGTATACTTAAAAATTCTTCAACATCACAGAGGAGTTGGTGAAAAAAAAAAAAAAAAAATCTATGTTTCTGGCTACATGAACACACAGAATGACTTGCAAGAACATGACATTATGCCATTTAAAGGTGGGGATAAAGAAACCTGTCTGCTCAGGGGAAAAAGACTCCACACTGCAAGAGAAACACAAAAATTAAACTTAAGAAGGAAAATAATGAATGAACAGTGAACCTAAGCTTCCTAAAAAAGGGGCATAGATAAAGTAATCATGCTGATATAAGTAAACATTTCAGCCAAATAATTAACTCTCAAGAAATAGCCTCAGAACACAGTACCTGGAAGCTTTCAAGATGGGCTGATGAAAAAAAAAAACCCTAAGAGTATGATCTAGTAAAAATAGCAATGATTCCTTAGAATATTACAGAAGAACCAATGTCTCACAAATATGTTCTTTTTATCCTTTACTTTGGGTGAATATAGGTCCATGGCAGACACTGTGCTCTTTTATGTACTGGACATCATTCTTTTATGCAATTTGAAGCATACTGTTCTGAAAAACTAATTATTCCCTCCTCAGATTTGAAGGTTGCTTAGTTCATAGAGGTAAAGGACTTGTTATTTTCCTTTAAGTGAAAGCATTTAAAAACATTTTAAAAGCCACAAATAAAGGTTGTAAACCCTGTTATGGTAGCTGTACAAACTACAACTACTGAGCAATAGTCCAAACTAGTTTGAGCAAAATTGTGGGAGGGAAAATTGCAGAGGGTGCAGGCACACACAGCTGGACACTGAGGGTGTATCTGACAATCCTAACCAGCTGAATCCCAGTTTGTAGGAAATGCCTAGGGAGAGCACAGGCACTGACTTCCATGGAATTCATTTTGTTGAAAACCAAGTGTGCATGTCCAGCACACAAATGTATCTTATTACCATCAAGAGAATTGTAAATTAAGCTTGTGCTTAAGTTCTTGCTGAAACACAGCTTGGTGTTGCACACAACAAGTTTGTAACAGACATTCATTTTCAATCAGACAACCTAGACATTGTAGGAATTACATCTTACTCTTAGGATTGCACTTGGACTGATTTTGTCAGTCCCCAAAGAGAGAATTCCGCTGTTTATTACAAGAGCTGGGATTAACTATGCACTCTAGTAAACACACTAGAAATCCTAGCAGGATGTAACTGTATAATTACACTTCTCACAGATATCTCAGAACAAAACACAAATCTCAGTTAGTGCTTACTGACACCCCCAGAGCATTCAAACCCATAAATGAAGTCTTTGTAGATTTATAAACAGATAGAGAAAAGCTTTTTGGAAAACAACAGACTAGCCACACTTACCACACTTAAACTCAATGAAGTTCTGGCAAACTAGAAAATATAAAGGAAATAGTTGCATAATGCCTAATAACTGCTTAAAATGGAAAAAATGTTTCTTTTATCTTGGCTTGTTCTAAGGGGATGGTCAGAGAGTACAACCCTGCTTCAATATGAAATCATGCCTATGATCAACTGCAGCTTTTAAAAGCTGTGTGCATGTACTGCACAGGACCAGGTTAGCTTTGAAGCATGCTGAAAAGAGTAATTTCGATTTGCTAGGAAGCTGTAGTTTTAACTCAATAGCAATACATTGACTTTTCTGCAATTCAACCAAGGAGGATGAAGTAAGTATTCTCAGGACAATAGGAAATAAATCTCTACATACATTTATATCTATAAATCCATTTGATACTGATAAGTCTATATTCCATTTCTTTGTTCTCTGACTTTCTATACATTAAACAGCTATTGAAAACTACCAAGAAACTGTCATCATTGTATACTTCCAAAGCTTCCCACTTTCATTTATCCCAGCTTCTGGAAGGTGCTATCATTGGAGCAAGGTCTCTGTTTGTCCAAGGGGAATCTTTGTGGAGAGCACTCCTTGGTATTGGCCCTGCTCAGGAGATGTGAGACATGTGCTGCTCCTCAGCACAGCTTCCCTGAGAGTTACAGTGCACCTGTTTCAACAGATAGATCAGAAACAAAAAGGTAAATGTAGTCCTGGCCACAGCTCTCACAGTCCTGTGTCTGGGCTGTCCCAGCAGAAAACTATGTTTTATACCATATAAATAGGTTTTGAGTGTCTACAAACAATATATTCATTTCTTGCATTACAATGCTATGCCTTATATTGCATAGGCCAACCATAAAATTCAGGGTAACATATATCTAGAGTTTTCAACTTTCCTGCTAAGGAAAACACCTCCAGTACTTCTGGTCTTGAACCTTGCATTTCTTGTTAACTTCAGCCCCATGTCTTCTGAAGCCAAAGTGCTTTTAGTGCACCAACAGTTTATTGCTGTTACCATCACTCAAAAAGGCCTAATTAAGGGGCATCAGAACATTGCATTAATGAATATGAGTAGTGGTAGTAGCAAAGACACCCCCGGGTGAGGACCTGACCCTTTTGACTATTATTTTGGAAGCTGCACTTTTCACAGCTGCAACTAACTATAGCCACCAGCTTTCTACGTGTGCTATAAAGCTCTAGACCCCCTAACAGATGATAATAAAATTAACAGTCCTTAAAAATAAGAAAGGCAACAATGGCAACACAGAGGCTCAGCATCCATCTTGTCAACTGTTTACGCTGGAAAGCTACAAAGTCACTATTCATTATTTCACTGCTTTTGCAATTATTAATCCCTAGATTTCAAATCAATTTTAACATGGATGGTGAGGTTTTTAGTACTTTAGCTTCTGCTGTGCAACACCTTATTCCTTGAAAGTCTGGGCAAAGTAAAAAAATTGGCAAACCCGATCTAAACTTGAAACTAGCTCAGAATATTCATTCTGAGTGCAACTGCAGCAGAAATCCTTGAAGCACAGCTCCACACGCCCTGCAGCATTTCTAACAGATAGGAAGGAGCAGTCAGCACAGAGCCTGCTCGGGGGATGCAGGAGAGCATCAGCAGCTGTCACTGCAGAGCCTCCAGAGAGCCTTACAGGGGCTGTACTTCGAACATAGCTTCAGTTCTTGTGTGAGGAAACTCCTGGTTTTCCCTCACTAACTGCACACATGACTGAGCAATTCCATTTTCTGGAGAGCCCCCAGAGCAGCAGGTTGCAGTTCATAGGGTCAGCACTGTGCAGACCTGTGGCAAAGGCTGTGCTGCCAAGCCCTGGCTCACCCTGGGGATGTGAGAGGCCCCTGGGCACATCCAGTCATCCTCCAGCAGGTTCAGTGGCACTGCCCTTCCTCCTGCTCAGTGGGGACGAGCTGCTGAGAGCTGCCATCTCCCAGGAGCTGACAAAATGTCAGGAGTTCCATCCAACCAACACTTTCCAGGTGACAATTAATTCCTCCAGAAGCAGAGTTGTGGGGCAGTGTGGCAGGCACACCTGACCACAGGCTGTGCTTTGGTTCATGCTGATGAAGGTGCAGCAAGCCCTGTGTGAGCCTGGGGGCTGGCAGTCCTGGCTCACACACAGGGCACTGCAGATGCCTCAGAAACATCTTTTGAAAGGTTGTCTCAAAGCCCAAAAATGCCAGATAACCCAAGTACAGAACAAGATATTAGAGCTAAACCAAAATCATGTATTTTTTCTATACTATTGACTAACAGCCAGCTACTTCACTCTATAAATATTACCCTGAGCTCTCCCTCAGCTGCAGCTGAACTGCAGCACCCATGAGCTCCCCTTGAGCAGGGATGCCTCTCCAGGTTTGAGATTCCTTACCCAAGGCAGAGGGATCCCCTCAGTGAGTGACTGGAGCACACTGAATTAATTCTAATGAAACATTATTAATCTAAGTAGCTACTCAATATTCATTAGCATAAACTTAATAGAGATAATTTCATTTGACTACATCATACCTTTGTCCAAGTCTGAGACTAAGATTGTCCCAATTGCACCTAGTCCATAAGGAGCTTAGAGAACAAGGGGGTCCAACTCTGAACCTCGTGACTCAACAGGAAGGTCTGTGGTCTCTGTGTGAATCATTCTAACCAGATTCTAATCCAATTTTCCTTTTGATGTTTCTTCCATGCAGTAATTAATAAGGTGAACCTTGCCATCAAACTTACTGACCTGTAGCAAACCCCTGTTAAATTTTATTAAATACCATCAAATTTATTGAATGCTGTCAAATTATTATTTCACCTTAGTAAAACATGCTGCTGCTTCTGTCTTCTGAATGAGGTGCATTCTACCCATCCCCAACAGCCAGAATAGCTCACATTCCAGAACACAGTAAGAACAACTAATTCCGTGTCTTTATTCCAACATTTCTGAACATCCTTTTGGGCCCCAGAGTTTTGTCACAGGTACCAAAGGCCTAAGGCTGTCCTGGAGTTAATGCACCTCTTCTCAATTCATATTCTCCACCTGGATACTGTCCCTGTGACAGATGAAATCCATCCCTTCCCTTTGTTGTTTGTCCTCAGACAACAAAGAAATCTCACAAAGGGTCAAAATGTATCATCTCTGTTGCCAGCTAACAATTCCTTATCACCATTACTCA
The DNA here is from genome assembly GCF_051311805.1 of Agelaius phoeniceus. Lineage (NCBI taxonomy): Eukaryota > Metazoa > Chordata > Aves > Passeriformes > Icteridae > Agelaius > Agelaius phoeniceus. The sequence goes on from NC_135277.1 coordinate 9,937,411, forward strand.
TTTATTCTGTTTATGTTTTCTCATTACCATAGTAACAACACAGCTACAAAGGGCTTGCATGAAATAAATCAGGGGAGTCTGCAGACGTGAAAGCTGCTCAGTTAAACAATGGTTCACCTCGAGGGGAGAAGGTGAGGCACAAAACCTGTAACACATTAATGCTCTGACAGGTTTCTATCAGCCACTGGTAACTGGCAAACTGTGTCTAAAGAAAACAGAGTCTAAAGAAAACTTTTTTTATTAAAATCTAATAGGGAATGTCATACAAGGAGAAAGACTTTAATGAGATGGTTATGAGTGTTCATCATTGTTGTAACATTAATTAAGCATTGATATTACATGCAAACACCAGAAATTTGGCCTCTAGCCTAATGACCCTGCAGTCTGTGAGACCCAGCCCTCAATCTTTCCTTATACTAATGTGCTTTTTTTATATGAACAGCCTCACCACACGAGATGCAAAATTTCTACAATCAAAATTTCCAAACAGATAACACAAACAGAGAAAAATAGTCTATTAATGGTGATCTGCTAAATACTTTGGGGAAAGCATGGAGAGAGGCTTCTGTATAAAGGGCACATAGGCAAGTTCTGTTCAGTTTGTTTTAGTTTTTAAGCTGCTCTCCCTGGTTTTCCCTTTACTACAAGTCTCAAAATATATTTACTGTTAGTCTTTGTACTTATAATTAAGTGCATCACAATGCTGATACACTAACAAAAATGCCCAGAAAGAAAACTTTTAAGATCCACAGACATTTTCATCTGAGCACAGGCATTCTGCCCCATTTGAGATGTCCTGGTGTCTCCCACATGATTTCCCCAACTGGTCCAGTTGTGTGCTACGTGCACCATGTGGCAGCCCAGGAGGATCAGCTGAGGTACAGCAGGACCAAATGGCCTAAGGATCACAGTCTTAGATGTGAGAGAGATCTAAACCAAGTGAGGAGATCTAAATCAAGTCTCCCTTTGCTGGATTTGCTCCTTGTAACAATCTTTACCACTGGTGTTGCAACGGGAAAGCCTCAAGTGCCTTTTCAGCTCTGAGGCTCCATCAGCTCCTCTGTTTATGTTTATTTCTATCACCAGTATGTCCAGCAGCCCTGGGATGCTCTTTTGCTGGATCACCAAAACACAATCATGGGCAACACCTTCCAGATCAAGCCCTGAGGGAACAATGGGGTGTAACACAGGGAAAAAACACAGACTGTAACACAGACAGCCATGGTTCATTGGGTCTGGCATGGCTGCTGCTGCCAGCAATACTGTCAAGCTTTCAGGGCAGCAAATAAACCCAGGCAGGTATCAACTCACTGTAAATAAGTTTAGGCTTGAAATAAGAAGGATTAGAAACCCTCAGAAAGAACAACCTTCTAATAGAAACAGGGAAAGGCTGAAAAGGAATTAGCTTTGAGACAGTACAGGATGCATTTATCAAAGACATTTAATGCTGTGGCTACCCATAATAGCAGAGGGCTGACCTTCATGACCCAGGTCATCCTCCTACTCAACAACTGTGTATGTCCCCAGAACACAAAAAAGGCCAAAAGCCTTTGTTCAAAGCCTTTTGCCTCTCTGTGCTTGTTGTGTGCTTAATCCACTTCTCCAGTGGCCAGTGAAATAGTGAACAAGTGGCATGAAAAAAGGTTTCAAATCCAAGAAAATGCATTAAGCAGAAACAGAGTAAGTCACTAGATCAAAACCCCAAATGTGTTCTGTTTGAAATTTAACTTTTAAATCTTCCATCCCCAACTCCAAAGCACAAGAGCATAAAAGTGATTGGGGAACCAAATCTCCTGGTTTTATGGTTGTCATTACACAGGTCATAAAAATTACTGACTCTGGCTCTTTACACCTTTAATACATTAAACATAATTACAACCATGCCCTGACTGAACAGTAATCTCACTAGTCAGCATGTGATTGTAGGGTTTTGAAGAAAATCAACTGCTCAGCAGCACACAGAGCTCACTCATCCCAGAGAGGAGGAGCAGGCAGCTGCACAGCCACGTGACTGAGTGCATCTTACAGCACAGTTTGTGGAGCCCTCTGGCCTGGCTAAAATCCTTCTTTACCATCATCACCTCAACAGGTAACTTACTCCTGGAAACTACAAGAGAGTTGCTTAAATTCTAAAGCAAAAGGGAAGGAAGAAGGTTTTTCAGACAGACGGGAGCAAGAGTGGTCCAGAGACAGCACTCACAGTATAAAGAAAGCTGAACTCCCTTCAAGAAGTACATTCACAGCATGCTCCAAGTGTTCTGTTCATTCCTGCTCCTTACAGAACTCCCACAGGTACTGAACGGGGAATGGGACTGAGTCAAATATTCAGACAAAACTTGAGAAATTACTTCCAGTTCCAGGTGCCTTCCATTTTGAGACACTCCTACAGCTGATACTTAAAAGGGTACAAATTCACTGTTTATTTTCTTACCTGCCCAGGCAGTGTGATTCTCAATTTGGCAGCTCCACACACAGTGAGTCTGTTAGACCTGCTCTGGCAAAGTAAAGCAAATTTCAGAGACCTCGAGTTCCCTTTCCACAGCTGAGGCTGCCTTACTTAACATCTGTTACATCTGTTCAACTCAGCTAATTCTCCTTAATTCTACAATGACCACAGACAAAATTTACCTTAATTACCTTTAAGAAAGCAAATAATTTAGCATCAGTCCTCAGAATGAGAAGATTTGTTTCTGTTTACAAAGTTCTGTAAAGCCCAGTTCAAATTCAGGAGCAATGACAAAGGCACACAAATGACATTTCAAAACTAAAGCACACACAGCCCTTGGTGCAGTCAGCATGCTCAGCAAGAATGGGATAACTCGGCATCTATATAGAGTATTTCTAGGTTAAAAAAACCCAAAATCCATTAATCTTTAAGTCCCTCTTTAAAATCACATCATCCACCCTTGGAGTTAATGCCACATGAAAGTCTTCTCTTATTTCCTCTCAACATTTCATTCAAACTGCCTAACTGCAGGTTTAAAAGCTCTTCCATCAACACCTAGTTTTGAAAATTGCAGTAATTTACTCTCACCTGAGATCATATATAGTAATCTGCTTGTTACCTCTTTGTTAGAGTGCCCCATTGTGAACGCATCAGCTGCATGAGGGATTGCTGCTCTCCATCCCATTTCAGGCATTTGCAATTTTATCAGCTTTCGAAGAAGTTGGGCTGGGCCTTGGCAGTGAAGCAGGAAAGAAACTGACTTTCAAGGGCTTCTAGTGTGAAAACCTTAGCAGCTTTTTGTTCATAAAAGTCTATTCAAGGATGTGGATATTTAAGGTGTTCAAAAGATGTAGTTACAAAACTTCTCTCTTCACTTTTAGGTTCCTGTGGGGTTTTTTTCCCCCGTGGTTCAGGATCTGGATCACAAAGCAGTTAAGACTATTTGGCAAAAACATTCATCAATACTAAGCCTTTTCTGTAAGTACATAGATATTATCATAATAACTTTATCACACACACCCACATCAAAGGCTTACATTTGCTCATGGCACAAAACTACCTATGTCTCATTTTACTGACAAAGGAACAAAGATGTCAGTACTATAAGCAGTAGAAACATTCTCCTTCACTTGTCAGTCAGGGTCAAAGGGGGATCCTCGTCACATTTGCATCACTTAGGCCATGGCCAATCACAAGAGGAGACTTTCTGGTCCTCACCCTCATTTTCTGGCTGCAGATGCTTCAAGATTGAAGCAGCAGGAGGCCCAGAAGCAGCATTCATCACCATGGGACACGTCACCTGCCACAGCATCTCTGGGCCCCTTTCAGACCCACAGCTGAGCAGCACTGCACCCACTCCACCAGAACTTCAGCAACTTCTTTGCACCCTTCTTCTGGACAGATGAGTGTCTCCAGCTACACAGATGGGAACTCCTTCCCTTAGCTCTTCAATCCACCTCAACATTTCCTGGTTACTCACTCTTTTGTTCTTTGAAAAATGATTGCCTACCAGCTCCTGTCCCCGGGTCATCACTTCCCATCTGGCAGAGAAGCAAAGCTGCTTTCTGGCACCAGCACAGCTAGTGCTGCAGTTGAGTGACTTCCCTGAAAATCAGTCTGCCTGGTTAGCCTCTGCCTCTCCTGTCCTACTGCAACAGAGAAATATTTCTTCCTATTTCTTCCCATCCTCAAGCAGCATGTCATCCACATGGCACATCCCTTCAGCAGAAAAAACAGGTTTTCCAGTTAAAGACTGAAAACTAAATTACAGAAGAACATAAAAGTTCACACATACCCAATTAATGATCTTTGGCAAAGTATTGCTTGAACATCATGATGGGGTTTTGCAAGATTATTGTTATTGTTTGGCAAAGCTTTTAACTGACTGTTACGTTATTTTTAATAAGTAGTAATTAAAGGGGAGTTTGCTACTGAATTTTAATTTGAAAGACCTTTTTCTAAACACATTGGTATATTTAATTGGCACACAGCAGTCCGTGTGAATGCATGCACACAGCCATGTACACCTTTCCCACCAGCAACTGCAGTTATCCTGGTGCATATGGCTGTAAATTTCCAGAAAAAAAAAAAAAACAAACAGAGACAAGCAGAACAGGAAGGAGACAGTCACAAGACACAGGGCCCAGCTCTGAGAATAGGCAGTAAGATCCATAGCTTAGGTCTGCCAAGAACAGGAAAGCAATAAGTAATGAATCACAAACAGCTGGGGGTAGGGGGGGTTTTGGACTGGATCCTTTCTAACCCAGTCCCAACCAAAGCAAAGTCCACATTGCCAGGCCAGGGGAACAACAGGAGGAGTCTGACACTACTTTGAGGCAGGAGCTCAAACATCCATGGACCTTGGAATGACTTGCAAAATCCTTCAGTGCTGCAAACCATATTTACCATACTGAGACTGGTCTTTGAACCCATTCTCACCTTGCCTTAGCACAGCCAGTGGTGCTTCTGTGATAAAGAGTGCATCTGCTGGCACAGATGTCCCCTTCCCCTCCCTCTGCCTGTACTGAACCAGCTCAGCTTGAGCTGATCACTCTAGGAAACAACAGACACAAACCTAAACTTCCCTTGAAGGAGTGACTTTTTGTCTTCCTAAGGAGACCTGAGGATGGAGAGGAAGGCACTGATGCCATGAGGGGTCAGTCCTGTCAGAAGGAGCAGGCAGAGCTGTTTCCCCACTCCTGCACACCTTGCCCTCCACAAGGCAGGTGAGGGTCAGGCTGTGCTGTAGAACAGGAACAGCTGGGCACCATGCCCTGGGGCAGGATGGGTCATGGGGAGGAGGAGAGCTGGCCCAGCAGCGTCAGGGCAGCTGAGGAAGCAAGCACTCCCATTCCCTGTTTGCCATACTTTTGCTTCCCTTTTTCCTCAATGTCCACTTTTTCTCTCCTCCCTACCTTACATTTCAGTGTTTTTTCCTCTTTTTTTTTCCCTACCTCACTCTCACTCCCTTTCAGTCCTATTTATTCGTTCCCCTTTTCAAGCACCCACTTGTGCTCCTGTTTCCATTAACCAGAGATGGATGAGGTCCCAGCCAGAGCAGTAACAGCCCCAGCAGTCAGTGGCAGAGAGCTGCAAGCCTCTCCTGTGGCCAGCACAGCCTGTGCCACCCAAGTAAGTCCCCAGCAGGCAGTGCACCCAGCAGAACAGCAGGGAAGCAGCTGCTCTCACATAAATCTGTTACATTTCACTATTTTAACATTCTGAATGCCTCTGCTTCCCAGCTCCATCACTACAGCCAGGGATCATCCTCAGTCACTCATTTTCCTTCATAGGGAACTTTTGCTACTCTGGGCAGAGCCCAGGAAAGAGGATCTACCACAAGCAGATTAAGTTGGGATTTCCCTCCCTTTTCAGCAGGGCCTGCTCTCCCTGACCCGTGGCTGGTGATGCTGGCAGACGTGTCAGAGACTGTCAGCCCTCCAGCAGGGCTGCCCTGCAGCTCCTAATCCCTGTCCCTGACAGCAGACAAAGCCTCCAGCTCTGGCAGCAGCCCCAGTGCTGGGTTATTGCATGCACAGACCAGTTCAACACCTACAGTCTCTACGGCAGTAGCTGCAGTGGAGTGCGATTCTATAATCTATAGAAGACTACCATATTTGGGTCCTCTTGAAGAGCAAAACTGAAATTTCCCTTCATGAATAGTCCACAACTCATTATCAAGATGCAGGTTTGATTTGTGGAAAACTATTTTTCACTTATTCCCAGACAGCCCAAAAATCCTGAAAGATTTGGCTCTGAAGAGTCTCCCTCTTGGAAACATGACCTTTGGATAGGGCAGAACAAAGACTTTTTCAGTTTCCTCCATGTGTACAAGGCATCTGCCCTGCTGGACATCAAAGAAAGCCACCATGATGATAGGAATCTTTACTTTGGCAGAAAATGGCATGTAGCATGTAAACAACATGCAGACTAAGAGGAGAGCTGCCCTGCTGGGGTTATGTGTGCTGTCTGTGACTCCTGTACATGTCTCTGTGCTGGCTTAATTTTGATTTAGTACCTCTGCCTCATTTGTGTGGATTCATTTAGAAAATTCTATAAAGCAATAAATAACTAAATAGCTAAGGGACCTGAGGATAATTGGACACAGAATGCCTCATTTATACCACATACTTGTATTCCTGCTGACTGCTATGTGTGATTTGTTGCTAAACCATAGAGATTCAGCAACTTCTGATTGTATTTAATCTGTCTGACAGTGCCTGTTTTGCTGACCCCTGGGGCTCCCTGCAAGGCCTGTTTGCCCAGACTCCCAGAGGGGTGGACAGAGCTGAGTGTCAAATTTACTGCAGGCTGGGCAAAGATGAGGCCTTTGCTCATGGCTGATGTGTGTCAACTTTAAACCTGTAATAAAGGCATTTTTAGAAGCACAACTGTCTGGGTGCTTTTGTCTGGAGCTGTGTCACGTGGACAGAGGAGGCACATGAGGAGTGAGAGGTTACATAAAACTCATTTATGGCAGTGAATCCATGGGGCATTAGGAATCAGGTAATTAGAAAGGAAGAATCTGCGTGTAAACACACATCTTGCTAATTGGTGATTATGGGAAAGAAAGGATCAAGGAAATACATGGCAGCTAAAGAGGATTTTCACACGATACCAAACAGACGGAAACTCTTCCCTCAAGGCCCAATAAGCTTAAAAGTGGCAGATATAGTTGATAAGAGCAGCCCTGCCCCTTGATAAGATATGTGTGTAGATAAGATATCAACCAGATATGGTTGATAAGGGCAGCTGCCCTTCCATGAACAGGAGGGTTGAGCTCATCTGAAGCTCAGGGCAGAGGATGGACATCAGCCACCTCAGGCCCCAGGAACATCATGGCAAGAGCCCTCAAAAACATGCTGATTTCTGTTTCAATTCCCACCAGAGGACAGTGCCCCACTGCACAGATGGGACTTCCCATTCACATGGGATAATTCTTGGGGAGAGTTAGGGACACATCAAAAGCTCCAGAGAGCCACTGGCACCATGAATTCCTGAGTGGACCATGCTGACACAGTAAAGACAAAGAGAAAATGGATTACATCTCTGCACAAATACACCAGCCAGGGAGCTTCACTCCCATTTCTCAGAGAGTCCTCTGACTTCCATGGTGTTTATACACTGACTGTGGCTCCTTCCACAATGCTACCAAGTTCTCTCTCCCTCAGGCAGATAATGCCTTTGAAGTGGTGTACAGTAAACTGTGTAAAATTGTCCTCCTTTTTCATTTTTTAATCAATGAGAACAACAGATCCTTAAAACACAGTATTAGACCTTGAAAAAAACAACTGTTCCATGCTAGAAAATGCACACAGACCAATAGTGCAGCTCCAATAGTCTGTTCCTGCACACAAAACCTGAAGCACAGGTAAAAAAGACAAAGCTAACAAGCAAAATAATTAAGCAACAGTAAAATGTAGCACAGGTGAAAGCAGCAGAAACTTTTAAGTTGACATCTAAGACTAAGTAGCTGAAGTTCCCCTCCCCAAGCTGAGTGTTGAAGCGTACAGGGCTCGTACAGCAATAACAAGAACTGTCCCAAGAGGAGATGCAGAGCCCTGGCTTTGCACCATTCACAACCCACTTGTGCAGGGCTGTGCTGCTCACAGCATCAGCTGGGAGCACACTCACCCCAGGGGCCATCTGTTATCCTCTGCTCAACAACCACTATTAACTCATTGTCACTGTCTTACTTACTAACACATGGAGTTGGCTGTTCTTCCTGCAAAAGAAAGCTGTTCCATAAACATAAGGACTTATTTCCAACCCTCAGCATTCAACACTTGCTTCCTTGCCTAGTCCAGAGCATTCATTTTTAAAATCTCTTCTTGTGATACAGACTTTTAGGAAGAAATAATCTATTCAATAGTTTGCTTCTGGTTTTGAACAGCCCTGATGAATAAAAAGATCAAATTAGTGTTCCCTAAGCTACTTGTCAAAGTGGAGGCAGAAAATTAAAAGCATAGCCATTGTATGACAGTGACTGGATAGAACTGCCTTCAGTGGCAGAGTTTTACTCCTCACCTTCCTCTTCATAACACTATTTACTCATGGTATGTTTTTTCTTACAGATTGGGACCTTTGTTCATGCAAGCCCTCGTGCACAAGTAGCCCTTTATCTCAGTGGGATTCATTCAGAGAGATAAGTCTGCAGAAATCAGGACTACAGCTGCATTTCTGAATGCTGCTGCAGAATAAAGACTGCAAAACCAGACACAGTGTCAATAAAACCTCCAGGCAGAGCAGCTCCTTGGCTGTTGACTGAACTGTGTATCTCTAAAGGACTGCAAATGATGCAATCATGGCATTTCCATTACTGTACAGCAGCACTTAGAACTGGAATGGCAGGGGCAAAATTAGACTTAAGGTAAGCAAGGTCCCTTAAAGTAAAGTCCCCAGCACCCCTTTAAAAAACAAAACAAAGACAAATAAACAATTTGAGACAAAATAATAATCTGAGCTGACTTTGCAGTATTTGACATGCTTTCAAAACCATTTTGTGTTTTTAGAAAATACTGTGGATTCTGTACTCTGTGGTGTTTCCAGCGGACACAGCTCTTCCTGTGGTATTAGACCTGGCACTGCCACAAGAACTTTGCCTCTGATTGTCTCAATGAAAACACCACAAAAAGGAACACTTTCCACCACTGACTGAAAAATCTTAAATATACATCTGTACAGGGATACATTTATATAATCAGGCATGAAGAAAAAGAAGAGAAAAATCTAGGAAACAGATGAAAATGCAGTGAGCAATTTTACTAAAATCAAATTAAAAGACAACAAGGATTTGGGGAAGGATTTCTGTTTGTTTGTTTGTTTTTGAGAGATTCCAGTCAGGCTCAAAAGCTTTGCTCATTTTTAGCTGGTGGAGTTGAGCCAGAGCCTTTCCTTGGCTCTGACTCAACTCTACTCTATAGCTTTGGTTCACTGAAATCAGCTGCAGCTGGGGGAAGGGAGACAAGCTGGTGCTGCTCCTGCCAGGGGCAAGCAGGAATTGGAGGCAGCAGCTCACCCAGCACTGTCCCTCTCCCTCCAGCATGGCATGGGGTCCCTGCTCCTGGAACCCACTCAGCTGTCCCTTCCAGACAGAGCTGCTGGACCATCATTTTTTGATGTGAGAAAGCAGAGTCAAGGGAAATGGACCCAATTATACATAGATTACATTGGGTTCAGAGAGGTTCAGTAGTGTCACACCCCCTGGGAGCTGGTGAGGACACCCTGTAGCCACCAGACAGAGACCTCCACAGCCTGGCAGAGACAGGGCACTCACACATTGTCCAGACTAGAGCTTGGCTTTTTCTGTCAAGTGTAAATCAGTGTTTGGCTGCACCAGGTCACCAGCACAGCCTGCCAAAATGCCCCAGCCCTCCCCTGGAGGAGCTCCATGGATGAAAATGTTCTTTCTTCACCTCTTGGGTTCAGGGATTTGGCTGTGCCCTCTCCAGCAAGGCTCCCAGCACAAGCCCAGCAGGGTGGGGTGGGTGAGCAGCAGAGCCAATCTGAGAGCTGCTCTGAGCACCAACAAGCCTGGAGAGGACAGTGACTGTGCAGCACAGCCAGATTTACACTGACAATATAGCCTACAGCTTTAAATCAGCTGTTTAGTTACCCAAGTCACACATTTCCCTCTGTGAGCTCAAAAAAATGCATTCTAGAGGAAGAAAACTGTAAAGGGAAGCAGGTCAGGCTTAGACAGACACGTACACTCTGGGGCACGTGGCAGGGAGGCAAGGAGAGACACACAGCTAATTGCAAATTGCTGCCATTGCCATATTAGTCATGCAACATAAATGCTGTCAAGTAACAAGCTTTATGGGAACAGACTCTGATTTCTCTAACAATGCCAGAAAGTGGCATTGTGGCTAAAGGCTGTAAATTAAGCATTGTCAGGGTTGGCAGCAGTTTGCCAAGATCTGTTGACTAGCAGGGGAAATGGGCTGTATTTAGGAGCAGGCTCTTTCTACAAGCATGGGTGACTCTTGCTTGGGATGCCATGGAGGGGAAAAGGCAGAAGGCAAAGAGAGACTGCCCAGTGGCCAAAGCACACACGTAGTCCCAGACTGACTCTGCATGCAGAGGCCCTGAAGAACTCTTTCTCCAGGAAAAGTAACCAAAATCTAAAGCTGCTTGGCCAAATACTTCCCTTCTTTTGGTGAAAACAAAATCCACAGTATTTACCCACATTTTTCTCTTCATTAAGCAAAACTCTTGACTTCCCTTATGCCCCAGTGCTGCATCAAAAGGGTAAAGGTACGGCTGTGAGCATTAGGCATGTTGTGCTTCCTTCAAAAGAAATAATTTTGAGATTTTTCAGATTTGTTTGACTGCCTGAACAGTTGAGCTTGCTGCATTTTGCTGTACTCTGCAGTAATTAGTACCATGACTCCAAAATGCCAATTTACAGATTCTCACTCAGGAAGTCTTGAAGAAGATGGGAGTCAGATATTTTGCTTTCTGGCATTTATCCTCATCCAAAATGAATCTATTCTTAACACAGAGCCATGTGGCAATGGCAAAGAAATACAGACCCTTTCACCCCAAGTGGGCGATTTCATCAGAATTAGCATCTCTGAACCTACAGCAAACTCATTTTTGTGCTGCTGTGGGAATCCTGGCTGTGGGACCTTTCCCAGACTCCCCAGCTAGGCTCCTTTCTCTAGTTTTAAGAGAGCAGTACCCAGCCATCCCACTCTGGTGGATGGAAAAGTTCTAGAAGTGTCTGTATAAAACACCAGCCAGTAAAAACAGAAACAATCAGAAAAGGCAACATTGAGATTAGAGAGTTGCAAAATGGTGAGAGAGACCATCACTCCAGAGGGGTAGCTAAGCAACAATTGCTTTGTTTTGTTTTGTAATCTATATGAGGAATAAAAATACCACCAGCCCAGAAAAACTATTCTCTGTTCTGAATAGGAGCTGGGGCAATGTCAACTAGTCCAGCTGCCTGCAGTGCATGAAAAAGTGTCTAAACCATCCCAGAGCTGCTATTTACAACCTCGCATCCTGAGCAATGTGTCAGATAATGATGGGATGACTTGATTGAAGTTTGTGTGATGATTTTTTGGAAAACATTGTATTTAAGTTAGGTGTGCTATTCTTGAAAAACCTGATAGTAAGTCTGATAGCTTAGCCTGCATTTATTAACAGAAAAAAAGCCTCCCTTAGAAGGGACATGCTTTGAGTGGGTTAATTAACCTAATGAGGACTACATTAAAACCCTATTTAACCAGGAAGTTCCAAACACCCATCAAAGGAAACACTACCCTTTCCAAAGTCAAATGTACTCTTAAGTTCATTAAAAGCCAAAGTAAGTGAGTTTCCAGCTAAATTCTGCTGGATGAACTCTGAAACTCAGGCCAAGAGTGAGATAGCCTATACAAGAAAGAAATGGAAAGTGCTGTGTAATTGTTTCAGACAATAATGAAAACTTTTACCATTTCAAAGGACAAACTCTTCCCCACCAGTTAGCAAGTCCAAGATAAGGCACAAGCATCAGAGCAACGCTCCTGGCTCCTTTAGCCTCAGGCATGGCCACCTGACCAGCTTGGAGCCACAGCACTGGATCTGCAGCCATGCAGCAGAATTCTCTTACAGAGGAGAAAAACACTGAGAAAAAGGTAACAAAAGATGTGCTTAGCCTACTAAACTGAAATTCCTACATCTGAGATGAATTACACCGTTGATATCAAGGTAGCTTCCCAATTAAATCTTTACAATTTTGAGATTTTCTTGTGAATAAATACAGGGATAATCTTTATGGGTGTTTGAGCACTCAGAGAGGTGACTCATAACTTCTTAAAGCATCCAAGAGAATTCATAAGATGAGTATTGCTGAAAATCCCAGCTGGTGCTCACGTGCATTTCAGGAACCTGTCAAAGCTTGTTCTTTAATCCCTCAACAAATAATCAGAGAATGGTTTGGGTTTGAAGGGACCTTAAAGACCATGTCGTTCCAACATTTACTTTCAGGCATTTACTAAAATCTTTGTTACTGCTGGACCATTTTGAATATTGTGATGGATATAAGAATATCTGAAAACTGAATGAGCTTCTCTCACGTTTTTTACCTTTCCCATGGGTGTAACGGTATTGTAGTAATGGAGGAAGATAACTCACCTCAGCACTTATAGGCAGTATTCTCCCTTTATCATAGGAGCAGAAAAATACAATCATATATTTCAACATTTACGAATATTTTTGTCCAAACGGCAGAGTTGCCCAATCCCTGCTAAGTCCTGTGGTGTCCGTGACACACTCCCTACCACACCAGGACAGGCAGAGATGGAGAACTCTCCAGAGAACATGCTCTAGGGTCAGGAGGGAAATCCCTGAGGAGGAAGGCTCTGAACAATCAGCCTCAAAGAGAGCTCCTGGGGAGGCTGCACAGCCCTCTCCACACTCCAGCCCTGGCAGCAATGTACAGGGTGTAGTTTGGGTAAAGTGGGATAGAAACTCCTCCTATCTCCAAGGCCCAGGTCTGTTCCTTACTGAAGTCAGGATCACTCTGATGGGCACTGGATCCTAAGCAATTGATATCCCAAGTATTTCTAAGTACTTCAGCCTGTCTTTAAGGAGGCAGAGTCTATCTTTGAGCACCTTAAGAGGTCTTGCCACAATTGTTATTTTCCAGTGAAGACAAACTTCTGCCTCCATGGCAAAGCACACCATCAAGCCACTGCTGTTGCTAATGTTGGTTAAACTGAACAGAGTGCAAGAAGACAATAAAATAAAGTTACAATTTCAATGTGATGGGCCCCAACAAGAAGCCATTGGGGCTATGCCCTTCTCATTCCAACAGATGGAGACAGAGACCTTTGGGTTTAAGCACCATGTCTAAATCTCAATACCTACGAATTTAGATATCACCCTGATTCATCCATCCACTCTCCCAAAAGCTTTGGATTCTCACTAACTTCCCAACAAAGGAACAACAATAATAAGGAGGGAAAAAAAACAGTTTACAGAAATATGTACAGAAATAAAATGGAGGCATAAACTAATATATATATATTTTTTTTTCCTTTCCTATACTACATTGCACTCAGCCATAGCTCAAAAAGCAGTGTTAGGATGAGAAGTAATAGGCTTTCTTAAACTGTATTTAATAACATAACTAAAATATTCTTGAGTTCTGGGAAACAAATCTCATAGTTGGAGGAAAAAAACACAAGTCAAACATTTTCCCTGTTTGTTGTACCTTAAAGGTTTAGATACTCTTTGTGCCTCATAGCTGCTGTTTAAGCAACTGAAGCCAGTGAGGGCTCTGAGGTGCTCAGTGCTTCAGGAGAGCATGTCACACCCCCACAGTATTCTGGGGTCCCAAAAATAACCTTGGGAAGTGGTGTCTTTGCATCTCAGCCAAGCATGGAAATGTTGCAGTAGGCCCTGTTGTGACAGTGCCTTCTTATGCACTCCAAGGAGCCTGTCCTTCTCCTTCTCTCTTTGTCTGGGCTATGTAAGGTTACTGAACTCAAGATACCTTTCAAAATATATTTATCTGATTTTTTTTTTTTTTTTATATAGCTCCCTCTGCCTTTTCTGGGAATAGTAGTGCATGTACTGCCATTTGAACCATGACATCTCCCTCCTTTCTAAAGTCATCTGTGTAAGCATTTTCTGAGATGTTGCAACTGGCTGTTATTGCAACATGCACTTCCCCCCCTCCCAGTATTCTCTATTGCTTCCAGGTTGTGACATCCACCAGCAGTTTGCCTCTTTCCTCCCTCCAAGCTCAAGTGTTTCACCTTCAGGAAACCTCCCAGCTCCTCTGGCCAACAGGAGAAGGAACATGGGCTGGTTTCTGTGCTTGGTTTTAATGAAACAATTGACAACACTGCCGAGTTTCCAGGCTGACCATTTGCAAATCAATCTAGTACTATACATGCCATGTACTTCTGACCTGTGCAAAAACCCATATCATGAAGCAAACAATAGAGAGTCACTTCTTTGATACATGTATTACTCTACTGTCTGAACCTTTGCTGGATTTCATCCAAAAGTGGCAGTGTTGATTAAAATATAGAAAAACTTGTTTTGACTATTTAAGGCTGGAGGACTCTGCTTAAAAAATCTTTGCCTTGAAGCTGAAAGCAAAACTTATGGTTGTTTACCATATCAGTTTTACAAACAATTTTCAGAACTAGACAATAAATTCACTCTCTTCATATGTCCTGTGTTTCTCCTCTGCAGCAGCTCCAAGCTGTGCATTTTCCTTACTGCTAAAACTCTTTGTTACTGGTTCACCATCTTGACTGTTCAGATTTCATTTGTCCAGCTTCCCAACCTCTAGACTTGTCACTCCACCCTAAATTGAGCAGCTAAAATCTCTGAATTTCTCCAGTAGTTTCCTGTTACTGCTGCAAACTAAAGAAGCCTCTTCCTCACAGTTCTGTCAGTACTGAACATGTTTTTCACACCATCTACATCTTTGTTCCCCTCCAGCTCCTTCCATACCATTGTCCCCAGTATTATTTTCTCAGCTTTCTACCTTTCCCTCCAGAGTAGCTTTTCACTTCTCTTCAGCCAGTTTATGTAAGACCTTTTTTCTCTTTACTCATTAACCACCAATACTCAGATTGTCCCCTGAAGTACTTCTTCATGGCTTGATTTTGTCTCTCCCTACATTAATTTCTAACCTCTTTAACACAAGAGTCCCATCCTGAGCATAATTTCAGCATTTATTCACAGGGAAGAAAAGGTTGGAACAAATAACCACAATGCTGTAGGAGTTTCTTGAAGATAAATGTATTGAATCCAACTGGGAGTTGAAGTTTTACATTAGAACACAGAAGCAGCTCAGAATTAAAAATAGAAGCTACTCCATAAAGACAATCATTAATGCAGTCACACAGCTACAGGAAGAAATTGTGTATATGGGAGATTTTACTTAACTGTAAGCAAATCAGAGATGCACATCTCATATCTTAATTACCATCAATGTACTTGTATTTTTTTGCTCAGGTGGAAATGGCACAGCTCTAGATGGACTTACAAGATGGACTTAAAGTGTTGCCACCCTTGAAAAGCTGATCACATCACAGGGAAAAGAAAGAATATATTTTAATAGCTTCAGTGTAACGAAGTCCCTTATTTTTTGATTTCTAACACTAAAGTATTTTTTTCACTTGGCATTGTTAACTAATTTTATGCTCTTTTTTATGCAGTGACCACAGAAAGCCAAAACAATGGAAAATTACTTGAGCAAGATTAATCAGTCACAAAGAATGATACTTATTCTAGAAGCTCACTCTATTGTCTTTCTTCAGCAACCTATGATTATGATTTCATTTGTAAGTCTTCCTTTTTCCTGAAGGCACAGTTGAAAACTGAAGCTGAAGAAGTTAATAAAAGACAAGCTCTGTGCTTCACTAGGGACACTTGCAGCTGCTCTAAATCTGCACTTGTTCTAGTGCAGTCAATGCAGTGATGACAGTTCACCAAGGAAGGTGAACTTTTTTTTTGCCCTCAAATATGTATATGTCCTTTTTGTTTTGCATTTTATTTCAATCCAGAAGTAGTTTTGATTTTGGCAAAGCATCCAAAGTATTGTTGTCCCCTTTTAAAACTCATGTAAACTGCTGAAAAGACAGGTTCAACAGGAAAAGAGTCAAAGCTGAGACTAAAACCATAGGACCAACTTCCTGATAAACAGAACCACCAAAGATGATGCAGAGCAACCTAAAATGTGCAAGGTAATAAGCATGACACAGCTGTCTGAAGAGCTTGCTGCAATCCATGAATAGGATGTAATGTAACATCTTCAAACACACCTCTAAAAGAATTGACCATAATTGGTTTCAGGCAATTGTTCATGTAGACTGCAGCAGTATTAAGCTTTTACAAACCCTTTGAAAGCAACTCAGGCAGTATTCCTTTATCTCTTAGTTCAGTCCTGAGTTTCAGCCCCACTGGCCTTTTGTTTGAGTAAGGCCACAAAATGTGGGATCAGTAAGGACTACCAAGGTGTCACACATGCTCAATAAAGACTCTGAGAACACCTCAGAGGCAACTTTTTAAAAAGCTAACAGCGATCAAAATCAGCACTTTGCATTTTACTCAAGTAAAAGATAAATAGATATTGTATACATTGGGAACACAGATGTCCAAATTTGCCTTTTTTTCTAGTCATAAAACACCACGCTGTTTGTGCACAGGAGAGAACAGATAGAAACAGCCTCCACGTCCAGAGGTCGAATGCTGAAAAATGAAAGAGGAACCTCCAGCCCTTCACTGCTCACTCGACAGACTGTCAGCCCCTGGCTTCTGGACAAACTGCACAGAGATGGCAAATGTAGAGAGAGCAAATGCAGAGACAGCAAACCCAGAGAGAGCCTGCCCCCCGAGCTGAAACCCAGCCTGCCCCCCGAGCTGAAGCCCAGCCTGCCACTGCTACCATCACAGCACGGGCTCAAAGCACCAGGAGGAGGTGAGGGCAGCCAGGCCCTGGGCAGAGCCTGACTGTCCTGGCCCTGCTGCCCCTTGCAAAGTGTTGACTGTCATAAAAAGTGTCCTATGGACAGCAGGGGTACAGAACAGACCTCAGGTCAGTGTGTGACACACAGCCCATGACAGTGACTGAGCAAGCATGAAGTGGAGTGTGTGTTGATTTTCATGGTAAGAAAAGCAAGCACAAAAGAGCTGACAGGCAGCTGAGGAAGGCAGGGTTCAAGTTCCTGGTCTACCACAGAGATTGATTTTGTGCGACCCCAGTGGAGTTGTTTATTCCTTACACGCCTGACCAAAGCTCTGTGGGTGGCACAGAGGAGAAATACATTAAAAACCAGGAGGTGTCTGGATACAGGAGCAGCCAAGAGCTCTAGGACTGGCATATTTATACATACAGAGAACATTCAGAGACAATAACTCAGAAAGCACAAATGCACTGACAGCAAATGTTAAAGTAAGCATGAACAGAGGGAACGAGGAGGGGACATAATAACAGTGATGATTTCCCTCATGGTCCTAGAACTCAAGAAAAGGTCTTTTCTTGCAAATCTAGCTTTGGGTTTTTTGTGAGGGATTACAGCTGCCCATAAAGAGGATGAGCAGAAACACACCTGTGTGCTGTGTCCTGTCTGACCTGGGATGACTGGAAGAGGCTGCAGAATAAATCACAGTCACCCTGCAGCTGCAGCCAGCTTTGTGCAGATGGAGTAAAGCAGAGAGCAGGAGTTTAACTCTCCTCCCAGTAGAAACACAGGCTGGCTCCTACAGCCTCTGCCCAGCAGCTAGCAAGAAATCCTCATTAATCAGAGAGAATACAACTCTCACCCAAGAGCTCACTAGCATTTCTTGGGACATGCCAGCTGAAAAAGCAAGATGAATATATTTTACAAATACACACCAAGGGTTTTAATTTTTGACAGCTTTTCTCTTAAGTGAAAAAAAAAATTTACCAATTACTTTTTAAATGTGAGAAAGATCTTGAGTTCAAATATTGTAATTTGCCATACAAAAGCAAACCATAAACTTATTTTAAAATTAAATTCTAATTGAAAAAGGGAACATTTGCTTTTCAAAGTGCACTTCTTTCCTCATTGATAGGGTAGTTTTAAAAGAAAAATCACATGAGAGAAAAGTAGTGCACAAGTACTTTTTTGCACCCCACAAAAGTTATAGGTTTTTCTGTGAAAATGTATATCATGGTGTTAAAGGAGGGGATATTTTCCCAGTATCTTCATCTTTGTTTTTAAGCCAAAGGAACATGATGTTAAATTCTGTGCAAATATAGCACAAACCACAGTCCTTTGTGCATGTTCTTGAACTGTTTCAAGGAGCCCTAGAGATATCACACATTATCCCATGATTCAAACCTTTAACCTTGAGGGAAAATACGCAAAGCAGCTTCAGATTTTTTCCAACTCAATACAGCATTGAAAGTACTGTAACAGCTATTTGATAAACACAATGGAAGAACTTTTAGAGTGAATACATCTCATTTGCCATGTTTATAATAAATGTCTCAGTAAATACTGTTTTAAAATGCAAAACATATTTAACTACTCCAATATTTTTACTGTACTGATTCATCTGCTTTAAGATAAATCCAAGCATGTCTCCAGTTTAAGGAAGGCAGTATCACTCATTTCTAAAAAGGTGATTGATAATTTTCAAAACTAAATAAATTTGGGTTTAATCATCTTCACCTGATAGAAGGAATATTCTAAACAAAATACATTTGTCCCAAGTACCTAAAATGATTCTAAGGGCTGACAGAGTGGAAAATCTCCTACAGCATGAAGGGGGGGCACACAAATGCACCCCCTCTGGGCTCATGCAGTTTGAACTGCATGGTATGGATTTTAATTGGTACCAAACCTTCCATACCTCACATCCACTTACTAATGTTTGTTTGTATTTAGCAAACTATCTGATATAGCAACAAAGTTTTCAGGGTAAAACTATACTGAAATACCCGCAAGTAGAATATTAAAATATTTCTAGTCATGGTGCCTCACTTCCTTATAAATGTGAGTCTTTAAAATTGAAAAAGGCCCCCTAATATTATACTGCTTTTAAATTCACTTCTATTGCTTAGGAAATTTGTCTGATTCTTCAGGAACTTTAAGCAACTTAAATACATGAATTTTCATTTCATCCTCATTCACTCAGCCCAGAAACAACAAAATAGCAAATCCTCTTTTTCTGCCTTATTCTGCAAATTACCTTCCAAAAGAAATGCAGAAGTTATGGTAAAGTCACAACCATCATACATTTGAAAAAATAAAAAAGAAAACAGTAGCAGTGTGAAATATTCATTGCCATCGTATTTCTACAGAACGGTGAATTCTACTGGGTTACTGACACAGAACCCTTCGTAAAAGATTTTTAGATGTCTGTTATGTAAATGTTGAAAATCAAGCTAAAGTTTTAGGCTTTTTTTTCTTTTTTTTGGCATGAGATATGGGAATGAAGATATTGTAGCATGAGAATAACTTTTTACAAACTCTTCCTTCTGCACCATTTTTTCACTATGCCAAATAAACATCTGCGATCCACATGAAGAGAAGCTGGTGGTCTCAAAGAAAAAAAAAAAAAGCTTCTATGAGTCTGAAGTCTGTCATAAAATCAGTGTCTTTTGAGGCCCCAGTGCACAGAGCACACACTCCATCCACACTCAGCCATGTCCAGCCTGGGACAGGAGCAAGAAATACATTCCATTTTAGAGCAAGCCAGACATTGCAGAACCACTACTGTATTTATTGCCTCCTAGAATCATTAATAATTTACCATCTTTTTTTTAAAAAAAAGCAGCACTGGAGCTGCATCACTGCATTCTGAGCAAGTTCTAGGTATTCATACAGTTGTTTGTTTTCCTTTATCTCTTAGTTCAGTCCTGAGTTTCAGCCCCATTGGCCTTTTGTAAATCCCTGAAGATAGCTAGATGGAATGGGACCCAAGGTTTTATTAAGCTACAAAAGAAAATAAATTATGCTTAAGCTCATGTGAATATTTAGAATTTTTTCCAAACACAAGGATAAATGTGCAGGACTTGTGATGAGATACAGGAAAAAACAATTCCATTAAAGGGCCACTTATGCCCAGAGAGAACATTCAGAAAGTTGATGGGGAAAAAAATAAAGCAGATGACAATGTCAGGGCCTTAAATACCCACTTGCCTGTCCACCAGGGACAGGACAGAGCTCTCGTGGGAAGTGCTCACACCTTTTGCACAAATTGAAATATTCCTGTCTCTCTCAGTTCCTCCTGGGTGTCCCTCTGGGTTTTCAGCTGGCACAGCCCCTGGGCACAGGGGCAGCCAGAGGCAGCCCTGGCTCCTCACCCTGCTGCCCCAGAGTGTGGGGAGGCTCTGTGGGCTCAGAGCTCGGTGGGCACTCGGGCAGGGTGCCCCAACCATCCTCAGCTTGGCCCTGCTGCTCCCTGGAAGGAGCCCCTGCAGCAGGGTGGGGATGGAAGAGACCTTAAAATGTTTTATAGTCAGGAATGTTTTCTTAAAAGGTGCTGCTAGAAGAATGCAGTCATCAGCTGAGCAGTTACCTGTACAACTTTCTGACATGATTTAACTACCAAAGGCACTGGAGACTCCTCTTGCCCCTCACCAGGCTCCCTTTTCTGCTCACCCTAATGCACCTCTTGTGATTAAAAGCCAGGAGATCTGGTAAGTGCCTTTACAACCCTGATATTTTTTCTCCTTTGCTTTACCAGGAATCCAGACCTTCATGAAGAAAATTGAAAGCTCCCATTGGGCTCTTCTGGGGACAGAACCAGACCCTCCCAGCCTGGCATGAGAGCAGCCAGAGGAAATGTGGGCACCTCACAACTCCCTCCCCACTGACTGTGGGCACGAGAGGGTGTTTGCAAGGCTGGGAACACAGCATAAAGCTTCTCTAGTGCAGACAGTGATTAAAAGTCTCAGCTGTGGAGGAGAGATTCTTCCAAACAAATCCTTTCCTGTTGGGAGATATTTATTTTTTTTCTTAGCAGACATCAGAACTCTCTCATTTGCAAATGCATGTACAAGTCTCCAGAGGGAAGTTTGAACTTATCCTTAAATTACTGAAAGTTTATTATTATTATTTTCTCATGGAAAAAGTCACGGATGTCTTGTAATCCCTCATGTTCCCATCTTTTATAATTAAATGCATCTTGACCCGGAGAAAAGCTTGGGAGCCCATTAGAATAGGAGGTGAAAGACAATTCTGAAACAATTTACAAGATGTTCTTTCCTTCCAGACTTCAATGTTATGACTCACAACTGGGTGCTGGAAGTCCCACCAGAGCAGTCAGGAATCTATACATTCAGTTTATGAAGTTTCTAGAGCAGCAATGGGCTTTTTCTGTATTTCACAAAGTGATGCAAACACTTGGTGTCAACAGAGCTAATCTGCCCCATATCTTGCTAAGCGCTGCTCACTCTGGGGTGCAGACTCTGACAGCACACATTTGTATTTCAGAACCACAATATCTTTATATTTTTAGGGGATGGAAAGAGAAATGGTAGAGGCTGGGAGGCAAGCAGTGTGCCAAAGAGCTTTGTCTCTTCTGTAAAATGTCTCCTGTGCTTTCTTAGGGCCTTATCCAATGCCTGTTGAAACTAATGGGAATCCCTGCAGGGCTTTAGCTTTTACACTGATGTACACATCTTTATCACTTCTGCAATTACATTCTTGTCACATCTGTGGGCAAAATGGCTGTGAGAGGCTCTGATACACGAAATACATCTATGAGAGTTCTGCCAGAGGAGTTTGCTTTGCTGGCTTCTGCATGGTGGTGTTCAGTGCCTTGGTTAAGCAAGCAAAGAAGATTCTTGCTTTCTGTCTCTTAAAAAGACTTGAGGGAGACACTATAAGACAGTGACTAACAGGACTACAGCTGACTACACCAAACATGCTCATGCCAATGATATTCTGTGCCTGGATGGCAAGTAACTTTGCTCACTTTACCATAAAAATACAGTCACATCAGCTGCCCTGGTGTCCTGCACCGCCTGCACTGCTGTGCAATGCCAGGGCTGGACACACTTTGCCCTGCAGAGGAGGTGCCCCCTGCCCAAATGTGTGTGGGATGGCTGGCAGCAGGTATCACGAGCCCAGACCCTTACAGAAAACAGATAAAGCCACCCAAGAACACAGGCTGCTCTACTTCAGTGTTCAAGGAACATCCTCCTCTTGGGGCAATCCACCAACCAGAACGTAATGCTAAGAAAGATTACCTCACCCTGTACACTGATTTAACAAAAAAATGCATTATTTAATTATTTTGGAAATGCATGATAGACTCATTTAAGATGAGTGTTTTGGATCTCAGTTGGTACTGCCTGTGGAAGAGCTCAGGATGGAGCTACCACTGACCAGGTTCCAGTGAGTTCCAGAAGTGCCATGGCAAACATTCCTGCATTTGGTTTGGGTTTGCTGTGGTTAAAGAAGCCTATGCAGAGGCTCAGAATTAGCATCAGAGATTATGGGTACTATGTAGGTGAGATCTTATCTTAGTGATACGACAGCTTGTGGAAAATGTGTAAATATATCAAGTTACAGTGCACACAAAAGCATTTCACAATTATACCAGATATTTAGACAGTTGATCCCTCAGACAACAAATTCAAGTGATACAAGCTCCTCAAACTACATGAAACAAGACTCTGCTTTTTTGCCAAATTAGCTGGTAAACTAACACAACAAGCTTTATCTTGTTCTTATTAGCCCACCTGTCTTTGCTCCTTTAATGTCAGGCTTTAAAGAGGAAATAAGTACTTAACTGATACTGTCTCTTCAAAGGAAATATTTGCTTCAGTTACCTTGCATTTTTAATGAGATTGTTTAGTCACAGCTTGGCATCAGTTCATAGTATGCACCATATCAAAGCTTTCAGGTTTTCAAAGCACAAAAACACGTCAAGTAGTTTGAGCCAGCAAAAGTGAAATTCTTCCTGGTTGGCATAAAATCATGGAGATGTTTAACTCCTATCCTTGGTCAGTGCAGAGACAGAATCAACAGGAGAAAGTTATTCCTTTAATAGCAATCTCTGTGCCATTTTCTGGGGCCTGTTTACAGAAGATTCTCTGCAGTTCAGATTCAGCTGAGGAGCCACCCAACCAACTGCAATTTGCTCATGTTTAGGATGAGGGCAGGAGCTGCTGAAGTGGCCTCAGCACACCAAGGAGCCTGAATTTACTATTGTGTCATGCTAGTGAAAACTTAATAATAATGTAACCCTAGGTGGCCTCTTTTTTTAAAGGGGACCATAAAAGACACTGTATCTTTATTTGCTCTTTGTTTCCTTATAGGCCCCAAATCAAACATTTTACTTTGTATGGCTCTGACTCAGCACACAGTACACACATCTTTGACAAGCAGGGCATCTTTTGTACACAAAGACACAAGTCCTGAGAATATTTACTGACTTGAACCAAAATTACAGCTCCAACCACCATCTCAAACCCTCACACAGGGCACGTGTAAGCAGGTGACCTGCAGTTGAAACATGAAGTCTTGCCCTCAAAACTTTTTTCTTTTTTTAAAAACCCACTCATTAATATTTTACATCAATACCCATATTCAAAACACATTTTTTTCTAAGTCTTGCCCCTTCAGTAAACACCAGAATGGTTTTATAAGGCAAATGATAAAAAGTACTAGAAGATTTACAGAATGGCAAAAGCACCCCCCTGCCTTTACACCTTGCCATTCAAAGAACAAAAGCTGCAGCAGCAGCTGAAGAGGGCACCCTCCCTAGTAAGAAACATTTTCAATTTTTTACCTAACTTTTGTATAGAGTTTCTGTGGCAAACACACACATGTCCAAGAGCCACCCCCTGCCTCATTTCCTCTGGAGCAACACTTAGCAATGTTCATCCTCCAGTGATTGAATGAGGTGTGGAACAAGCAACACTTAGGAGGGAACTGCTAAAGGAGCTTTCAAAGACAAAATGAATGTACAGGTAGAAAAGCAAACAAGACTCCCTTAGACACAGCAGCCACTGCAAACCTGGGCTGTTTCTGAGAAGCTTCATTTTGTTCACCGCCACAAGTGCTGGGAAGAAATGTACCCTGACATCCTCCTTCCCCCAGAGGGAAGGCAATACACTCAGCAAATGGCATGTTAGAAAGGGTGAATAGAAAATAAATAAAATATTTGCATATAAATACACTAGTGCCTAAAAGAACAGTAATGTCTCAATACCCTATGTAGCAAACAAAGTGCTAAAGAATGTCAGAACTGCTAACAAAAGAGGTTTCTCAATAAAAACCCACCAGTTTCGGGGTACTGGAGTATATTACTCGTGTATCACTTAGAGCAAACAGATTGTTGCTTTTTTTTAATCAACAGGCAATCCTGGAAATTTAGATCAATAAGCTCCGCAGTTATGCCCAGCTCAGAGGCCAAAATGGTAGAACCAAAATAGCATCAAGCCTGGAAAAAGATTATATAAAAACCAAGGAAATGTTCTGCACAGTACCCATGTTCCCACTCAAGTTCTTTGAGCAGTATATTAGTGTACAAAACCCCAGCAAATCCTGGATACTGTAGTTGTAACTTTGAAACTACAAGAACACAAACAAAGGAGATGCACTAGAAAGAAACCATGGGTTAACTGAAGATACCACCAGAGATGAAAAGGGAGGAAACAAAACCAGAGGATTAAATGCACAATTCTCACCATGCCAACAAGAATGTGTTGCGTATAATTTTGCACCAGTATTTGTTTTCAACACTTCATTTACCAGTGGCCCCACCAACACCAGGCTGGCTCCAGGGAAGGTGCACTTTGCCTACACCAGCCCACAGAGCAGCTCCTCTCCCTCCCTCTGCCCACAGTGACCAGGCTCTGGGAGGATGAGTGCAGTGGCCTGCAGGTGTGGCACAGCGTGGCCATTCCCATGCAGCTCAGGACACTTCCAGCAGCCTCTCACTAATGCATTAGCCATTAGCTCCTAAAGCTCCTCCAGTTTGTTTAATGGTGTGTGATAGAAAAGCTTAGGAAAACAGCAGCCAGAGAGATTCACATTAAATAACAGACAACTTGACCTGCAGGTGGGATGGGCTCAGCCATGTGGCTGTGTCTTAATCAGCAGAAATCGGCTTTCAAACTCCTGCCTGTTGTGTTGTCTTTTCTAACTGATGTTTCAAGGCTGAACTGAATAAATAATTTAGCTTATGCTAAAATGCAAATAGCTTTGGGGCTTAATTTGACATGCACTTTTATAACTGATGAAGCTAAAAGCAATAATGTGTAGCAGACGTGGTAGTGCATTCCCCTCTGTCCCCCCACTTCACAATGTCCACCACAGAGTGTCCTGATGGCTGCACCCACCCTACCTTGCACTTTTGGGAAATGAATGGCAGTTCAGTAGCAATAGACTGTCTGGAGCAGCAACCCAGACCTTTTGTTAGTATGTAAATATGCTTGTAAGTCAGTTATCTTACTCTGTAAATAGTGGGCAGCCCAGGGCCCATTGGGCTCTCCTGCATGCCAGGCTCTCCCCTTGAGCAGGGACTCACCCAAGGTTACTCCTCCAGGCTGAGATTCCTTCCTGCATTAGAGCCTCAGCGAGTGGCTAAGAGCCTGCTGAGCTTCACTAACATTGCATCTCAGATGGGCTGTGCACACCTGATCCTTGAGACATAAACCACTGACCCAGTCCGTGCCTAGACTGACCCAGACTCCTCTGCACAGGAGCAGTCTGCACCTCGTGACTCAATGGGTCTCCCTGACACATCTGATTTATGCTGCTCTCTATGCACTAAAGAATCAAGTGTACCTTGCCATCAAATCTTGTTAAACCACTGTCACATTTGCCACTGAACTTTGTTGACTCCCTGTATCAATAAAAGATGCAGCTCCTCCTGCAAGTGCCTCACTCCATCTGGGACAGCTGACAACCCCAAAGGTCTCAGAGAATGCAAACACAAAAAGTACAGAAAATGTTTTGCACTGATTTAGGTAGGCTCAGATTTCTAACCTGTTTAGTGGTAATTTAGGCAGCATTGTTAACTTCCAAAGCCAGCTCTTAGAAACACTTGTGTGTGTAGCCTCAGGAGGATCTAAGCCTTGTGTTGTAAAGAACTGAAAAACCTCCTTCAGGCAAACAAAAGTATTTCATTTCCAGGCTGATGCCAAAGAAATTCCAGATTATATGTACACAGAAGAGTCAGGATCTCCCAGGGAAGCCAACCAATATTATTGCCTTACTTACTATTATTCATTACTGCATTATTCATTCTGTGATAGAGCCAAGGACCCAGCCCTATGTCAGAGCTCATTCAGGGCTGGGCAGACACACAGGCAAAAGCCTTTAGCCTGGGCAGTTCAGTTAGTAAAGTCACTCAGCCATAGACACTGCTGAATAATCCTCCTCAACCATAAACTCACCTTTTAACTCACTGTAACAGTGCTGCCCATGTCACAAACTAAAATAAGTGACTTCTGGATTACAGTATGGGGAAAGAGTTAATTAAAGCCTTGCCAAGTCACCCAAACCCAAATGTCTGAGTACCTGTAAGCACAAAAGAGGTACCACCTCAAGAAGCACTTCCATAGACCAGCTTCTCCAAAATCCTATTCTCTGTCTGTCCCTGGGCCGCTCTCTTTTTTGAAACACAGCTAAATTAGCAGCAAGTGGCATAATAAAGGGCAGGAGACAGTAGGCATTACTCAGGCCTCTAATTCTTGGTGACACTCATAATGATACATCAGATGGTTATAATTATTTTTAAGGCTCTGTTCACATTAAATCATTTTTGCAGTGCTGCTGCATTTCTGGTAACACACTCATGAGCACACTAAATCCACTTCAATCCTCCCCCCATCAGACCACACCACACTACTAATTACATTTATTTGAACTTTTCTGTAAGTACTTTTCTTACCAGATAACTCATCTCTTCAGCTTGAAAAATTGCTTTCATCCCTCAATGACATTTTTTTCTCTACAATGAAGAGTTTATTCTACCAGTTTGCTATGCAAGCAGATTTAGAACTAAAAAGAAATTAAAAAGCAGCTGCATTTCCTAAAGTTTTGATCTGTTTTTAAATGTATCTCCATAGCTGCCAGTCCACAGAGGAAAAAAGGTTACCCATGGCACATATTCAGAAAAAGCGTGTGGTGTGTGCTCTGCAGTATTCAAAGGAGACAGAGCTTGAGGTCTCCCCCCAGTCAAAGCTGAAACAGAAATTTTCAGACTTTTTTTCCTTCAGCATCTTCCAAGCCCTTGGTTTGTTATTTCTCATGTGGGGTGTACTGCTCATTCCATACACTCT
The DNA here is from genome assembly GCF_051311805.1 of Agelaius phoeniceus. NCBI lineage: Eukaryota > Metazoa > Chordata > Aves > Passeriformes > Icteridae > Agelaius > Agelaius phoeniceus. Next base: position 9,964,584 of record NC_135277.1, read on the forward strand.
GGTCTGCTCCCTCCTCTCCATCTACTTTCCATAGCATTTCTGTTCATTTTCTCCAGCCTCATTTTCCAATTTTCATTTTCCTTCCTATCTTTCAGAACACTCTCATCTATTTGGGTTTCTTTCCTTTTTTATAAGCACAGAGTCCTTCCTTCACTGTCCCTGCCCACACTGGGAGCTTTACCTGGGCAGCCTGGCACAGGAGCCCTGGGAGATCCGAGCACCTTCCAGGGGGAAGAGGTGACAGTGCTTTGGTGTGACAGTGCTTTGGTGTGACAGTGCTTGAGTGTGACAGTGCTGGCACTGGCTTCTCATTTTCACAGCAGGCCACTTTCCCTTTGCACTGGAAGGCCTCCTGCAAAGCTGAAAACTGCATCTTTTAGGGTTGTATAGACTGAAAAACCTCAAATATTTTCTGTGGGATAGAACCCTAACTAAGGGCTCTATTCACCAGAAATATGATGCCATGGACTTCCACAACCCAGCATGTAGGCAGACTGCACTTGATAAATGTGTGTTTATCATAGCTGCACAACTCAGCTCTGCTTTTCCAACCTCCTTTTCCCTTAAGATTGGGAAGATAAAGTTCACATTTTAAAAAGACAGGCCTTTAAAGCTATTTTTAAGTGCTAGCAGCTAAACTCTCTGTGTGAAAATATCCCATCCTTTTCTATTAAATTAGGCTGCATTAAATCAACATATTTTTAAAGAACTGGTACATTGCTGACAAGAGCTTAAGAACTATTTAGTTACAGTGATACACAGAGGGTAAAAGAAAACTTCTGCTACTGAAAAAGGAAACCCCAAAATACTGAACTAGAAATTCTAATATGGGTATGCATTCAGATCATATTCCAACCAAAATTCCTGTACTAATTAGAGATTGATTTTTACAAGGCTTCAAATCCTCTGTGCCTCATGGCTAGCTAGGTTACAGAACTACCAGTTTTCTCTCTTACTCTTTAGACAAAGATTCATTTTCTGCTCAAATCAATACAAACAATCTGTTGCACTCCAGCCAACTCTGCACCTTTCAAACTCTGCACACTCATACTCCATTTTAAAGATACCCAAAAGTCCTCACCAGCACCTTTTTCATTTCAGCAAAGGCAGCACTTTGGAGTGTCACAGAGCAGAGGCAAAGCCATCCTCACCCTTGGGGGATGGAGCAGAACTTGTATCTTCCCTACTCTGTACCCAGTAGGACAATTGGGCTTACATTCACCATCTCTGCTGCCCCTTTCACTAACACAAGGTGTGTTTCTTCTCAACATGTAAAACATGCTCAAAGGTTTCCTTATTCTTTACTTATTTCAAAATCTCAAAGAGCAAAACTGCTACCATTACTCAAGAGGTGGTTTTTTAGTTTCTTAAGGGAATGTTTGCTTGGTTAAAAGGCCATCCTAATCTGCTATCCCTCCTTGTTCCACTGAATATCTCCTGATTTCCAGACAAGGAATACAAGGCCAGTAACTCTATTCTCCTGACTGCCTTGGGCTCTGGCACAGAGCAGCTGAGAAGAAAGACATGTTACATATTCATGATTAAAAGATAACTGATAACCACGATCCAGATGTTGGTCTCCGCTGGCCAGCACACAGTGCAATTATTATTCCATTTATAGAAAGAGATGTTGTCCTGCCTTTTCCTGCTAACCAAAAGGTCTTCCACAAAATGCTCAAATACCCTGAAGAGAGGCATTCAAAACAAGGAATGAAGAGGGAACTAATCATATTTGCTCCACAATTATTGCATTATAAAAAGTTAACATGGCCTCAGCCCCAAAGCGTTACCCAGTCCCACAAGCTCCAGGTTCACCGTGTCAGGGTGAGCTGGGATCTCCCTCTGCAGCTCACCACTGGCTCCCACACGGTGCCTGTGGACAGCACTGCAGCACCCAAGTGAAAAGCAAGCAAAACGTGGGCTGGGAGAGAGGTGAGAGCAGCCCCTTCACACCCACAGCCCAGGGCGGCTGCTAACGAGGTCAGTGGGAACAGACACAAATTGTTTGAGCCAAATGAAGTCCAATGGGGTTATTAAAGCTCTTCTCTCTCTGAGCTTGACCTTGGAAAAACTTCCAAATTTGTTTAAAGAACAGAATAGTATTCTAATTCCCTGCGTTCCTGACAAAGAGCAGGACAGCCAAAGCACAGGCTCTCTTTTGGGGTTTTTTGGCTGGTCAGACTCTGGGCTGGAGGAAAGGGAGGGAATAAAAAGCTAGTGAGGCTGAAAGGCAGAAAGTTGTCAAAACAGTGATTGTATAAAAATTATAGTTACCAGGCTGAAGAATGACCCACAGCTTTAACAAATGTATCATGACAATTTTAACTGTTTGACATCTGGCTATCTGGCTATAATATTTTCATAATTTGTTTTAATTAACTGTCAGCTTATTAAGTCCAGTCACAAATTATACCAGTGAGTAATACATTTTGGCTAAAAGCATCCACAACTCCATAAAGAAATACAAGTGAGAGAGGTTAGAAATACTTGAAAAATTCTGACAATCACTATGAGAGAAAGCCTGTGAAGTGTATAACTTTACACCATCTACTCAGACTCCGCACACTAATACATTATTTATCTTATTTTTCAGCTGTGGACAGGAAAACATATAAACTGCTAATCCATTATATACAGCCTTTTCCCTTGGGTAGTTCTAAACAATGGGAAAACAGAACTTGCTGAACTTTAAAAATAACTTTTTGTATACCAACATTTCAGTTTACTTTAAAAATATGCTTCTTGCAGCAATAGAATCACTATGTGTGTAGTGGTGATTTGTTTATTTACTATCATAAAAAGTAATAAAGATGAAGTGTTGTGGTTCCTATTAACATCACAGTTTTATATTTATAAAATATATAAAAATGTACATGCCATTTCAAGCATTAATGGAACTTGACACAAATGTGATTTTTTCCAGTTCTCATGCATTTTCTCCTTTCTCTGTCAACAGTTTCCTATTTCCTAAAATGTACAATATGCAGCAATTTCTTTGTTGATTAAATAATCTGATTTTAATTTTTTCCTCCTATTATAAACACTGCCAGTTCTCACATAACAGTAACATCATCTATTAGACAGAAAAATATTTACAGTCAGATCATTCAAACAAAACCCCAAAATTAATACAGAGAGCTACCCATCAAGTTGTTCCTCCTTAGAGTGCCTTTTTTTTTCCCCCCATAAAGACTCAAATGAGTTTGACTCCTTAAGGACAGCATAGATCCACCAAACTTCAGATAATGATCAAGTTTCTGGTCCCAAGCTATCACAGATTTAAACAGTGAACATTTACAGAAGTTTTGCATGGCCCAAATTCATATTTTTATGACACGACTCTTAGAAACAACAGCACTATTTTGGCTGAAGATTTTGCACAAAACCAAACAGAAACACACACTACCCCTGAGGCAGACCCCAGACTAATCAAAGTCAGTGCTTGAAATCTGATAAAATAACAATAAAACAAAATTAAAAAAAAAAAAAATAGAGCTTACTAGTGTACTGTGTCAGGAAACATTTACAGCGGTGACTCTAAACACCCCACCACAAAATAAATTCCTACCCAATTACGTTTGCTTTGGCCTCTGTTAATTTAATGCAATTTCAGTTGGATCTTGGTGGTTTCAGCTTTGTCAGCTCTACCAGGCTTCCACAGCAGGGCAGGAAACCAGGTTGATTTGGATGAGCTGCACAGGAGCAGCACGGGGCAAACCCTGGCTGCCCACCCATGGGCACTGCCCTGTCCCAGGGAGCTTCCCACACTGCAGGGGCAAAAACTCTGAGTCCAGAGAAAACCCTCAGCCAAGCACACACAAGTGGGTGTGATACAGAAAGACTGCAGGGAAAAAAGCAAGGATTTTACCCTTCCATTGTTTCAATTAAAGAAAAAGAATAAAGAAATATAAAAGGGCAAAAATCATGATCTACATCAGAGTTCTCTAACGGAGCAGAAGCTTCTGGTACTGCAAAAATATCTCAGAAATTATAGTTTAAGAAATAAAGCTCATTCATTAACTCGTTTCCTCAAGGAATCCTGAGTATCCTCCTTTCTCCCCTTTTACTCACATGACATTATATAACTACTTTATTACTGGTATAATTTAAGACTTAGAAAGTGAAGCTCTGGATGGCAATGCAGTCACCATTAGCTAATTTAATGGCAAACTCTTGCAGTAATTATAATTGAATTTCAGCCACTTTCCAAATTTTCATATGAATGATTATGTAATATTCCTTAATTTTAAAATACAGATTTTTAAATTTCATTTTTAACTCAGAAAACTCATCCAGATATCCAAACTATTTTCTTTTAACGTTGAATTGCGAAATAGCTCTAAGGTCTCTACTATAAACATCGAAACACCAGAAGGAAAAATTTAATCACTTAAAAATAGATGCTGTAAGTAGCACTTCTATTAAAAATTACAGCTCAGTTGTCTATACAAGATTTCTAAAAGAACATCACAAACTACTATAAATCTCAGAGTTTTGTATATTAAGAAATTATATTGCCAGTCTCAAAAAGGCTCTGTTTAAAAGAGGAAAATAAATAGTCTGTGATTTTGTTACAAAGAACCAGCAAGTCTTACATTACATACACAACTGAGTAGCTGCAATGTTTATAGAAAGACAGTCATTTAAACCTCCACTGAAAGTACTTAAATCTTTGTTGCTGACAGTTCAGAAGACAGGGAGGAAAAGGCTTTTGCCAGAATCTGATGTTTTAAGAGAGCAAGACATTCCACTCTTGCTAAAACACTGCCTGAGATTGTGTAGAAATATTTACGATTATCAACAGAAAGCATGCAACAAAAGGTGTGGGTGATTATAGGAACAGAAAATTAATTCAGAAATTGTCTTCTCAGCCAGGTAGCATTAGCTTCTGTTTCTGATTTCATACTCCCTAAAGAAACGTTCCATCTCCTAAAGAGAAAGCAACACTGGGCTCATGGACATACCATTCACTAACACTGAAAAATTTTAAAAAATTAGCTGCCCAGAATTCCCCCAAACTGCAAGAACTACAAGAATTTGAAATCTCCTGATGACTTCACCTCTTTTTATCTTTAACTGTACATTTTTCGGCAGAGGGTACAATCACCATCAGCGTCTCACGCTCAGCTGCACAGACAGCTCCTCGTTCCCAGGTACAGCTCCTGTTTTAGTTCAACACCTCACCACTCCAGGAGGCTTCAGGCACCTGCCCATGCAGAGTAACACCATCCCACTTCAGAGGGCTCCAAGCTCTGCCCTTCTTGCTCTTCAGCCCAGCCTTTTATCCCCTCGTGCTGATGCCCTGCACCTGTGTGCCCTCTGTTCCCTGTGTGGTTGCTCAGTGCCCCTGGGCACTCCATGGCTCATTGCTGGCAGTGCTGCTCACCTGCTGCTCACAGCTGCACCCGCTGGGGATGAGGCTGGGCCAGCCCCACTCTCCATCACCACAAACTGTGCCCACAGTGGGTGTCAGTGGGTGACACAGGGAGCTCACACCCAGCTCCACTCCCTGGGTTCTGCCTCACCCCACAGCCCCTTTCCCTCCTCCTCTCTGCTTCCTGAAGGTTATCTGAATGCAGGGATCATCACCTAGAGACTTTCTTTTTTCCTTCAATCAGTGTTTTTCAACTGCAGATTATCTCTACTGCAGCTTACGTGCATGAAAACTGACATACTGCTGTTTAAAATCCCCTTTTCAATAAAATGCATTAGCAAACAAATGTCTATTCATGTAAGGAAATGATGATCATTCTTATTTTGGACATAAACCTATTTTATCAGATATAGTTTCATTTAAATCTTACTAATGCTGAATGATTGTGGAAAAAATGGGGGTTTTTTAAGTCTTAGAGATTCACATGCTTATAGAACTACTTTGCTTTAAATCCCAGGCCTGGAATAGAGTAAATTTCTACTCTGCTTGGTTAAAAAAGGTATCAGCTTACCAATTCTTCTTCTGGGTACAATAATTTCATGACAAAATTAGGTTTACTTAATGTAAAGGCTCAAATTACTTTAAAAGACAAGAAAAGGGATGTATTTCACAGCCTTATGTAATCGTTTTTCCTATGAGTTAACTTTCTCTTTAATCATTTTCTTACTAAACAAGACACTGGCATTTTGCATCTCTTCTTTGTGTACATAAGAACTTCACCAAACTGGGTTCAGTTACAAAACTCTGCCTTTTCTTAGCGACATTTCCCTAAAGTGATAATTTTTCATGGCGTGCTCTTGAAAAGCAATCATATAATCTAGAAAATATGCCCTATTTGCAAACTCTCTTGCTCCACTTGCTTCATGGAAAGGAGGAGAGCCCTGTTTTCCAGCAGCAGCTGTGGTTTCCATGTCACTGAGGGGCACAGAGCCTGGCTGTGCACCCAACCCGCTGACTCATCAGAACTGCATTGGCTGCAGAATGCCATTTTTTGTTAGAGCCACATGTGATTGACACAGACCAACAATCTTGGGTACAGGGCTCATGCTAATCAGCCACATACACAAACAAGAGTGCTCAACCCACACAAGTTTATCCAATCTGCAGGGCCCAGAAAATAGCTGTTCATATCCAGAATGTTGATTTTTAGGACTATTAACTATTTCTTCTCTACTTTTTAATTTTTTTCTCAAGAGCCACGTATATTTCCCTGCCATGAAACACCAAGGAAGTCTGCATTTAACAAACCCATCTTCTTTTAATACTAGACTGTAGCACCATTTGATCAAGGAGAGTTTGTTCTCCAAAGCAGCTAAGACACCAGCAGCCTTCTTCCACTCAGCTGCAGATGACCCTAATTCTGACAGAAAAGCAGGTCTTTGACATCTCATTAGCAATGTGGAGATGCCTGAAGTTAGCTGAGACTGTACAGCAAATTTTTAAAAATCTAGCTGGTGTTCATTTCCTGAACTTCTCTCTATTCGAATAGCAGTGAAAGCATCAATGTGTCAGCTGAAAGGTTAATGCCTCATCAAAAGGAAGAGCATTCGTCACACTGAGGTGGATCATCAAAAGCAGCACTTTGCTGCTGTTTTATCCAGAAAATGTTATCTCCTAAATCAGGACTGTGTACATGTTTTAATTCAGTAAGTGAAAAAAATTAGCTAATCTTGAACAGGAAGAAGATATATGTATCATGATGCACATTAAAAAGTTTGAGATTTTTTTCAATACAGTAAGTTGTGGGAGTCTGCAGAGCTTCTCCAGTATTTTATAATGATTTAGGACATGGTTTAGAGGTATCCATTCTTGCAGCTACCAAAAATTGTTCAAATACTGTTCACTTTCCAAAGGAAGGGTATCAGTAAATTGAGTGTCGTGAAGGAATAGTTTGCACAGAAGCACTGAAGCAGTCTGAGCCAGAAAGTTTGACTGAACTCTCAGCTTTAGTTAAGCTATGCCAGAAATAAATGGGAATAAACAAACAGATTAGGCAAAGAAGGCAGAAGAAAGTAATAAGAGTCATTAACGTAATCTTCACTTGAGGAATGGGACAAATGTAAACTGAAAGGGTCTCTGTGTGCAACAGAGACTATAAAAGGAAGACTGTTTGGTATTAAAACTGTTTTGTGTAGGTTTTTGAAGAAAAAAAAATATCCAACTAGCCATCCAAAAACTTTACACCTGGCCTGTGCACAGGTTTGGTTCCATGAAGAGGAATAAAGAAACTCCTAAACCTCCCCTAGAGCTTGGAAACTGGGGCCTTTGGGCTTTGCAGGAAAACTGAACAATGGTAGAAAGATCAGAGCAAACAGCATTTTCCCTGCCAGAGTCTCAGCCATGGCCTCAGGAACTCATCCTTTGCCATGGGCTGGGAGATTGCTGTGGCAGCACAGTCGCCTCCTTTCACAGCCTGAGCCCAGGAACCACAAGGGCCCTGCAGAGGGGGAAACCTCAAACTGGCAGGGTCTAATTTGGTTTTGTTTATGTTCCTCTGTTCCCCATTGATCTGCACAGGGCTTAGAATCAACAGCTAAGGCCAGCAACCTCCCCAGTACAAACTGCAGAGGCAAAATAATCTCAGAATAATTCTTCCTGCTCCAAATCAGAGAAGACAATCAGATCCAGCAGCTGGCACTGCTGGAAGCGGCCCCAAAGCCCACTTGTCACAAGGCTCTGCACAGAGATCAGAGTTTGTTTCAGTCTGGGGCTGCAGGCTGGCATCTCTGTTGATCACAGCAGAGGCTCTCCCAGGTTTTTGAATAAAGCAGAACAGGCAGCATCCATGAAGGCAGTGCATCAACCCCATAACGAGGTGAAACAGGTTCTCAGTAGAACAAGTGTCATGGGGAGGAGAGAGAGCAGAAGAACAACAATGTTGAAAGCAATCCTTTGGGAACACTTTAACCCCCAGGTGACTACTACCAGAATCTCTAATTAACAGATACACTGACTTCAAAACAAGACATGGATGTCTATGGTTTAACAGGGACAGGGACTGAATAGCCTGGACATGCCACATGGGAAATACCTGACAGTCACTGAGATGTGCCCCACTAGAGAAGCATTCACAAGCTCCTCAGGAGACCAAAGCACACAGTATCTGCACAGTAAGACATAATCCTGCTCTCACCACATCATCTCATTTTTTCCACAAATCTTAGACTCTTAACAGCTTTCTATAAATTCCAATACAGAAGGCACAGCACATCCAGTGGTTAGAAAAGCCCCTTTGTATTTGCTTAAAAGGAAAACAAGTCAGTTAAGAATGGCAAACCAAAATATCCTGCTTCCATTAGATACTTGTGGGACTACCCCAGGTCTGTGACCAGGCAGCAAGTCCACCAAAAAACACAAAACATTTTGTAAGGTCTTTCCTTCCTAAATAATGATACTGCAGATTTCAATGCTGTCAGCCTAATTTACAGGATACAGATATTGGTTATTCTTTGAAACAGGAGCCCTTCATACACAGGGCTTCATCTCACAGAGAAATCAGACTAAGAAATCTTTCTAGTGGTACAGATCACACTTCCTTTATGGAATGCCACATTCCCTGCCCTGGAAGGCCACATTCCTTCTCTTGTCACTTAAGAATAAATTCATTCATCACTGAGCAAAGCCCAGGCACCAGATAAGGTGTTTTTCCAGCACATGGTGTGTGCATTTCCAGCCAGCAGGAGCCTATGCACCAAGGTATGACCATCATTACCAGATGAATGCCCAGTATTTGCATGTGAACCAGGGTTTTTCACATTATGGAACAGCAAATGGACTTTAGCCCTTTCAGAAAAGAGCAGTGAAATACTGGAACAATTTAACAAGTCCATGGTTTGCTGCCTGTGGGTGTCCCAGATCCATGAAAGCATGGACACCTGATGCTGCAGCCTTGTTCCTGAGCTGTACACAGAGCTTCTCAAAGTAACTCTCCTCCCCCAGCTCCACCTTGTTCATTCAGGGATTCAGAGGCACTGATGTATAATACTGTAATCTTTTCTATTTGCTCTTTTTCCAATAAATTTTTTTCTCAATGCTAACAGGAATTTATTTTTAAGACAGTGGCAATGTAGGGTAGCTTGCACAGTGCACGGGGTTGGCATGACCAATTCCCATGCTTTCTGCACTGCCAGGAACAAGTGCCATGGCTAAACAGCCAGGAGGGATCTCTGTCAGCAGCTGGAAAAACCTATCACAAACTGCTACTCTGCAATAAAAGACCAAGGCAGCAATCAAAGGACTGCATCACCTAATTGCAGCCACAGCCCATCCTTAACTGATGTTCCATCCATACCTTCAAAGGACACTCACACATCATGGATTTTATTGTACTACAAAATACTTGCCTTGTTCATTCCTAGAAGTTAGAAGTGAAAGGAAAGAATAAACCAGACCAATGGCTTTGGAAATACATTTTGACTTCAAAAGGGCATTTGTACGTTGGTAACTTCCGAAACAGCAAGAAAACTACAAACAGCAGGAGGCTGGGAAGACAGATAATTCTGGGGACAGACTGCAGAGTAAACAAATAAAAATTAAGCAGATATATTTTTCATGTTTCTTTAAACCAAAGTTTCATCTTCACTAGTTGCCTCCACAAAGGATTAATCATAACAGAAACTGTCTGCTGTCATTGAAGTAAGGAAATCATAGAAGTGAGAGGACACAGGAGGAACAGAGGCCATCAGCATTTTAATAGAGCTTTGAAAATTCTATGAGGAAAAAACTGCTGGTTGATAACATATGGTTTCACTTCAGAGATTCAAATATTGGCATTGAAAACAAGAAAGGAGAGGAAGTATGTCCTATAACACGAGTATTTTTGTTGGAATACTCAGTAATACATGGCAAGTGGCATAATAAGCTTCATTAGTACTTCCACAGCCAGAATCTCTTCTTTACCCATGCAAGGCAATGCACAGGGGCTGAGGGTGGTAAAACAAACACTCAGCTGTTTCAGCAGAGTTTGGTTCAAGCTAAGTCACCAATAAAAAGAAAGAAACAGATTTTTCTATACATCTGCTGTCTGGGTGATGTTTCTCTGAGACTTAATCTACTAACTTTGTGGACAAAAACAAGCTTTTTCTCCTGTTAGCTCTGCAAAACCAATATAGCCATGGCTGAACAAGCTGGAATTTTTATTACTGGCAATGAAGTAAAATTCAGACAGAAAACAGCTTGATTGTCAAACCCAAATGTGTGAGTTAGAAAGACTGCTGCTAGAAAAATCACCTTCTGACTTGTAAACTTAGCAAAGTTTTATCAGAGGGAGATGGACAGAGCACAGGCTCTCCTGCTCTGGTTTTCAGTTACCTCTAGAAACATTTCTGCTGTAGGGTTACAACCCTCTGCCCTTTCTGCCAGGCCTCATCCAGCACCCACACCTGCAGGAGCAAGGGGCAGAGAGCTGCAGAGTATTCCTGAGGTGTGCCGAGACCATGCTGGATCCCTCAGAGAGGTAAGAGATGGAGAAGGAAAGCTGCAGCAGCCTGGGCAGCCAGGGCTGTCCTGCTACACTCTGGGCACTGCCCCTGAGAGAGAGATTCTCCCATCTCCACAAGACCAAGGAGTGCAAGCCTAGAAAAACCCCTCAAAGACTTGCTGACCCCCTGTAAGACTCCTGCTCTCTGACCTCGCCAAGCTTTGGGATTTAGGCTGCTCCTGACAGAAGTGGAGCCCTCACTGCAGGGCTGGGGAGCTGCTGTCCCACACTCTGCCAAAGGCAGCCCTCAGTCAGGCTGAGCTGAGCAAAAAAGGCAGCTCTGTGCTCCTTTCTCATCTCAATCTCCTCAGCTTTTTGTGAGGGCACCCACCCAGCGGGATGCAGGTGGTGCCAAAGGGAGCTCTGGGTTTGCCTGAGCACTGGGAGCACTGGAGCTGCATCCCCCCGTACCCTGCACACATCACAGCTCTCCCACTGCTGCTGCCCAGCTCAGCCAGAATAACTCATGTTTTTCTGGGTATTCCTGCTCCACCTCCGCCCTTTAGATACAGCGAGAGATTTCTTCACTGGTTCAGATGAGGAAGACTCAAACTGGAAAAAGCAAATCCCATGAATACAACCCTCTACACCTGGATGTGAGATAAGTCTCTCCTGCCTCTCTGAAAACAAGAGTGTTGCCACTTAGCCCATATTAAAACCTCCTTCTCTATCCAGGAAACAGTTTTTTAATCTCTGCACAGCCTCAGATTGAGCCAAGAACATGGGTTCACCAGCAATCTTTTATGTATCTGACTTAATCCCAATTTAATAACTTAAACCCTAAATAAATAACCTTTTTTTCCCAGGGCATTGAGGCACTCTAAGGTCAGCATTCTGTTTCATGAGGAGCTGCCAGCCCCTTTATCCATCCTTCAGGGACTCCTTCCTCAGATTATCTGTGGACATTGCCCATTCCAGCAGGGAAGAAAAAATTGTTATGAGAAGATGAAGTCCCAATTTAGACCATACTGCTTGAGACCGTGTTTTTGGATATCTTCCTATCAAGATGTACTTCAGGTTATTCCAGCACTTGCCTTAGGATCCAAGATCTTATCAAAGGAACCTAAGTTTTTTTTTAATTTTTAACTATTGTTTCTTTTCTAACTAGCAGACCTAGCATATCGAGTACTGAGGCTACCCTGGGCTTCAGCAGTGCCAGGGCTCCCAGCCCACATCCAGTGGCCAGCAGAGCCCCAGGGAGGAGGCAGAGGCAGGAAGGAAGCACAGGATTGCTCCAGCCAGCCCCAGACAGGAGCACTGGCAATGTTGTGGTGAACTGCTCACCTGGTTCTGTTTCTGAAGGAATATCAGCCAGATTTTTGAAGGATATTCTGAAGGAATATCAGCCAGTGATTTTTTTGCCTAGATTTTTTTTTCTCATCAGCTGATAGCTTCAGTTTGATGCCTTTATTGTTAATTTCCTTTTTTTTACAGTAAATATCTGGGACAGTGGATACCAGTGCTATCATAAGTTATGCCAGCAGACAAGTCATCTATTTCTGAACTAAATTACTTCTAATTGCACATTCAACTCTTGTGCTCTCCTTATGCATAAAGAAGTTTATGTCTCTTTTTAAAGAGTGCATTTTACAGGGAGTGAATTGACAGAGAGTTCACTTCCTGACATCACCACCACTGGTTTTATTTTATTTTTACATTTGTACTGTGTAAGCATTGAAGTGTACAGCAGCCCTATAAACAGACAGAAAAATATGAGCCCTGTCCCAGTGAGTTTGCATTCCAAGATGGGATTTCTTGTTAGCACTAATTCTTTCCACTTTCCTAAACTAATTATCAAAAATAATTACAAAGACCTGTGCAAACTATGCATGCTGTCGCCTGCTAACACAAATAAGATGTATCATTACTTGGGCTTTTTCCTAAATCCATTTTCCACAATGCAGTGTGACCCCCTCCTCTCTGCCCTCCCCAGCAACACCCTTGGAACAGAAGTTTCCCAACTGAGCTTAATTCACTGCTTAATTCCAAGCACAGCCAGTCATTCCTGAACATCAGCAATGGCATCTGAAATGCTCAAACTATTGGACTGAGAAACAGTTTTTAGATTTTTTTTATATATTTTCACTTTTTTTTTTTCAAATATCACATTGATTAAACTTTTGAATAGCGCGTTGCTTCAGCAAGATTTGGTATTATTTGTGTCCAGAAGAAAAAAAAACCACAGAAAAATAGAAAACTAAATAACCACAACTCAAGTAAAAAAAAAAAAAAAAACAAAAACAAAAAAAAAACTCTTACAATTTAGACAAAGCTAAATAAGAATTTTTAATCTAAAAACCATGTGTAGTCCTTGCACCACAGTTGCTTATCTGTCACAAAGCAGACAAGCTACACTACAGCCTTGACTGACCATTATACATCATTCCAAGTTAACATTTTTCTATTTGACCATCTTATCTTCCTTTATCTCCCTGCCCAGTGAGGAGACCCACGAGTCACTATGTAAAACATCATTCTAGATCCCAAAAGTCTTTGCCAAGGCACAGTGTGACCAGTCCCAAGGATTTTTCAAAGAGGAATCTGGTGGGTTTAAAGCAATGGCTGGAAATACTGAAGGCCTTTCCCCAACAACTCTCTTTGTTTCTCTGTGCTACATTTGCTGCCCCTAAGTTTCTTTGGGGTAATTTCTAATTCTATGATGCTAACCTTCTTTGGGGAAGGACTGTAAAATTTAGAAAGACCTGCTCAGTGGCCCTAAAAATCTGCTGTTTGACTAAGAGCAGTTGGAATCAAGAAACTGCTTCTCTAAAGAGAGGGGAATTTCCACACAGCAAGGAAGGGCTGACCAAAGATGTAACTCCCGAGTGTGAAACAGCATCAAGTGAGTGACATGAAAACAGCAAGGGACTCCTGATCCCAGGGCATGTGAGGACAGAGTGGACCACAAAAGACTGAGCTTGCTTAGTTTCTGGTTGGAGGGTGTTTACCCTGAAAATGCAAATGTATGATCTGTGGAACAACATTGTCATGAGCTTCAAAAATTTAACAGCCTAACATTTATAGAGGGCGACACGTTTTGGAAGGATGCTATAAAAAAGGCAAAGAAAATTTAAAGGGCTAAAAAATAAAACGGACACAGTAATTAGAGTTTAGGTTTGTTTTCCATGGATTGAACTGGAAGATGATGAAGTGTAAAGGAAACAACTGCTGAGGTTCCCCAGAGCTTCCCCACAGCACACAAACCTGGGCTCCAGAATGTGAGTGCAGAGACAGGGGAAAGAGGCTTCAGCCCTGAGTGCTGCACATGGCTCGGATTTACTTGCAGAGCATCACCTAAATGCAATATCACCCCAGCTTCAGTACAAGCTGGATGAGAGTCAGGTCTCTCAGTCTATTCACACACTCAAAAGAAAACAAAGAGGACCAGTTTGTAGCCCCAGATCAGAGTAGGGAGCTCCTGGGTGAAGCTCTATAAGCAAAATAGCACTTGTGGGCCACCTCTCAGGAATGGTCACCAACTCAGCAAGTGCAAGAAAGAACTGATATGAAACATATAAAAGAAACAGTTATTTACATTAGAGACACAGTGAACATGACCCCATGAAGAAAATGGGAATTATGGCAGTTATTGGGGGTGTATCTGGAGGAAGAGTAACAATTTCTTTCACTCAGTCCTTGTCAAAAAAAAAAAAAAAAAGCTGTCACAAAACCAGCTTGAACTTCAATACTTTGGGAAGACATTGTAAAATTCCTAGTAAGGAGAAAAATCAATTTCCACTTCAGATCAAAGGTCAATTCAGATCACAACTATTCATGCAGATACTCACTTTACACAGCAAGTATCTGAACAGACATGTTACAAAAATAGATGAAAAATGTCTAATTTTTATTATGAAGTTTTGTCAGCACCAGCTGAATCATAGAAGACTAGGAGTCCATGATTAGTGTCATTTATGACAGTTTCTACTCATAGTTAAACAACTAAAATTCATGTCCACAATCTACAAACAAGCAATTTACCCATCAACTGATTGATTATGTTGTGCACTATGAAAAAGAAAATTATTTTTCCCCACAATATTACTTATTTCTGTTAAGCAACACAAGAACACACCTACAATTTAAAATGTCAGTACAGAAAACATTTTAAGCATTGAACAGCACTGCAGTCTTGAAAGCTTTATGAAAGATGAAAAAAATTCATTTTTCTAGTACAGCAGATTAGGAGTAAGTTTACTGCATTTTAGCTGAACTTAGAGAAAAAAAAAATTACTGGTTTGTTTATTTGTGTTTGTGTACACATCTATGAAAATACTCCTCCAGTATCAGATTGATTTATAATAATGGGCCTTTAAGGGCTATCGACCTTGCTGCAAATGATTAAGAGTACACTGTGTGTACTAAATAAAGATTTTCAGGGAGACATCTGTTTACTAGCTATGCCTCTTTGTAAGCAGGATTCTGCCATTTCCAGGGTAGTGTTCTGTGCCAGAGGGTGGGACGAAGCTGGACCTTCCTCAAAGACCTTCACACACAAAAATACTCCATGAAAAAAAGGCTTCAGAGGAGTTGGTATCAGTTTTGTCAGTGAGAGGACACACACTGTTTGTAACCCCCCAAAATTATAAATATATGCATTCATGAGCATTGGAAACATGACAATGGCAGCTGAAGGTACAACACAGTGGCAAAAAGAAGAAAAGGGGCTGGAGGAAGAAACTTCTGTTATGTGTGACTGAACAAGTTAAAGAAAAACTACCAACCACTAGGGATGACAATGCCAGAAGGTTAAGCAGAAACAGGCAGTAAAATGGGGAGGTTGGCACAGAAGCAGCTGTGGGGTGACAACATTTCTATCCCAAATTGCCACCATTTGGCATTACAATCAAATTGTCACCAAATCACACCTGATAATTCAGTCTCTTCCATACTTAATGTATGTATTATTATACGTACTTGTCCCATACTCAAACATAAATCTGGAATAGTTTAATGAGATAATTATTAACATTAAGTTGGTTCTAAGCAATGCTATCAATTAACTGATACTTCAGCTTTTCTTTAATAATCTGAAGTCACAGAATGCAGAGCCACTTACAGCCTGTTCTGAAGAGCAGTGTCCTATAGCAAAAGGCAAACAAACAGCAACAGAGGACAAAGGCCATTAACAATCATTTATTTGTCCTAATTCAAGGACTGTTCCCTCCTCTGTTTGTTCTACTGCCTAGTCAAGCCTACAAAGTCTTGCTGACAAGAAACAAAATGGTTATCTGCCTTACCTTTACTTCCCAAGGGCTTGCAAATATTCGCATCATGATTTCACACCTCAGCCAAACTATTTCCTGTTAAATCTGTCTGTCCAAAAGAGGTAAAATTCCAAAAAAGCATCAGTGTGGTGGTGGCAGCATTCAGAGTCTTGCAGAGCTCCTTGGAGTGTGGTAGTGTTCACATGGGTTCTTGGATGAGGCAAGAGACGAGAATGTTGACTCCATGTTCAGAAGGCTTGATTTATTATTTTATGATATATATATATTACATTATAACTATACTACAAAGAAATAGAAGAAGAGGTTTCCTCAGAAGGCTAGCTAAGAATAGAATGGAAAAGAATGATAACAAAAGCAGCTGGCTTGGACAGAGCACGAGAGCCAGCTCTGCCGTGACCGGTCAGTAAATCTAAACATCTAAAGGAGACCAATTACAGATCTACCTGTTGCATTCCACAGCAGCAGATAACCATTGCTTACATTTTGTTTCTGAGGCCTCAGCTTCTCAGAAGAGAAGAAATCTTAAGAAAAGATTTTCACAAAAAGATGTCTGCGACATTGGAGCTCCCACAGCTAGCAGTGCAGGCTGTAAAGGACTCATAAAAGCAGGCAAGTGGCCCAAAGGCATCAGCTGCCAGAAACTATTACAGTCCAAAGGCTCAACAAGGAGCAAAAGGCTCCATGTGCTCACTTCACTTCCATTTCACTCGTGCAGTCCTAAATTCCTGGCACAGGAATAACACAAATGTCCTGGGAAACCTTCTTATTACAAATGGAGCTAACATTAGCAGAACTGGTTTTGCTGGTATACTTTATACCAGCTCCTCAGCTGAAACAAGCTTTTCTAACAAAAGCATGCATGCTTCCCTCTATCCACTATCATTGTATGAATAACAGAGATATTTTCCAAAATAAAATATAATTAAAACCCAAATCCCTCACAGATATTTCTAATCTAGTTCACATTCCTCATACAGTGCAGTCCTTGACTGTATTAAGACTTCACCTAAACGCGTCCCAAGTATAGTTCCCCATGTCAAGAAATACAGAAAATCTTTCTGTTGTGGAAGAAGCTGTACCATTGTATTTTTACTCTCAAATGGCATAAACAATGCTGCAAGAAGCACACTAGTATCAGTATTGGTGTAATTAGAAGAGAGCTTTACCCTACTTATGTCAGTAAGAAATCTCCTGAAGAGCCATTGCAATAACTGACGCTTGAGGTGAGAGGAGATGCCCCTGCAGCCAAGACCCTAAACACTTGTTTCTGTAACATCTGATGGATCCTCTCAAGGTCATGGGTAGTTTGCAAATGTCTGCAAGAGTATTTATTCTTCCTCCAAGGACAAACTGAAGAAACCTTGCTAACTGAACTGCAGCCTCCACTGACTTCAGCAGGTGTTCTAGTAGTGCTCAGACTAAATTTTCTATACTGTCAGGAGAGAAAGGTACAAAGCACAAAAAGAAATATCCATTATTTTATTAAAAAACAGATAAGAATTAAAAGAACTGCACTTGTATGATCATTTAAAAAAAAAAAGTACAGTACATCTTCAATCAGAATCACACAGGAGCTGCAATCCACTGACTGTTTTAGAGTGCTTATGCTTTTTAACTGTCTAAAAATGGAAATAATTATGAAGCTCCCCAACATGCTGGGACAGCCAGGGGCTTTCTTTAAACACTTTGCAAAATAACACTCTCTCTTACCACATGAGCTCTTAATTTCTCCATTCAGAAAAGCACACAGCACTTCCCTACAGTGCATAGCTGGGCAGTTCCAGAGCCTGCTTCTTCACACAAAATCTTTGAAAGAAGACTGGTAACTAAACTTGGCTTAATTAAGCTGACAATTTCACAGCTACTTTGAACAGCTCATTAACTGCAGGCTACAGCTTCTTTACAGCCAGGGCTCCACAATACATCACACAGTGAACCTGCTGACAGGAGCTGCAACTTCCAACTCACATTTCAAGAGATCAGATTTATTACTGAAGTCCTGCTTCTTCTAAAACCAGTTCAGGCCTCCTGTAATAATGACTAAAAATACTTTTCTCTGCAGTACAGTGCTACACATCACTGCAGAGAAACTCTGCATGTTAAAGGCAATTCTGTTTTACATGGGCTGCCAGGCTGAGAGTGGTGCTGGGGTGAGGACAAGTGGCTGTGGCTGAGCTGCCACAGTTGAGGGTTTACTAAGTCAGAGGGTTGGATTCTACTTAAATTAACCACAAGCTAATTGGCAAACATCCTGTACATATGTATATAGCCCTTGGACAGTCTGCTCATGTCTGTTCTGGGACAAAAGTATCTGTAGTTACAGCAATCAGTTACTCTGTGTTTAAAAAATTGTTTTTAAACAAATTAATACTGCTGGCCTCAGATCATTCCTCAGTACAGAGGTCAAAGTTTCCCAAACCTAACTCAGACTTTTAAGGATATGAAGACCTCTTGCAACACCCAGCAAAAGCATAATTGTGGTGTAAGCCATAATCCCTTTACCCTAGAAATCCTCTGTCATGCTTTTTTCTCTACATGATTGTTTTATTAGTTTTCCTTAAAAATCATTAAACTATTTTAGGATGGGCTAAAGAACTCTCCTTTAGAAGAATCTCTTAGAAATTCTACCTGCTGTCTTGGGACACCCTGATGTTGGGAAAGATGACAAAAAAATGCCAAGCCCTTCACCCACATCTCTCTCTGCAAAATGGAGGGGAAAAAAGAGAGGGGAAAAATGTAGGTACGACACAAATCTTTGTACCTCTCACAAAGTGGCAGGAAGCAATAGTAGTCAAGGATTTAAAGATTCCCAGGTAATATTTCACATGAGTATTTACTGAGTGTACTGTTACAGGGGTAAGTGGAAACCAGATGCCAAAGTAGTCAAAGTGATTGGCCACAGCCAGGGAAGCACCACTCAGCTTTCAGCTGAGCCCAGCTCATTTCCTTGGTACCTTTGTCCTGGAATGGAGCAGCCCTGGCACAGCAAATCCTAACAGGTGGATGGAGCTGGGTACTTCTCTGATCAGTCAGCTGGAATATCAGTCAGCTGGGGAAAAAATGTAAGGGACCATTGACCAGAAACATCAGGTTTCCTGAAGGGGGTTGATAGTTCTTCTTTGCAGGTCATCCGTGGAGAAAGGGCAAGAGACTACACAGCCTCACTGCTAAACACACACTTGAGAAAACAACAGACTGAGGAAGACTGCGTCCCTTTCAAACTGATGATGGGAGAATTTATGAGGTTTCTCAACTTTTCAGGACAAATCACTTTTCCATAGCTAGGTAAATATCTGTGGAGACAGCCACTTCTGCAGCTAAACCATACCTCAGAGAGAGCTCTGAGCCTTGCAAGCACTGGACCCTGCCACTCACACTCTCCACTGGCCTCTGCTCTTGGTTTAATTTCAAAGGGACTGACAGGGCAGTGCATCCTAACCCACAATAAATCCTGTGCACCCAGTAAAAGGGTGAAAATCACAGCTACCTCTTAAGACCCACAGCCTGCACTTCCTAGCACAGCTCAAAGGCTCTCAGAGGAAATGGAGGAAAAGATTGCCATTCCCCGACCCTGCACCAGGTCTGTTCCATTTCCACAGTCTTAGGCTTTGTAAAGCAACCAAACAAGGTTACCCCACAAAGCAAAAGCTACCCAAGAACAGTGTCCCACAAACCTAGCAGGGCACAGCAGGAGAGAGTTTACATTGCCCAAAGAGCACAAGAGAGCCTTGTAAGAGCTCTCAGCAATCACAACAGCCAAGATAAAGTTAGCAGAAAACTTCAGAGCTATGTAACCTCCAAAAAGAAGCTGCTTTTAGTTTAATTGGCAAAATAAGAGATTGCAATTTCAGCTTGCTTTTTTTGACAGTCCAGCTATGAATCTCACTGTAAGTAATTCATAAGAGAGCTTAGCTTTTTAGAAAATGTGTACTTCAGTCATGCTTCTCTGAAAATTTGGTGCCTGGCAATGTTCCCGTGGTCACACTGTGAGCAGAGGCTGAGTCTGAGGATGTGACAAGCCTCTGGACTTCCCACACCTCCCACCAACCACTGGCAGGGCTTGCTCCCTCTGCCCCACTCCCACTCAGGCTCTGAGGCTCTGCACTGATGCAAACAAACAAGGAAAAAAACCCTTCCAACTGTGTTGGGAAAAAAAAATTTCCAACTTGCAAACAGTGACGGCAGAATTATGTTTCTCAGAAAACCATCATAAACTGATACATCAATATTTAGCTCTCAGAACCAAAAATAGAGAATGCCCAACTTTTTTTTTTTTTTTATTTGCTACCAAACCAGCAGGCTGCCACTACTGCCTGTCCTTCAGGAACAGACAGACACTACCTCTGCCCTTCTCACCAAAGCCAAGGGGGAGAGGGATGGGTCAGATTCCTCACTGAGCAACTTCATTCGTTCAGTGAGTTTTAGGTAGGATGAACAAGGATCATAAAAGCTAAATCTCTCTTATCTCCAAGAATCTGGTTTTTCCTACTAGGTACCACTGCCAAAGGCAACTGCCTTTTGGATAAAACTTGGTTCCCAACAAGCTATTGCTCTAATACATCCATTTAAAATAGCTGTAACATGCAATAAATTCTCAGAAAACTCCTAAAAAGTAAGCAGCTGCCCCATAGTAAAGCGTTCCCTGCTTTGGAAGAGGCACAATGTGGCATTATCAGCTGAGGGAAGAAGTGTCACTGGGAGGCTTAGGGGCTGTGAGTGACAGCAGTGCCACAGAGTTTGAGCTGACTGTTCTCCTGACAGATCTCAGCTCCACAGCACAGCAGGGAACAAGGCCACCACCTCCAGAACTGAGTACATGCCATACCATCACTAATTGACAGTAGGAGCAGAATAGCCCTTTCATCTGAAATTCTGCAGAAAGCAGATCCATTCCTGCCAAAGACAAAAAAAGAAAACCCCAAATATTAAGTAAAGGAAAAGTTCCAGCAGCATCACTGGAAGCATGAAGCACTGTCTGAGTTCACAGGACTTATTCTTCCTTTTGTTAACAGAACAAACCCTGTTTGGGTTTGCAAAGCCCCCTCTGCCTGGCTTTGAAATGTTTAATTCCTCTAAAATACCAATTTTACCCTCAGGTTTTTTCATCTGGAGGACACACTGACCTATACATGGAAAACAACTTCGCTACCCTTGTTGTGAAGTCCTCTTCAGAATACAAACTCATACTTAATTTCAATTCATGTCCCCTGCTTTCTTCTAAACTCTTCCATTGTTTGTTTGTGGTCCCTGTAAAGTATCTGCAGAAACAAATACATCAACAATTCACACTGGGGGTGCTGCAGTGGTAAGTATGTGCTAACACTGGTTTGGAAATTAATTCTCCATTCACAAATTCCACTCAAGAGTACAATTTTTCATTGCACTCATCAGCCAAGTTTTAAGGACATAAAACTAAAATATTGGTATCATATTACACACCAAAATGGCAAAAAATGAAAAGTAAATCAGTACGTTCAGACTAAAGCAAGAAGAGGAACATGAAGAACTCTTCTCAGTTTTGTACCTTTAAATAGATCCCTTGCATCTCTCCCCAGAGCAGGCTCTGCTGAGGGCAGGGACAAAGCCCTGCACAGGGGACACAGCTTGGTGTGAGCGCAGCCCTTGTGCTTGGGTACATGGTGGCCCTGAGCCTGCAGGACACAGAATTCCCACCGGGCATCCAAGTGGAAAGAGACAGCAAGCTGGCCAGGCAGGACAGGCTCCCCAGGGCAGGTCTGGGTCCTGCTGCATCACTGCTACAGAATGATCCTCAGCGGTGAGGGAACAGCAACACAGGTACAAATACAGGGGGGAAAATCCTTCTGAATGCTTAGAAATGTAAGGGTCTAACTTCATGAGTGATCACTCTCAAAGGTCTTAACAGGCCTGAAAGAGTGTCATTTTAGTAACAATCTGGCCACTAATAAATCCCTTCGGTATTTGAAAATAACACTTTGCTTTGGTTTGAAAAGTAAAAAGCAGATATCTCGCCAGCAATCCCAGTGCCATCCACACTTCAGTACAAGCTCTGGATTCCAGTATTTATGGACCTACACTCTGATACTCATCCTGTGCTGAAATATTTATCTTTGAGTTAAAGCTCATGGAAAATGCAGTTTTTACCAGGCAGTTAAACTGTGTGCAGGACACATCACTTCTGCTTCGAGTTACCAGAGTAATAGGTGTGGCTGTCCTCAACCATTTGTGGAATTTCTCACCAAACTTATGAAAAGTTATGAAGGAAGGGAAAAATAAAAAAACAAACCATACCAAAAAAAAAAAAATCAACCAAAAAAACTTAAAAAATTGGAAGGAAAAGCAGACAGTATTCCAAAAAGAACACACATCTGCAAATTAATCATCTCAGCTCAACACTGATTTTGACCTACCTACATATCCCATAGACATGTTTGTGCATTTAAACCTGGAATTAAAAGCACTGCTGTAAAACAGAGCTCTACACCTCAGTGTCAGAAGAGCCACAACCCTGATAACTCAGTGGGAATGAGGAACATCTTTCTGATGATGCTAAAGTGCAGCTACTCCTAAATACAGGAAGATTGCTTTCAAAGCAGATCAAGGTTCTTTTGTTGTGCTTTAATTAACAAATTAGCCTAGGTTTTTTTTCCAAAGAAAATTCTTATAAAGAAGGTTTACTTTGCCAATCACTTACTGAGGTTGTTTTTCTGCTTAAATTTTATTACAGATAACCCAACTTCAGTCTCAAAGGCAGAACAGGATAGTAAATGTGTAACTTTAAAATAAGTTGTCTTTTAGTGGCAAATAAGAGGGGGCCTCATCAAGTTTCCACCGCATCCCAGCAGGGAGCTAAAGGTCACTGCTAACTCAAAATGAAAACAATGGGAAGTAGAGGATGCCATTCTTTCATATTTGTCCAGTGATTCTGTGTTTTCTTTGCATGGATTTACTTAGGAAACTGGGAAGTTTCCACAATGAAAAGATTTCAATGTCACCATTTTCCCCTGTAACAAGACCAATAATCTATTCATGTCACTTTGTAAAATGTTTGATTTACAAAGCAAAGTACATCTTCCTTGAAAAAGGCATATAAAATGTTTGGTTTCCTATGCAACTTTCAAATTAACATGCAAAATAATTCTTCTTTTGCCAAAAAAATAATGAGTTCTCATTTCCAACAAAGAAACAGACAGGCCTTAAATATGTTAAAATATTATTTAACAAACAGACTAATATATATCCCGATTTTAAAAAATCCTTGAAATAGTATCAGTTTAGTTCACTCAGAAATGAAAGACCCATCTGGCCAACAGAGATTTTCTTTACACACAAAAAAAAAATGTTATCCCAATTTCTCAGGACCTAGTGCTCAAAAATTGTCTATCAGGTAATAAAGTGGCAGAACCAAAAGCCACATTTCCTGCCACTCCAAGCAAGGGTGGGAATCCTTATTTGAGTCCCCCATGCTGGAATCAGTCTTCTTCATGAGAAACATTTTATTCCCAAAACTGCTTTTAAATCTTGAATATTCCTTTTTCATTCCAAGCTCTTCTGCAATGCAAGGACATTAACTCTCTACATATATCTGCAGACTACCTTTGAACATTGAAAACACTATCAAAACCCATCTCAAATTATCTTGTCTACCACATTCAAAACAGATATAACCTAATTTATGTCAACACATTTCCATGTCAAAAAGCAGGTTCCAGCTCTCTCCCTTTCTCCTGGAACAAAGCCATACATGTGGGAGCTGGCTTACACAATGCTAAGCCTTTCACTTTATGCAGAGTGACAGAGTTACAGATTTTACAAGAAACAGAAGAAAAGGGCCTGGGAGTTTGATGTGAGGCCAACAGTACAACCCATAGCAAAAGAGAACGGTCTGGAAGAATGCACAAATTAGAGACTCTGCTATTTAACTTCACAGCAAGTGTAACACCATCCTTTATTACATTTTGGCCCTAAAGGGGGTATCAAGAAAGAACCTAAAAGGGGCTGAATGCTGAAATCTTTTTGCAAAGCAGAGGACAAACATCACTTCCTCGGTGCCTTTGAAACTTAAAAATCTGACTCTGGGCAATAAAACTATTTAGTATGTCATGCACATTAAAGCTATTCAATTTGTATCTTGTCATCCTGTGCCAATTTAAATTACAGTTATATGATGATACCTAATTATTTTACCCAAAGAGCAGATAGCAATGTGTAGAATGCCACGGGACCAAGCCAATTCCTATTGAACCTCCACTGGATGAATGTGTCTTATATATAAAAACACTGAAATTCACATGGAAAACTGAGTTTGGGACATGAAATCATGCTCTGTGTGCAACCTTGGAAACATTGCTAACAATGTTTTAATTCCATCCATGGCTGGTAAAGCAATTTACAGTGTGGGCATATTATATCCATATGCACCACCAAAACAGAACACAATGCTAAAATGTTCTCCTCTGTGTGCAGGTGCTTCTGTGGCCCCCTTATAAAATGACAATGTAAATCTTGTATTGAAACTATTTCACCTTGAGGCCACTCTGCTCATTATCATATTTGCTTTAAGCTTCTTTCACTTTTTGCTGAGAGCAATAAAAGCTTTAGCTGTCCATATCTCAAAACACTTATTTCTTCTTTGAGGACTCATTTGAAAGTCAGTTGAGATTCCAACTGCTCAAAAAGTGGAATATTTTCAGTGTATTGTTACTATTGCTTAAGTAAGCCAATTCTGGAGTCCTTTCTCAATGTGACAGCCAAGAGAGGTGAACAAATGTTCATATAATACTAAAACAAAACAGCTATTTATCACTGTTGGTAGTGGCGACTGCTGGATATAACAATTTCAATGGATGTTAAAAATAATTCTCACTCAAATACCTCTCCCTTTCTTGACATGGACATTTACTTTAACATGAGGAACAAATATTAAAGCATGCAAAATGGAAAGCAGAACAGTTTTCCAAACAGTATTTTTTTCTTAGATTCAAATGAACCATGAGCAACTTTCTTAATAAAACATTCTTCATTGTCACACAGATTGTAAGCGTCCTCCAACCTACAATTCATTGAATAAGAAGTATTTGCAAGTGGGTGTAACCATTTTGTACCTTTAATTTATACTTAAACTTAGCATTTTGAATGTAAAATCTGAATTGCTTGTATATTAAATAGCAAGGCAAAGCTGTTAACTTGCACTGGAATTTCACACCACATGTAATATTGGGAATGGTAAAAACTCATTAATACATCACCTCCTGTTATTCTGCCTGGCTTATAAGTACACTCTACAAGTAGAAAATTTCTCACTGTAAATGTACTTACACTTCAATCTGAGCCATACAATTAAGAATACAAAAGGTACAACACAGTAAGAAAAACATCTAGAACTAAAGAGAAATAAAGGCTTGGTTTTAATACTTCCTCTATTAGCAGATTCAGCTGGCAGAAAAGGAAAAGCTTAGTACTTAACTACATAAAATGGCCAGGGAAAAGACACAGAGCAAACTCAGACAGCAGCACTGAAGAACAGCAGAAAAGGCACAAGAATTTTCAGCTGAGTTTCAGTGAAGTTTTTACCAGCAGAAAATACTCCAAAAATTCAGGGTCTAACCTTGCTCATCTCAGGCACACCAAGAATTGTCCTCAGAAGCAGTGACACATTTTGCATGAGTTGGTTTGCATGACAAGAAGAGGTACCAATAATAATGCTTTGAAAATTGAAACCACGGCTTATGCTGTCTTTGTAGTGTAGCCATCTATATAATGTGAGTGATTTATAGTTTGGGTTTTTTCCAATTTACATAACAAACCACAAGAAACTTAAAAAGATAAAAATTAGACCTAAACATGAGCCCAGCTCACATGTTACTACACCACTTCACTTCATACAATTTAAAAATTAGACTCCCATCCCCTGGAGAAAGAGTTCATGCCTTTACAACAACAGCATTAAAAGTATCAGTCTGAAAGTCTGGAGCCCTAAAGACTGAGAAAAGTTCATGGATGTCAGCGTGGGAAGGATCCTCAGTGCAAGCAAGGATCTCTGTACAGGAGAGCTGACGTCAGTGGAAGTGGGAGGGAAATGGGGATGGGAAATGATTGAGGACAGTTTCAGTGGGAACAGGGAGGATTCAGGAGAGGGTGGATGGCCTCAGTGGAAGCATGGGCAGAAAGTGTGGGAGTATCAAAGGGAGGGAGTGCTCGTGTGTTCCGAGGGAAAGGAATTACCAGACAGGGAGGAAAAGAGCAGACAGCTTAATGGACTAAATAACGTGCTGCTAACTGCTGAGATGAGATCCACTGAGCACTGCAGGTGCCATGGAGCACACAGCCTGTGCAGAATTATGCAACACGGGCTTGCAGTGGCTGCAAAATTCACAGGCAATTTCAGGGCTTGAATGCAGAAAACTTACTGGCTGTAGGGGCATGGATTGAAACTGGCTGCCCCTCATCAGCTGATAAATCAAAAGACTATTTCACATTTGGTCCTTCTGACTTGGGAGTCATTTTAATTTCAAACAAATGAAGTGTGGATTTACTCTCTGATCCCCTTGCACCCAAATGCACATATTTCTGTATTAAATGTACCAACAGGGAGAGTTCCTCAAGGAAAGAGGAAGGAAATCTTACATACGTAAAAGAATGACAGAGCAAAATCAAGGTGCTACAGTGTATATTAATGTGCTGGAGAAGAGCCACACACACACAGGATGTTGGGATAGCATTTGATTATGAATATCCCAGCCAATTCTAAATAAACACCAAGAAGTCCTTATGCCTTTCAGCATTTACTCCACTTATGCTATGGATTAAATAGTTATTCTAATGGTGTTTAAGCAGGTTTCTATAAATCCAAGTACCGTTATCACAAATTCAACTACAAAAATATCTGAAAATCATAACTAATATATATGAAAAGGACAGACTGTCACAATTTTGAGTCCACTTCCTTGAGATTTTTAGAGTTAAAACAAAAATCAGGGAATCTCCTCTTTGTAACAGTACTGGTTGAGCGTAATTTGACATTCTTTATGTAGCACTGAATAATCAAAGCCCAGTCCTTGCATCCAAGTCCTGCTCATCTTTCACTAGTACAGTGCCTCTGCAGAGGCAATACATTGAAAATCAAGGAAGAGCTTCCATGGCTGGTTCACTGTTTAAATATGACACTTAATCTGAGATGCTCATAATTGTCAAATAAAAGCCACATATGAAAATCCTAATTAAGGAGGGAGATAGAGGTGCCAGGACCTAAAAGAGGTCTTCCATTTCTCACATATTGTCACCATATTCATACACAGCAGAAGTGGGTATTACAGCATTTACCTCTGCTCACACACACTTTCAGGATTATTCTGCAAATTTGGGTGGATTAATTTAGGGTTCCCCGTACTAGACAACAACACATCACTTTTTTAGCTACAGTTTATAAATGGATGCAAATCACAAGATACAGTATGCTCACACCACCCATCCAGAAAATGACCCTCTGCTATTTGGCCAGGAGAAAGATATAACAAGACACGAACACAAAACCAGAGTAAGTCAGGGGCCAGTTAGCAATAGATATAATGCCATTTTACAACTAACATGGGACTTTTTTTTACACTTTCTGGCTTGAAAAATGTGCACTGTAGCTAGCAAACTGATTCAGTAATAGTAATATAATAGTAAATATTATTGCACTATTAAAACTATCCGTGTTTTAATGAACTTAACACTAATGCCAGCCAAAGTGAAAACATGAAATTTACACAAGGCCAAGTTTTGTTCATAGCTCTAGCACAGCATTCTGTTGGCTTTAATTTGAGAATATACAACAACTTAAAGCACCCTGAAACCAAGTAAAAATGTCATTCAGGCAGATTACTGGCGATTCACACAAATTCTGGGTGACACCACCAGTGCCCAAAGCACACCAGGTTTGCAGCATTTCATGTTTGTGTGAAGGAATCCCCGAGGCCATAAAGAGTGTACTACACACTCCAAGAAATAGCAATGGTTCTTAGTAGCACCCTAACTCTTACAGCTCTTCCTCAAATCAAAAATCCTTTTAATTACAAAACAGCACAACATCCTGCCCAATGATCCTTTTGCCTTCAGGAATTTCAGGCTCCTGCACATTGTTTTCAATTTTCTCACTCTTTCCAAACTTCACTGGGCTGTGAGAACTGCTCTGCAGTGATCCCTCACTCCAGCACAATCTCTGAGACAGCACAGTTATCTAGCACTGCAAATCTGGTCCTACTACACACACTAATGATAAATGCAGAGAAAGAAATACCATGCTGCCTGACAGCTCTAAAGATTATTACAGGGTTTTGCACACGAAAATAATGTAGATGTGACGTGTCCAACAGATTTTGTATTCAACTGATCACAAAGAGAGCTCCATTTTCATTTCTCAGAACCCATCTTTCACAGAACTGTGCTAAAGAGTGATGACAGGGGCAGAAAATGTGACTGAGTGATAAAAATCTGAGTGGCTGTCAATGAGATGACAGCATGCATACAAACCAACAGCAACCTATGGAGTCTGGCTGAATTATCCAAACCTAGTAACAAGAATTTGTACAAAGTTCTTGAAGGTGAACAACAAAATTTAACTAAATTAAGATTGCTTCCCACACATGCTTCTGGAAACAGGTTTGAGGGATTTTTTCCCCTTAAACAATCACACAAGACAAATTCACAGAACAAAAATTTGAAAAGACTACTTTTGATTCAGGTTTTGTAACATTCAGTTATAATCCCTATTACAAATTCAGCCAGCAAAACAACTGTCAGGACTTAGATGACAGCTGAAGCTTGCTCAGCGTGGCTGCTGTGTTAAACACGCCGTGAGCTCATCTATCGCGTGTGAACAGGGCCGTAAAGTTCATTTCCTGTGCAGGGCTCTTAACACTGAAATTGAGTTTAGTGCACCACCACTCAGCTTCATGTTCTTAGTTAAGTATTGCTAATTCCTCCCCAGCTCACTACTCTCAAAGTATTGCTAATTTTTAAGACTTTTTTAAACTATGAAACTTATTAAACTATGACCAAAGATTACCAAATCTGAAGGAAAACAATCAAAGAAAATCACCCACATAATTGAAGTAAATTATTCCAGGTCAATACTCTAGAAGTTGTCTTAATAAGCAAGTAAAAACCCTAAGAAAAGAACAAATCATTAGATTTTCTGTTAGTCTGCAAAGCACTTGACATTCAGCTAGATCTCACTTGCATCTCAAGCCCGTGTCTTATATTTACAACATGTGTGTCTCAGTTCTTATCACAGCAACCAGAAGAGATCAGCCATGTTATATAATATCCCCAGGGCTGCTACAATGTGTTTTTTCTTACATTTGCAACTACTCATTTTTACAAAATAAAAAATAGTTTCCAAAAAAAAAAAGAAAAAGCAAAGATATAATCCAAACCTATAACATTAGGAGCGAAAGTACAACCCATAAATAAGCAGATAAAAAGCAAACAGACAAACAAGCACTCTGAACCACTGTCTCACTTCCAAGAAAATAATCACAAATCACAATTTTCTTCAGTATGTGTCTGTCAACTCCATACAGTCTTGTGTTGTGCCTCTAAAGTATGGGCGCAAACACACGGAAAAAAACCCGCAAAAAAAATCCCTATTTGCAGCAACAGACAAGGTCAACAAGTTGTTAATGTAAATCAGTACCCAGAGCAAAACACGCTGCCGCTCTCCCTTCACCTCTCCAAATGGAAGAGGTATGAAAAGCGATCTGCCCCTGTTTGCAGAGGGGACAAGCACGGAGAGCGCCGCGGGACGGCCCGGCACCATCGCGGGGCTCCGCGCATCCCCCGCACGGCGCGGCCCCACCGCGCCCCAGCCGACCCGGCTCCAGCCATCCACGAGGACAATCGACACCGCTCTCCTTCCCGGAATCAGGAAAACTCATTTTGTGGAGTGAAGAAAGAGGCTTGGGTACCTCCACAAAGTCGCCAAGACACTGATTAGTTTATAAACGAAAGTAAAGCCCAAGCCAGGAAAAGCTCCCGCACAGCGGCCGGAGAGTCCTTGGGCTGAACCGCTACAGCCAAGCTCCTGTTCTGAGAGAAACAGTGCTCGTGTTTAGCACCCTTTTTACCTTAACATTGGATCTGCCGGTCTGGGCCTCTGCCTCCATGCTCTGGCTGTTCTCCCTCTTGTCTTTCTTAGAGGAATTAGTCCTCGCCTCATAAGTGGATGTGTTGTAGCATTTAATGAATAATCCTGGGACGGGGTTGCCTTGCTGTTGAGACATGGTTGTGTTGGTCTGGTGAGGGAAATTGTACTCCTCAGACTCATTGCTACTGTGACAGATCACTCTGCTGTCAGAGAGGTTGGTGCTTGGAACACAGCCCATGCTTTGTGGCCACCTGGGGAATACTTCTAAATTGTATATATATATATACGTGTATATATATATGTATATATATATCTTTCCTTCCCGTTGATATTTTCCCCCTGCTTAATTTTTTTTGTTAACAAGTTGAATCTTTCTCCTGCGTCTCCGCTACACTCTGAAGCATTGCCATCGGTCCCTTCTACACCACCAGAAACGTGTCTGTTCTCCTCGTCCTCCAGGAAACAGGTCCTTTTAGCTCAATCTCAGCAGTGGGCTGGGGAGCTGGAGGGGAGGGAAGGGGGAAATCAAGAACCGGTCGACTTCGTATTTTCACAGATTATTATTAATTTGTCTAAGCCATCTGAGAATCTTGGTAACGTTTTCTTTCCTTCTTGTGAAAGCAGGAAAAAAAAAAAAAGAGGAGAAAAAAGGCAAAAACAACAAAAAAAGAGGCAAAAATAACAAAAAAACCCCAAGCCCCAAACCACACACACCTCGGCGTCGGCTCGGCTCTCAGAGCGGCCGGGGGCACGGCACCATCTCCTCCCCTGAGCCCGGAGCACGGCGCATTTTCCACCCGGGCTTGCTCCGCGTTACCGATTAACCCGGGACCGGGCCGGGGGCCGCTCCCCACCTCCGCGTCCGCGCTCACTCCTCGCGGTCCCGCTCGGCGCTGCGCTGTGCCGGGGGTGCGCTTTGGGGTGTGCTTTGGGGCCAAAAATAAAAAAAAACCCCAACGATTTATTAAAAAATACCAGCGAAGAGCGAGAGCCGCCCGGCCGCCCCGGGGAGCGGGCTGCGCTCCTCACGCCGCGCTGGGCTCGTCCCGCGCCGCCTCGGTCGCGGGCGGGCGGGCGGCCGCCGCGGGGGTGACATTCAGGTTCCCGTCGTCGGAAGGAAGGAAGAGCCCCCCGTCAGGCGGCAGCGGGGCTCTCCGGCCGCCGCAGCGGCATCCCGGCTCAGCGCCGCGGGGCAGGGGCGGGCCGGGCCGCGGGGAGCCCCCTCAGGGGACGGGGCACGGCCCGGAGGGCTTCCCTCAGCCGCGGGGGCAGCCGGCGCGGCGGGCGGACGCATCAAAGGGCCTCCATGATGCGGTTGGTTTTTTGGGCAGAGAAGTGATGCGAGACGGCGAGAGGGGAAAAATCAAAAAATAATAAGAAAAAAAAAGGGCGAGAAAAATCAAAAAGAGCGAGAAGTAGAAGGAGAACGATCCTAGCGTCCCATCCCGGCGGCAAGGGCTGCAGCGGCGAGAGCTCTGGTTCCCGGGGCCGTGGTGTCTGCATCCCTCAGCAGGGAAATGCCTGGCTCCCCGCAGCCGCCGTCCCTCGCGCCGCGCTCACCTTGTTATTATTGATGCTCCTCGGCGGCGGCCGCGGCCCCTCCGCGCCCCGCCCGCCCCGCGCCGCCCCGCCCCGGCTCCCCCCGCGCCGCCCCGGCCCCGGCCCCGGCTCCGGCCGAGCCAATGCAGCGCCCGGCGCCGCTGACCTCCGGCCCGCGCTGGCGTCAATGCAGATCAGCGGCCGCGGCCAATGCCGCGCCGGCCCCGCCCGAGCCCGCGCCCCGCACCGCCGCTCGCACCGCACCGCAGCGCAGCGGGGCCGCACCGCTCAGGGCGCGGGGCAGCCCCGGGACGCCGCCTCCGGGAGGCAGCGAGCCCCGGGAGACACCTGGTGCCCTGCTTCAGAAAGCGGACAACCGCCTCGGTTGTTGCTTCCCATCGTTTTCCTTTTCGGCTCTGCCCATGCCAATTTCTTTGAAAATATTTTTGAAAGCGAAGCCTGTGAAAAGGGAAGATGGTGCTATGGGTGGAGCCAGGCCCCGGGGCTTGGGAAATCAACTGCAGGCAGACTTTTCCTGGAATATGTATGTAAAATAAACCTTTTCTGTTTCTATATCATATGAAAGTAACTATGCTTATCCTAGAGATGTGCTGAGAGACTAGATGTCTCTATGTACTGTAAGAGAGAACATGCTGTCTTTAAAGCCCCTTAGACACCATGCCCAGAGCAAAACAAGTTATGCCATAGACAATTTGTGTTGCAGAAGTACCAGCTCAAGTGCAGCCCAGGTTCAACAACAGACATACAACAGTGTACTGTACCACAGACCACACACAACCCATGACATCTTCACCTGCCTTTCGCTTTTTTCACTATGTCATTCATAGCTTCTGCTACCTTTATTCTCAATAACTCACAGAGGTGCTTCTCCAAGGTCCTGCCTGTTTTCACTAGCTGAACAACAGCTCAGAGGCAACAGCAATTTAGGGAAGGCCCAACCAAATTTTTGATTTAGGAACATGGCGAAAACCAAATATCAGAGACATGATTTTTATCAATAAGCTCCAGCATCTGAAGAGGGGAAAATGGTGTGTTAAAGGAGGAAACTGTTTGAACTACTCCTGCTTTGTGCCATGAACACTTTTGTGGTCCCCTGGCAGAATCATTGTGTTTCAGAAGATTCCAATGCAGCAGGAGCACATTTGTGTGCATTCAGGACAGGCACTCTTTTAACAGTACCTTAACTACGTGACAAATGCCACCAGGTCATAATTAAAAGCAAAACATGCAGATAAGTGATGACTATGGACAACAAGAATGGCAAGAAGCAACTTCTCACTCATACATGTAACAGCATCACTTGATCCAGATGAGAGCACCTTGTAAAGTTGAGAGGTGCAAAGCCAAAAGTCAGTGCTTTTGAGAAATGTGGTTTTTCAGGATAACCACAGTACTTGCAATGCAGAAATGCTTTTATTTACTTCTCATAATTGCTAGCATTAAAGGCTGGAAAATCAAGTCTTTCCTTCCCCGATGTTTCTGCTACTGTGCAGTTTCAAGTATAAGCAATAGTCACATAAACTTCACCCACCCCATTAATTTAGCTGATCTATCAAGCCTGTTATAAGCAGAAGAAGAAGTCAGCTTCCTGTGCCCTCTCATTACTTTGGAGACCCACTCAATATAAGCATTTAACAGTAAGTGAAGGGAAAGGCTTACCATACCCACTTGAAACAGTGGGCACTGTTTGGAGATGGACCTCACCCTCATTCTTTCCTTTATATAAACATTATTTACTAGATGCCATTAATAAGAGCACATTTACGTGCAGCTAGAAAAAGACTGTGGAAGAAGAGAATGCTACAATTCCTACTTGTGCTGTTAGCATAAGTGCAGGCTCCCTTCCTCAGCCCTAATGGATCTGTCAGCAAAACTGCTATTGCACTTTATTTCTGGTGGCACTGGAGGAGTCAGAGACAGCAAAACTTCATTTTCAGAGCTGCTCATTCAGTTTGCAGTGCTGACACCTAGAGTTAAGCTTTCTACTTTGTAAAATAAATGGGTCTGGTTTGCAGGTACATAGAGATAAAATGTACAATTCATGGTGTCATTTTAAAAAAATCAGTATTGGAAAAATCTCTGCTTTCCATTTTGAATGCAAGCAAATTCCCACTCAACTAATACAAAAATTTATGTAAACAACAGGCAAATACTGGGGAGAGGGGAAATGCTTTGTTTGATAACAACATGACAAAACAAGAAAATGTACAAGCAGATATGTGCATGACCACTTTGCTCTTTTAAAAAGTAGTTTCACCACTGTCCATTGGCAGGTTATTACTGATTATTTCTACAGCCTAACTTCATTTAAAAAGCCAAACTAAAACAAATCCATTTGCAAGATTTTCTGATGAGAACTCACACTGCCTTGAATGGGAGGATGAGACTGAATAATCCCTTAGTAGTTTAATAAAAGCCATTGAAAAATCATTGGGGTTGTTGATAAAAATTCAGCTAAAGACAAAAAACTGCTCTTTGAACAACACACTGGCACTAGAATTGTCTTGGTTCTCTACAATTTGGAAACACTGGTGCTGGGTTTTATTGCCAATAGAAAAATACAATTGAAAGTATAGATTTACCCAGAGCCTAGAATCAGAGAGAAGGGGTGAAAGCATCAAAATTGCTGGCAATGGTTGTAATTTGTCGCTGAACTGTATGAAGTGTGTGGGTAAAGGGCCTTGTTCACACTTACTGCTGAAGTGCAGCTCAGGAAATGGTGGGCCCTGTTGTAAAAAAACAAAAAAATCATGCAAAATAGCAGAGGAAGCCTAGGAGGGTAGACACTGGCAGATTAGGGCTGTGGGGGAAGTGCAAGGTCAGTACAGAGTCAGTAAGGGAGAGGTCAGAAGTGAACTAGCTCTAGGAGACAGCTGGAGGAATGAGAAAGGTTATTTATGGATAATAAGGTTGAATTTCATTCAGGACTGCAGAATAAGAAAGAATGCTAGGAAAGAGCTTGGAATGATTGTTATCAGCTTCATCTGCAGACAAGTGGGTGCTGAGGAAGATCAAAGTATTTGGAGAACAAAACATGTGTCAAAATTAAAAGGATTGAAAAGACACTATTCAGCCACATCCTCATCCTTCTCACGGAGAAATTACATTGGATCCTACAAAAGACTGAACATACTGCCCCCCAGATATTCCCTACTATTCCCCATATCTGCTATCTCCTCCCAAATTTCCATAAGCAAAACCCTTGCTGTGTCAGCAGCGTCCATCCATTTCCCACTGCACTTTGTAGGAGTTCATGCACGAGCACTGGGCCAGTTCACTCCTGTCCAGTCACACTAAGATGCATGCAAAGGCCCAGAGCAAAAATTTGTTTCCAAAATCCAATTCTGATAACACTTCAGTACCTGAGACATGGGCAGGCAGAATTATGCAGAAGGAATGATGGGCTAACATCTGCATGAAGTACAAATATCAGTGGGTACTTTGGAAAAGTGTCTGTCCAGTAAAGGCAGAGTGAACATGACTGCAGTCCTGTGAGCACAGGCAGCAATCTTGGTAAGAGATTACTCTGTGTGGTTTTATTTGCTTCTCCCCCCAAGCCAGCTGTATGTTCCAACTGTGTCTTTTGCCCTTGTGAAAAGTTAGGCAATCCTGTTGGTCTCTAGGCCAGTGAAGGAGGCAGTGGGGAGAAGAACTGTGGAAAATGTGCCAGCACACCAACAGCTGAATGGACTCTACAACACTAACTACTGACACGTGCAAGCTGTGACAGAGTTGTTCTCCCCATCCCAAGATATTCTAGAAGAGGAAACAAGGACCATATGCTGCCTTAGCCCCAAGTGAGTATCAGCATTACACCCCACCAAGGTACATCTGCTTGTTTGTGTATGAGCATCAGGTATCCTGGAACAGGGTGTTTGCAGGTGGCACAAGAGTAAAATTTGCCCTGAGACAGCTCATCTCCAGCTCCTGGAATGTACAGAAGTACAGCGAGTTTGTTTTGTGCAGCACTTTCCTGATGTCCTGAAAAGCCCCAAAGCAGCTGAGAGCAGGCTGTCCTGATGTCCTGGCAGGCTGTCCAGCTGCTGCTGTTGTGTAATTGCAATTGCAGAACACAGACAGCTGTCTGTACCACTTGGAAATCAGAGCCTTCAAGGCAGCCTAAGTCAGCAACTTTTTCAACTCTAGCACTAAAGTCAGTCAAGTCCAAAGCTCAGATACTTCATGTATGTACAAGCTTCATCATCATAACTGGTGTCAGAACAGCTTTTACAGCTGTAGTTTACACATCACACTCTGCACTGCTCAGTGATCAGCAGATAGACACTCTATTTCTAGGAGAAAATGTAACCCCTTCTCCACTGTACCTTCTTTCCACTTTTACTGCCTTCTTTGCTGTCCATCTGTACAATGCTTCTCAAGTTTCCCTCAGCATTTTACTTTCTCTACTTTCTTTTTGGTGGGCTCTCCCCAAACTGGCCAGGAGCAGCACCTGCTTCCACAGCAGGTGCAGAGTGAGGGTGAGCAGATCTCTGCCCCTCAGCTTTAATGGCTGGGCACAGGCCTTCAATGCTGCTGCTCTCCCTCCCACTCCTCCCTTCCCCAGTGCCCAATGCTCAGCCCACATCTTCCCAGTGCTTGAGCCTGGAGCCCTGCACAGCCCAGGGAGAGCATCACCTCTGGGATGCAGGAGGCTGCACTGGATCACCCAGCTGCTCCTGACCTGCTGCCAAAGCAGCCTCCAGCAGCTCCTACTGCTTGGCCTCGCCTTCAGTTGACCAAAAATTTGTGGGGAAGGGAGGAACAAAGCACTGTCGTCCCCACCCACTCCCCTGTAATTACCCAGTGCTTCACAAGCAGTATTATCTGTCTGCATACACAGGGCCATGCAGCCAGCTGTGACCATAGAGAATTAGCTGTTCCCCTCTTGGAGAATTTTCCCTTCTCTCTTCCTAAGTATTTTTAAGCCAACTTGCATTTATTTAGCACGCAGTCTTTTGAGTTTGTGATTTACTAAACCAAGGATGACAATTGGTCCCTTTAGGTGGAGTGGTACACCCAATTCTTGTACCCTACAAGCGCCTGTTGTCCCTCTGCTTCCTAGGAGTATTGGATCCTTTCCTTAGCTAGTCAGCCTCAGCCAGGCTCAGCCCAAAAAATGACCACAGCCTCAGGACCCTTCAGACTCCTGAATTGGTTTCCAATGCCACAATCCCCTATATTCCATTGTGGCCTGCCTGGATCCAATAAGAGAAAAAAAAAAATCTGTAAAAAAAACCAAGCAACTTGTGTCCTCCATCAGTAAGTCATTTTTCTTTGGTCATCAGAGCTAGAATGACAAGCTCTTAGTCTTTGTTGTCTACCCCAGCAACTAGAAAATCAGTTCAGGCTAATGAGGGAATACTCAAGAAAGTCAAGAAAGGCTCTCAAATCCACAGACTCCCTGCCCCTGAGTCTCCCCCAGGATCCCACTGTCTCCTGCCCAGCAGCCACTTTCTTGTTTGCTCCTGGTTAACCAGCAGTGCTAGTGGCCAGCAGCTGCCTGCCTTCCTGTGCCAGCATCCTTAACCCTTCCCAAAGGCAGACAGAGTAAGAATGGCAAAGAGAATGACAAAATATGGAGCTAGCAACTCATCTCTGGTGTATGGCAGCAGCAGAAGCTGAAAAACTCTCAAAATTAATCTTTAAGACTAGACTGTACACCTGCAAAACAGATGGCTTTTATGGTTGCTGAATTTATTATTTAAGGAACAGATACATCATCTGTGGTCATACTGAGCAGTGATTTATTGTATATTCACAATAGCAAAAAATCCCATGTCCTGGCTGTGAGATTTATGTTCTTAGATCACTGAAACAACTGAAGAATTTATCCTACAAAGTTGTCTGAATATAACACGGGGAACTGGACTTCATTTGAATACTTAACAGCTCCTAGCTGTGTTCTCAAGTACATTTCCTTTCTTTGGGTCAAAACAATATCTTTAAATACCCTCAGTCATACCTGGCTGTGCACAGTCCTTCCCCAATGTTAAGTCTTTCTGTGGAGCACATTTGCAAGAAGCTGAACCCTTAATTAACAAAGATGATCATACCCTACCACCAACAGGTAACCCTGAGATGATTGTATAATTGAATATATCCCTTCTCCCAGGAATGCTCCACATCCATTCTTTCATTGCAGTCAGGCTCTGATTTTCCAGCAATGGCAGAGCATTTATCCAATACTATTCTTTCCAACTGTATTCTCATTTCTGTAAGCTCCCACCAGGGAAGTTGCAGTCCTTGTCTCTTGCCAACATGCAGTTCTGCATGCAGACAGCTGTAAGGAGGAATGTACAAGAATCTCTGTGGTGCCATGGCACAGCACCCATAGATCACAGTTCTTGTAAACTCCATTTCATAGCTGTCTGCACATCCAGCTGAGCAGCAGGAAGAGCAACACCACAAGAATTGCAAGAGGAGATGACAACTCAGGGGAGAGATAAGGAGAAACCACACTCAAGGGAGAGGGCAGGTGGAAAAAACCAAGCCATGGAAGTTTTCTGGGGATAGCAACATAAAAAAAAGAGAGAAACAGACTCAGGATGCGTCGGGGAGATAAATCTTCGGAGTTTTTGAAAAGGAGAAGGCAGCGCTTGCAGGCTCACTCACCACAGCCCTAACAAACATAAATCTTTCTCACATGGGCACCATCCTTCCCAGCACATTCACCAGGGCTGCCTGTAGCACAGCTATCACGGAAGGATCTGTCATATTAAGCAGAACAGCACTTGGCAGTTTGTGTGAATTATGGTTAGGGCCAGCACAGCTGGGTGCTGCAGGGGTTGACAGGCTCTGTAACACAAGCACAATAGCAAGCACTAAAAAAAAAAGAAAAAAAAAAATCTCCAAAATGTTTTGGGAACAGAGTTGAAAAATACTTTTAAAACACGTCCTTTAAAATTCGTGAGAGACTTCCAAACAGATGGGGTGGGGAATGATGTGATGAATTGAGGGGGCTGATCTCATGGTTTAGATCTGCCTTGGCAAGATCTCCTGGGTCTGCACTTACTGTGCCCAAGTGGGTGGGTGCCTAGTGCTCCATCAAGAGGCTTTTTAATCTGTGCTCACTTGAAAGAAGCTGCAGTGCCATCTCTGTGTCCCTGATAAATCTCCAGGCACAGCTCCCCACTGCCCATCCCTGCACACCAGGGCCTCACTCTGGTGGCTGCAGGAAACCAGGAGCAACCCTCATCTCTCACATGGCCCCAGTGCCAAACACACCTTCCCCCACAACCCAGATCTGGTTTACACTTCTGCTTTTGGGGAGTTTCAGAGCAAACCATTCCACACATTACCTTTACAATGAATTAATGTAACCAAGTCAAAACAATCACTCCGAAATTCACTACCACAACAAGTGTACCAATCTGGACAAAGTAATTGAAGTTATATCCATCTCCTTGCACTCTTGGAAGTTCAATGGGCAAGTGTCAGAGTCCTTTGAGAAGGTCAGGATCATACCATGCACATAACATCCCTTCAGACCCCAAGCAGACTGCTTCCCTCTTGCTCTGCTGCTATAAACACCTAAAAGTCACGTTTTCCTTTTGACAGTCTTGGGCACCAAAAAAATAACCACTTTTTAAAATAAAGATGAGTCTTTAGGACTTCAAAAATCTGATCTAAATTGAGTATCTTAAAAGGAAACTAAGTAACTGCATTTCACAGATTCACAGGGGGAAAGCTATGTGGCCTTTTAGGAGGGGAGGTAAATTGAGAAAAAAAAAGAAAGTATATGTACATAAAGTGCCTATTGTAAGATAATCTCACTGTAAAAGTTTTTTCCAAACACAGCCACATTTCTTTTTCAGGAGGAACAGCAAATCTCAGAAAAATCAGTCTTTCTCTGAGAAATACAAGTATTCAAGACAACTATTACAAGAGAGAACAGTTTAAATTCAGCTTACCTAGTGCAGACTGCAGAGACTGGTGCTGCACAGGGCAGGCAGTGGTGGCAGCTGTGTGGAACTCTGTGACTCAGCTGAGCCTGGCTCTCCAGAGGAGCACTTCTGGGCAGCATGAGGGTTATTCCCCACAGCCTGCACCCACAGTTGCCATCTTACCTGATCAGTTTTCACTCAGTGCCCTGACTCACCCATACATCGCACTCAGGTGAGCAAACCTTGCTGCTCACTGCCACCCAGGGGGAATTTTTAGGAAGTTCTGGGAGAGGGAAATCAGGAAATTCTTGCCTACTTTTGCAGGTTTTCCCCCAAAATAGCAACAGTTATCCTGGACTTAGACCTGCTCCTGACTAAGCAAGGCACCCTTCAAATCCCTACCAAACCCCCAGAGAAACTGAAAGAGGAGAGATATAACAGGCCCTATACACCTGCAATTAATTTAGTGTCAAGGCAGCAGCCCAGTCTCACAGCTGAAACTCTTGGTCCAGCTCTGAGGTATTTCACTGATTGTGTAATGATGAACAAAAAGAAAAATTAAAGAAGTAAATAGCAATATAGCAAATTCCATCCCTCACAGCATTTCAGTTCAAGTTTTTATTAATATTATAAGCTAAATAGCAGAAAACAGTTTGTATACAAGGGCTGTTTTGGAAGCACTCTGCTCAGAGACAAACTGTACATGTACATGCTTCAACTTCTTTCACGTAGATGCTGTCTTCAGAAAACAAACCAGAAAAATGCAAACTCTCCTGACTGTCAGCTCAGGGCTGAACATTTGAGAATGGAAAAGGGCATTAGCCTACAATGACAGTTAAGGGATTTTCATCACTGTATGAATTACCTGAATTACTCACAGGGAAATCACTGACACACAGGTTTAATTAAGACTGTAAGTGCTTTGTAAAATACATTCATTTTACACACTTACTTGTTTGCTGGCTGTGTTGGCTGCTTCTTAACATGTGGAAAAGAGAAATTAAATTATCACCCAAAGATGGCTCTGGGATACAAAGGACCCTGTGAAAGTGCCTGGGCTGTCCCAGCATCCTGGGCAGGCTGGGCAGCTGCAGTGTGAGGAGCTCATCCTGGCAGCAGCATAATGGCATCACCTCACTGCAGCCCTCCATGCTATATGAGGAATATAGAAATACTCAGTGTCTTCTCCTGGCAGCCCTCATTTCTACTTCTCTCTTTTTCTTTCTTTTTTTAAATTTTCTCACTCTTTTGTCACATGACACATTTTTATTATTTTAATATAGGACCCTTTTTATAATATCAACACATTAATAATTACAGTTATATTTTCCCATCTGAGGCATTTATCTGATGCAGAGATGAAGACTTCGAAAATTATATGAGAAAGTAAATTAAGCAGGACTTTTCTACACAGAGACTGAAACAAAAATAAAAATTCTTTGCAGTGCTGTAGATTTCAGACAAAACCTAAATCCCCAGACCAGCTTCCTGTCAGAGTATAAACTGCACGTACTTTGGCCATTTTCTCATCAGTTTAAAGCCAGCATCATATTTGTTACAATGACAGCATATTTACTGATGAAAGCCCTCTGAAAGACATTTTGGGAAGAGAAACATAATTTTATCAGACTAAATTCACATTGCACAAACAATGCTTTTTTCCAATACATTTGTGCCCCCTGCATTATTGAAATAAACCTGAGGCAGCTCCCACATCACAATATTCTTCAAAAAAAAAAAAAAAAATAAAGGCAGGAATTACCCAGCTCTTCCTCCACTTGAGGAGAATGTGAACTTCTGATAAAAAGTTTACTTTAGTTGCTCTGCCAAGTGCTAGGTCCAGAAGTTGGGAGGATTAATAACAGGAATGGGCTGGGGACACGTGATTGAGTGAGCCTTGTTTGCAGCTCGGCTCCTTAGCAAGGTACAGCCTGACCTTAGGTGACTGTGGCTAAAAGGAACAATTATGGAGCTCAGCAGTGGAAAAAAAGGTAAAACAAAAACAGACAGAGCGGAGCCATATAACTGAAAGAATTTAAAGTGTTCAGCTAAATTAGGCACGTTTGGTTAGAATACATTACATCCCAGCTTTGTTAACCACTTCAGTGAGAAAAAAAACTTCAGAAAAGGTTATAGAAACCATGGATTTCTTCTAGAAAAGATGCTGTAGTGCTTCCTTTTCTCTCTTAATAACAAATAAAAGTAAACTTTCTTTTATCTAAAGTTACATGGCCCTATCACAGACATAGTGGAACACATCATAAATTCTAGTTGATTTATGATCCTAATTCCTTAGAGATGGGAAAATATTGAGTGATTTGCTCTTAATGACCTGGGAAATATTTGTCATTGCCGAGAAGCAAGGCTGTAATCTGACCTCTTTCATCAAAGTCTCCACCTTTTGAAGCTTCAGTGGTTTCTGGGAAATCATATATTTAAAACAGTATAGCCAAGTAAAATTCCATATTTTTCAAGTGCATATAACATAACATATGATTCTGCAGTAATACTTTGCCTCTCCTAGAGTTAGCACATCTTGCTCTGCAGCAGTGAAAAAGCTTGGGCTGACTAATGATCATCTAAAAGGTTTTAAACAAAACAACTTTCTGATAAGAGTGCATTTCTCTGAAGGTCAGTTTATCAGGAAAATGCTAGTAACAGTCAATTGAGATGACATTTAGTGTAGCAGGTTTGCTCCTAGAAAGGAAAGTCTCCCAGCTTTTTTACTAATGGGGAACCACTGCAGAAAAAGGAGTTGGTGGCTGTGGAGGCACATGCAGTGAGCTTATTCATATCTGACTTGTATTTGGGGAATAACCTGACACTTTTGAGGAAGCTCAGAAACCCGGAAAGAACCTTTACACAGCCGTACAAGGAAACAATTCTCATCTCCATCTATTTTCTTAACTCTGCTTGTTTAAAAGACTTCCTAATTCTTGTTTGAGTATGGAACTATTGGCATTTTCTGTGTATCAGCTCAGTTCCTGTTCAAGGGGGGCTGGAGAGCAGCGTTCCTGGTGGGATGGAGAGCAGGCCCGGAGGTGTGCTGTGTGCTCCTGCAGCCAAACCACCGG